>NC_056734.1:659586330-659821330 GCF_019279795.1 Protopterus annectens | reverse complement strand
GTATGGCCATATGGGTGTGTGATTGTCATGCATTTTACTGCCCTGTGACTAGCTGCTGGCCCTACATAGCACACATCTACCTAGGCATAAATGATATCCACCACCACCTACATTTTTATGTACAGAAAACCCAGGTGACACATATGAAGGGTAGTGGGCCTTATCACAGTGCATGATTACATTGACTTCCCCCATTGTCCCTGATGCACTGTTCTACACATATGCAGCTAGGTAACCATGTATGTATACTAAAGATGATGTCATAGGTCTAATGTGCTGCCATGCTATTCTGTGCTGCTGTATTGCCACCAAGTCTCCATAGCTTAGCTACTCAGACCCCTGGAACAGAAACATACACAGTTCTGTGAGACACCTGTAATTCTGAAATGCTACCACCAATCTAACATCATGCAACAAAGGAAGACAAACTGTGATGTGTACTCATGATACATGCCATCATACAGCACCTGTCATGGCATGACACTACCATACTACAACACTGTATGCAATGTAATATATTCACCCTGTGCATCAGACACATATTTGCATGTCCCTACCTCGATGGCATGGATGTCAGGGATGTGGAACAGGTATCATCACATGCACAGGGTGTGGTGTGCGGCTGCCAGAGGCCTAAGCTGTGTCAAACAGTTGGCAGCATGTGTGTGAGTCAAGAAGGGGTGCTGGATAGCTGGGCCACGGGGAGATGCAATGTGTGTCTGTTGGTGACCTGCATGTCACAGTGATGTTTGAGTGTGTATGTGTGTGTGTGTGTGTGTGTGTGTGTGTGTGTGTGTGTGTGTGTGTGTGTGTGTGTGTGTGTGTGTGTGTGTATATACACAGTCAAGCCCAGTGTTAGCCCTACACATGTGTATGTTGGACAGCTATGGACTGTACATACCAGAGTGGACAGTTCACCATCTCTGGTCATGAACAAGGTAACTGGCTTTGCCAGGAGTGGCACTGGCACCACCATAGCCAGGGTCAGATGCAGTACAAGTTGCTGATGGTGAATGGTGTTTGCTTGGCCCCTGTACCCCACAGGATCACCCAGGACCATGTTCCCATGGCCTGCCAGATCATGGTGTGGACAGCACACCCCCTTCTGTAGTGCTGGATGTACTGCTGCTACGGGAGCATGAGTGTGCACACTACTTGGATGCTCAGCAGATGGTGTTGCTGACCTACGTCCATGTGTCTGATTCCCTACTCCAACCAGATGTTCCACCACAGATAACATGTGGTCAAAGAGTGACAATGTTGCACCCCAACATCTGTCCACTACATCAGTGAAATGATCGATGGTGTCACCAATGTGGTGGAGGAAGTCACGGATGTCAGACTGTGCTGCATCCATAATTCTGAGCATCCATCTGGTGTTGCATTCTGAATGTGCCTGTTCCTTCACAATGGACACATGATGTGACACCTGTGACAGATGGTGGATGGGCAGCAGTCCTCCTTTGAGCACCCCTGTCAATCTGCCTGTGTGGGACCTCCCCAGCTCTCTGGCTATGGCCAGTGTCTATACTCACTGATACCATAGTTGACACACTCTCCTGTTTGATGTCGCTATACTCTGTCTGTCCAATATCTGTGGCCTCAGGGGACTGGGTATGTTTGGGCATACTGATGTGGGCATACTGACTCTGTGCATGGACACTGGGGAGGAAGTGGGTTATCAACCCATGGGACAGATTCAGCCCCCTACAACCACACCTGTGACTCACTATGGCCACCATCATGATCAGAGTCTGATGAGACACTGACATCAGGTTCTGAGGGGGGATAGATTCCAACCCCCATGTTCACCTGTGAGGAGGAAGAGAAAATGAGTACATTACTACCTGAACTATTATGTATGGTAATCCACACACACACACACACACACACACACACACACACACACACACACACACACACACACACACACACACACATACAGGTGAGGAGCCACAACTTCATTACACATACCACTCATTTCCACTCCCATGCACAACACACAAGCAGAATACAACATAAACAGACAAGACAGGCTCTTCATAACACACACTGTAGCTACATCTAGTTAATGTTGCCAGTACTACACACCTGTGAGATAAGAAATATGTCAGTGTATCTGAAAGACCTACAACTAAAACACAGTGCGCCCATCTTGAGCATACTATGCCAGTTATACTATCACTGCCTCAGGTATGTACCATCTCCATGTTGTGTGTGAACAGTTATCTGTGAGTGATTGCCACCTGTATAGCAGGGCACATAGTACTTCTCAAAATAAGTGCAAATGTGTTACTATTCCTACAAATACACAACTGTGATTACCCATTCAATGCACTTCAGTTAACCCTTCCAAAATCAAACATACAAGTATTGTACTCTAGCTAAGCATAACAGTTGTGCCTAAGGCAAAACGGTATCCCTTAACATTCTTAGGGTATATATGATCCATTAAACTACAGTATCACACTTACCAGGTACAGGACCTTGGACTCTGGTCACACCTGATGAACCAATGGAAATGGGAGTTAGAGATATTGTCAGCAATAACAAATTTGGCATTGTCACAGGGTACTATGTGCGTATATCAACATGTACAGTAGCTAATATGATACTGCCTACATTGCTGATATTCTGAGAATGTGTGCACAACTGTGCATTAACCCCCCCCCCCATGTAGATAGACCTGACACCCATGTACTGGTATGCAGAAGCTGCCACAATGACTGATACAGTATTACAGTGATTAACACAGGAAGCTTACCTGGCTGCTCCTCTGATGTGAATGCTGTGGCACCCACCTCCACGATGCATGGGGTGATGGATGGTTGGGAACTCGTGGTTGATCCCAGGTCTGCCAGGAATTCTTCTGTGGCCGAGAGTAGTTCTTCTCCTGCAGGCTGTCCACCAGTGGCAGCATGGTCCCTGGCCACAGCAGCAGCCCTTTGGTGTGCAGCATTGACCATATCAGTTGCCCGATATTGGACCTGCTCATAGGTTCTGTCCTGTAGACCTATTTGTTTGACTGCTGTGATGAGGTAATCCCACAGTGCTGCACATTATTCCTGATGATGGTGACTCCTGGACAGCAGTACATTATGATGCAGTCTGAGGCCATCCAGGATAACATTATTTTTAGCGTCTGAAAATGGTAGGTGCCTCCTTCGATACATCCTTCCTAAAAGTCAACAAGAGGGGAACACATCATAGACCCAGATAGGTGGACATCCATTATGTACAGACCCTGCACAACCTCAATGGCCTGCACTATCCACTGGTACCTCCCACATCATACCCCACAGTCTATCAACACAGTATGTATGTGGCTATCACCAACATAGTAGCAATACTGGTTATGTCCCTTTGTGCCATGACAGAGTGTGCTGCATGTCTCCACACCCATCAATGCTGTCTACTGAGGTATGCCCTATGGGCAAAGTCTCACTACTGTGTCATACAGCCACTGTCAGACATATAGGTGTGTGTTATTACAAGTATATGGGGACATTCCAGCAGCACCAGTGTGCCACAATGACAGACAGCAATACAAACCTGCTGTAGTATATCTTCCCTGAAGGCATCATACCTGTCAAATACACAGATAATTGCACAATGTGTATGTGTGGCTGATATATGTGGTCCTTTTGGCACAAACATGTGGATGTCTGGCAAACAGCTGGCCAATAATTTATGGTTGTTGTCAGAATATAGAAACTCTGCCTGTCACATGCCAGACCCCTCAGAAAACACTTTTGAGACAATAATATCTGTTAGTCTATTCATACTGTAACTTTGCATGACCAATATGTACACTCTGTCACTGGGTTTGAGCCTGTGTCCCCAACTAATAATGGCTATGACCTGAATTCCTGCCGTAGGGGGTTACCATGTATGTTAGCCATAGCTCTGAAGTGATGAGATACGAATGTTGACAAAACAGTGACTTAGCCAGAGTACATCAGGGACAGTCAGGGACACCTTTATAATGTCTGAACTATTCCTGTGTGACATTCAGAGACTGAAAGGAGCTGAATGACAGTACATCATGTGATATTACAGCTATGTCCATCCTTACTTAGTGTCCATATGTTTAACTCATAATCCACTAGCTTTTGTACAAAAGCTGACCATTATAGGAGGGAGGGAGAGGGCCACAGCTGTGAATTCAGTCAAAGCAGGGACAGTTAAGAGACATGCCTGTAGCTGTTGGACAGCAGAGTAACACTGACATGTCATTCCCATAGATGTACTACAGGCCTACTGTTGTAATCCGTACTCATCATACCTCTGCCCTCCCATTATATAGGGACTTGTATTACATTCCTGGTAGAGTGATGTAATCCTTTTGGGAATAAATCTTCAAGAAAAAAGCTTGCTGAATTGTAGTCTGTCTTGGTAAAGCAACTTACCAACCTGTTTCCCATAGGCAGTTGATTGTCTTTTGTAGGTAATGTTCATTAACAGGTAATCGCCTGTGCACCAATCCGTGGCTCAGACTTGCTAATTGCATGCAAAACAGCTGTGCTGCACTTTTATTGGGCAATGACATGGCACCACAGTGCAATATTTAAGGCCTGAATGTAGGCCTTGGCTCCTTTCTTACTTTTTGAGATAGACATTAGCATCACAGAGGGTAGGTACAAGTCTACTGTTGAGATTTATGAGACATGACCACAGTTTTGCATGCTATGTTTGTCCATTGTCAAATGACATTCTGATCATCTGGCAGTTCAGTGTTAAACATTGTGGGTTGAGGTCAGTAAGGGAAAGAGACATGTGAGTGTCAGACATCATACCCATCCAAATATGCATGTTACTGCAGTAGGTGCTATTCTATAACCTCACTATGTTTGTAGGGGCAAACTGAAACATGCCCCTGTCGCTGGACCTTTGCACCTCCCCCTTTATGTACAGGTTTTCTCTGGATCTCTTGTTTTAGAGGGTTGTGAGGTATGGTAGATCTGCAACAGGTAGCTTAACATACAGCTGCATATGTTTCAGGCTGCAGTCGCTGCTGCATCCTAGGACACATAGGGGGAGTGTGAATACTTTGATGGACATGAAACTGTATGTGTAACTGAGGCAGCAGTGTCAGCTCTGTCATTGCAGCAGATCCAGGGTGAGGGTACCTTTGACAGTCCACTCGAGGTATGTGCTTAAGGTATATCTGTTATGTAACAGTGACAATCACAGAGTAGTAGGTGACATATAGTTAGGCTATATGAATATGTGCAGTGTGTCCCCACCTACAGGCATTTGGCTTGCAAACATGGGTAGCAGTTAATTCAGCAGCAGCAACCTGTGTAGGTAAAAATTGCATGACTCGGTCATTATTTGCTGTATTCCCAAGAATGTAATTGAAGTATAACACACTGGATTTGAACCCAGGACTTTGGGTGGCAAAATGTATTACGTGCAAGGCATTTAACAGACTGAGCTACTGATTCCATGCTGAAGTAGGTGTATTTGCAATATGTGCATGCATAAAGTATGTAACATGTTTTCTGCATCCTTCAGTATGTGCATGGCTTTCAAAGGCAGTTATTGTGCTGCAGGGTCCCACTTGTAGACATATGTACATTGCCACTGGTGCCTTAGCAGGTGTGTTTAAAGATATTGCTGATGAAAGGGGATGGTTACCTGCTACCATACCTGTCAACCTGTTAGAGCAAGAACTGTGGACAAAGCCAAAAATACAAATGGGGCACAGGCCCAAAACTAGGGACAATCTTGACATATTGCTCTTACAAATATAGAATGTTGCTAGAATAACAGGTAGCATGTGTTTTCTGAAGGCTATGATGCATGATACTTAAATATCTGAAATGATTTTCTAACTTAAATTTTTGATGATTTTTCCACTACTTTACCAAACACATATGTTTTGTGAAAATTGGGCCAAAACTAGAGGGCAAAACTGTGGACATTCTGCAACAGTCTGTAGAGTTGACAGCTATACCTGCTATCCCAGGCCTCACATACATCCATTACTATTTATTTGACTGTATACTGGTGTAGTGCCTGCATGACAGTCCCAAGTACACTGCCCTTTTTTCCCATTATATATACTTGCAGTGTGTCAGGGGCAATCAGTATATGTTGCTGGAAACACATGCTGCAATTCTGAGCTGAGTTGCCTCGTGAACTCATGCACTTTGCTGCAGTTGACAGGACACTGGGTTCGAGAAGTGGCAAGGGTGATTGTTTTGCAGATGTGCCTGATAGTGTGAAAAACACATGAGATGATTAAGGCTCTTTTAATCAGTTTTAAGCGGGTTTGTATGGTTTTGTGTAGGGAGCTGCTTAGCTCCTTGCAAACCTGTGCTAAAAATAAAAAAAGAAAAGCAAAAGGGGTGATAGGAAAGTGGTGAAATGGGGGCAAGGGAAAAAACATATTGAAAGGCAGATAGGGATGTGCAGGATGGGTGTAGGAAAGGACAATAGTTCTCCATTTCTTGTACAGCAACAGCTGTGCATTTCTACAGATTTTGTACATGAATTTGGACCCTCAAACCCCAGAAAGAGGGGTGAGGACTACATAGGATCACAGGATCATAGAAAGTTACTAGGCTATTGGTCCTGAGGCCCTTGCAAGCCTAGCCAAGAATTTAGCCCATGTTCCAAAAAGTCAGCACCCTATGCCACTATCCAGCAGGGACACAGGTGGAATGCCAAGGGTGTATTTTCTGTTCCCCATCCAGTTATCCAGGTTGTGCTTAAAAAGGTTAATGAGGTACTCTGCTTTACCTGGAGAGGGAGTCTATTCCACAAAAGGGGAAGGCTCTGGAATACAAATCTGTCCCAGCAACACGTCCCATTGATGTCACAGACCAGGTTGAGGTCACGTATGTTGGTTACTCGAGTGGAGCTTGAGTTGCGGATATGCAGCAGTCCCATCAGTGTGGGGTCTGAGATTGCTTTGTATGCCAGACAGAAGTCATGCCTGAGGAGTCTGTAGGAGACTGAGTAGAGAGACAGGGCTTTTATCATTTCTCTGTAGGGTAGATGTTTGACGTCCTGGATTCTCCAGGTGAGGAACTTCTGTGGTCTTTACAGCTGCTGCATGTGCTTTGTGAGGTACATGTCAAAAGGGGGAATTGTACTCAATAATGGAACTTATAATGGAAGAATACAGGAATGTTATGATCAGCTTCTCCCTGTATGAGATACCCTTACTAATGAGGTGGGCCATGTAGAAAGCTTTCTATACAACGGTGGCAATATGGTGGTCAGAAGTCAGTTTTCTATCAACCTGGGAGCCAAAGTCCCTCACGAGTGATTGCATGCTTAGGACCTTATTATCAATGTGATAATTTGTGAGGACGTCACTCTCCCCGAAAGGGATGATAATGCATTTTTTGGCATTCAGGTTGAAGCCATGTTTCTGGCACCAGTCATTTGTTTGGCTGAGACTCTCTTGGAGGATGGTCACATCACTAGGAGAATTGATGACAGCACCCATTTTGAGGTCATCTGCAAACTTGGTCAGCCATAGCCCATTAGATTTGGTCTGCACCTCCAGGAACTGTACCCCAAACAGTAGAGGCCCCAAGACTGATCCCTGGGGTACACTGTTTGTTATGGGTCTACTACTTTTGGTGGCTTCCCCTATTTTGATTAGGTGGATTCTATTAGTGAGCCAGTTTGCTACCCATCTGGTAACATATGGATTGATCCCTAGTTGAGAGAGTTTATCTATTATACCTGAGTGGGGAATAGTATCAAAGGCTTTGGCCAGGTCAAGGTAGGTGGTGTGCACCATCTTCCCCTCATCTGTGGCCTTGTTGACTGTCTCAAAGAAGTCGACCAAATTTAACATGCATGACCTCTCCTTGACAAAACCAAACTGTGTGGGATCAAGTGTCTGGAGGTTGCCAAAGTCTTGTTAATAAGGTCCATGATAATCTCATCCATGGCCTTGCAGATCAGGCTGTTTAGGCTGATGGGTCTATAATTTCCTAGATCGCTGGATGCTCCACCTTTGTGCAAGGGGATGACAATAGCTGTCCTCCACTCGGCTGGCATGAAGCTGGTACTCAGTCTTTGGTTGAATAGGGTGCCTAATGGTGCTGCAATTTCCTGCCTGAGTTTATGTAGGATGCAGCATGGGATGTTATCGGGTCCCATGGAGGCTATATTTTTTGCCTTAGAGAGGACAGTGAACTTTTGCTCCCTAGAGATAAGGGGATGGAGGCAGGTATTGGGGATGTCCCATTTTACTGATGGGGGACAGAGGAGTGAAGTTTTCACTGAACCTGTCTGCCAGCAGGTTGGCTATATCTACAGCATTTGTGCATTTGGTGTCCTTGACCACCAGTTCTGAGCAGATCTGGGTGCTTCCCATGAGATTGTGGACATATATGAAGAAGGCCTTATGATTGTCTTTAGTAGATGTGGCCAGTTTGAACTCAAAGTTTGTTTTGGAGGATTTCACTAGTGCTCTTAGTTGCTTGATCAGGCTAAGGAGAGATTGCTTCCAGTTAGGCACCTGTTCCTTTTTCGTCCTGGACAGCAATTTTTTTTCTTTTATTATAGAGTTTATTTATTGTAGATGTCCACCAGATAATTTTAATCTTCCTTAAGGAGGGTGATTTTGTCCTGTCTGGTATTCCTGATTCCATGCAGCTATATAAATGCTGATATAGTAATTTGGTGTAGGTTTGGACATATGTGTGAGTTCCTATGCAGGGGGAGGAAGCTGTGAAGCTGTTTATACCTTCCCTCAGGTGGTTGAAATGTATTGTCAAGCCAATCGTACCTAATTTGCTGTATCCAGTGGACACGTGTGAAATGGTGAGCTATGTATGGGTCGATGGTTTTTTTTTTTTTTGGAACAGGTGCGCAAATTTTTTTTAAGGAGAGAGTGGAATGTTGGGGAAGGGATGTAGGTACATGTGTGGAGGTAAGTTAGGTAGGAGAGGTGACAATTACAGACAGACAAGACAGCATACAGGGGCAGTGTGTGACACATGAGGGAGATGAACACCTTGGATGGGGATGGTATTGTGGAATCAGAGGTGCATGTGCCTCCAGGTGGCAGCAGCATGACTGAGATCCCACACACAGGCAGTCAACACTGCTCCTTCACTGCCCTGAAGGTGGCTGTGCTGGAAGCTGGGTGCCGGGGCCCTCAATCTCCACCAGGTTGTCCAGTCTGCCCTCAATCTGGTGCAGGTAAAGTTCATAGCTCCTATGAAAAATCATGCATACCATGGCTTGTAGTTTTTCCTGGGTGACAACAACCCCTCTGCCTCTGCTCCTGGGGGGGGGCTCTGTTCCCTGAAGCAGTTCCATCCAAAGGTGGTGCAGGGCCTGCAGAGGGGGCACCACTGGCTTTGGTCCCAGATGAGCTCATACCCGGTGCCATGGCCAGCTGAGTTAGGGTAGGCGGATCACCAGGAACTGGCCTACCCAGATGTGCTGTGGGTATGGAGGTAAAGTAATAAACATAGGTGAGTTATGAACAAAACCATTGTTTGTAATATCAGCATGCTGGAACAGTGTAAACTTATTTATTTATTTATTTACACAATAAACTTATTTCTTGCCTATTCTTGGACTTCTCAAAAGCTTTCAACACTGTCTCACACTCTCTTCTGCTGCACAAACTGCATAACCTCAACTTCTCCTCTGATACTGTTGCATGGTTCTCCAGCTACCTCACTGATAGATCTTAGTCAGTGAGATGGCACTCTGCACTCTCCCCGTAAAAATGGATGTATCCTCAAGGGTCTATCCTAGGGCCTTTACTTTTTAATATCTTCACTAATCAGCTCTATACCCCCTGTCCTCAGTCAACTTTAGTGCAATACGCAGATGACTCTACAGTCATCACCACAGCCAACTCTCCCTCTAAGCTCTTCTCAGCTACTCAGGCATCTTTTAACTTAGTTGAAACATGGCTCTCCAACAACCAGCTCATCCTTAACCTTAAAAAAAAAAAACAAAGCTGTTTCTCTTCCTACCTAAAATGTTCAATAATATTAAACCCTCCTTCTCCATACAGACCCTTAATAACACTCCCATTCAGGTAGAAACCAGTACTAAGCTCTTAGGCATAACCATCAATGATCAGCTTAAATTTGACTTGCACATTAATAACTGTATCAAAAAGACTCATTCAAAACTAAGGATCCTTTACCATAACAAGAAATTCCTTACTTCTAAAGCCAAGATTACTCTCTCTCTCACCTACCCTCTACCCAGTCTAATGTACAGTTCTCAAATTCTCACAAATCTTAACTCAGCACTCCTGACCAAACTCAAATCTACCTACAACAAGGTAGCTAGATTTGCTGCCCAACGAACCTACAAATCCCATCACTGTCTCTCTCTAAAACACCTAAACTGGCTTGAATTACCCCACCAGCATCTTCTCTCTCAGCTCCAGATTATCCATTCTATCCTATACCAGCCTTCCTACTGCCCAGAATTATCCCCTCTCATCTCCCATTATTCTCCCACCAGACCTCTCCGAAGCTCTAACCAAGACCTACTACAGATCTGCAAACCCAAGTCTAAATCTGGATGCAACATGTACAGATATCACCTCACTATTGCCTGGAATAGGCTCCCACTAGAAATCAGGACCCTTACACATCCTAAACAATGTAAGACAGCCACCACAGAGCACTTTAAAAGTCACTGGTCCTGCCACTGCACTCTCCCTCCTTAACACCCCCTACTTCTCATACCTTAATCTACTTTCTGCCTTTAACTCGCTCTTCTCACTAGCTCTCTCTAATCTTCCTTGACTACTCTTTCTACTGTCTTCTAAAATCTATTAAGCAAATTGCATCAGAGAAACATTCTATTGTAATTGTCTTGCCTTCATGCAACTACAGCATGATAAAACTGGGTTTTTGTAACCACTTACCCCAAAAATTATACTCATCTTAATGACATATTTCTTTTTATACATCTTGGAATAGTTATGCTATACTCCTGATTATTGACACTGTATAACATTGTATTGCTACTTGTAATAATCCTGTAACATTGTTGTTTAATTATAATTTATAATGAAAATTGTATAATATGTTGGGGCTTTTCTACCTGGGCCTCTGCTGAAAAAGGGCTCTTCAGCTCAGTCGGACAATGCCGGTTAACAAATGTAAAATAAATAAAATAAATAAATAAATACAATAAATAAATAACCCTGTTACAGTTAAATGCATATTATGTCAAACACAACAATAAATAACAGAACAGTCAGTATATTAACAGCATGCCAATAACAGTTACGGCATAAGGCCAAAAGAAAAGGTAATTCAACAAGATATGTTAACACACAACCATAGTAATACATAACATTAATAAAACACATGCACAATTTAAAGTTTATGGAACAATATATGTTAATAGTAAACCATAACCAATATATAACAATAATAACTATATGAAGATAAGTTATGGGAAGAGAGAGAAATGCAGTCCATTAATACTATCATGGGCTATATAGTTGATAACAGTAATGCTATTCACTCTAGACGTCAGTCCTTTCATTATGTGTAAATATGCCCTATAGCTGCTGTAGCACATACATACCTCTCAAGCTATCCACATGTGAACTATAGGCCAAGCAGTAACACCTACAGGTACACAACTGCAAGCAATTGCACATCAATTGGACCAATTTGACTACCAAGGAGTACTGTGGGCTAATGTACTGTTAACTTGATACTGACATATAATCACGTCAATGATACATCTGTGACAGAGGGATTATGCAACAGTAATTACATTCCATGACAGCATGACACTTGAGATACATGCATGTGTATAGTACAGAGAGTACACAACTATCATGCCTTGCTTGGCAGGCATGGGGATCATACCTAATAGCAGTGACTGCAGAGGACATGTGCATCGCAGGAAGTAATTGAGTGCATCAACCTTTACAAGACACTCCAGGAATACAGCCATACCTTGATTACACATTTTACTTCTTTTATTTTCTTATATTCTGTTATTATTGCAGATGTTGCCTTTATTGTTTATATAAATAGCACATTTCTGATACTGATTTTTAACAGTCTGTGACATCTAAAGAGACAATTATTTACACATACTATGAGCTATATCACCTATTTACCTGTGTACCTGTGCAGAGAATATCTGTGATTACACATTTTTATTTCTTTTATTTTATAATAATGTTTTATTTTTGCGCCTGTTTCCTTTATTGTTTGTATAAATAGCACATTCATGATACTGATTTTACTGGTCTGTGACATCTTAACAAACAATTATTTACACATACTATGAGCTATCTCACCCATTTACCTGTGTCCCTGTGGAAATAATATCTGTCAACATAACATATCTAAGAAATACATGACACTGGATTTGAACCCTGGTCTGTGTGTAGCCGAATGTACTTCATACACAGCATTTAACAAACTGGGCTACTGCTGATATCTAACTGACTGACCTGGTACTACTACTAGAGTGTTATAATACACTGCAGTGACAGTTGAACACACATGTATGAAACGCAGTCATGCCAGAGATGCTAGGTAACCTATATATTACTAAATAAAATACAGGTGTACACAATATATTATTACTGGGTTGAAACATCAGCTCTCATTCCAGAAGTATTGCACAGCAATTTATTACAGATACCTTCATGCATTTAGTGGTGTACTTTTGAGTTTTATTGAACAACAGTTAATATAAAGACTGGTGTTTCAATATATCTATAATTCCACAGTTATTGCAATAGAACCTTTATTTCATTTCATTTATCATGGTTAATGCTTTACTCTTTCCTGCTTATTGCAGTATATTTGGCAGTAGTCACTTATTGAGTTGAGGTCTACAACCACATTCATTGCAATACAATCAAAACTGTATATAGCTAATGGCAGTTAATGCTTTACTCTTTCTTGTTTATATGACCATAGATTGGAAGATACATCTGTACTCACAACACTCACAGAGCAACCTGGCCAGGCACCGTGCATTTGCCTCGACATTGCGAGCTTGTACCTCTGCAACTGTTGGGAAAGAAGCACACCATTATGCATACCAATTTAGCAGATATTCAGGGTTAACTATTGGTGAAACATAAGTAAACATACTTACACACGTGGAACATTGCCTACCCAGAATTCTTGGGCCCAAGCATCCAAGAGAGCCCCTCTTCACCTTTTCAGGTCATCACAGTAGTGATCACACTGCTCACCTGTGCAGGGGAACCAGTTGCACTGGTGAGGTCCCATGCCAGCCAGTCCCAAGCATTTGTTTTGCACTTGGAGCCATGGTACTCATCCTGCATGAGCCAGTCTTCATGTTTTTTCACTAGGAGTCCAACTATGACCCTGGACTTCTCAGTGCCCCACCACTATGCCCAAAAGTGCATACCCTCTCCAATACCTGCCATAGTATCCTCATAGGCTGAACTCCAATGGATTCTGCAGTATTCCCATCTATTATGCTTAATATACCCAGTTTTCTCACCCTTACATGCCATTGGGCAATTTTTAAAAATGCATTGCGTCACTTGGCACCATGCAAACTAGTGTAGCTGAGCTAAGGAGTGCTTAAACTGGCAAGTAATTAGCAATTTTTCGCAATGCTTAGCAGTGCACAAACCAGCTAAGCAGAACCAAGCAGTGCAGAGCAGTGCTAAAACAGATCTTGTTTAAGCAGTGCTTGGCATTGCTTGGCAGGGCTTAATGGAGCTTAGTTGAGCACAGCACTTCAAGATTTAAAAATAATTGGCATAATTTGTATTTGAAAAACAAATTCTTAATGAGCTTTCTATTTATTCATACCCTGCACCTATTGCACATAAGGCTGTTACTTTAACCATTTGGTTACAAGGCTGTGTAGAATGCTGCTATACTTTTAGATATACCTCTCAGCTAAGTTGAAGCACAGCTGAGCACCATGCCACACAAACCCACTCAGCTCTGCTTAAACTTGATCTTTGCACTAATAATTAAATGCATCTGGTTTCTACTTTTAGACATCTGGCACATGTCAGTTGTCATGTGGTGCACCTTGCAAACTTCAAAAAATTAAAACAAAATAATAACATTTACTACATTGATATAATGCACTTTGACAGCAAAAGGGGTGTGTTACTTATCTTAGGACACAGTTAGTAACACAGTTCCTACACTGATTCACAAACAGTATTCCATGGCTCTCCCTCAGTAACCCATCATCATTAATATGCATGATGTGCTACCAAGGGGGATCCACATACACAGTCATGATACCTTCAATGTAGGCTGTGCACTCTGTCTACATTGATTTTATTAAATCTGGGAGACAGGTGAAACTAAAATTGCTGGGTTCAGACCATTGACAAAGCAATCTACTTTGCATTGATTTTAGTACAATGCTGTTTTGGAAAGGGAATGCCATGACAGAATATCCATACTTTTAAGAAGAGGGGTTGCTTGGTTTAGTTCAGATTTCTAGTACTTCTGTTTTTAACAAGGGACAATAATATGTTCTACCATGGAGGAAAGAGAAAATTCATAGCTTCTAAATTGGACATGATGATAAAGTTATTTTCTGAAGTTTCTGCTACAGAAATTGGAAAAGATATGGGGGCTCTCTGAGATACCAGGAACACAAAAGACATATTACATATTCTCCTACTAAATTCCCTAATCAGAAAAACAGGAGAAATTGGGTAATATAGCTCACACATCAAAAAAGTCTAGCTGTTGTATGCACAGCACATCTAAGAGGTAGCAATTAATTAAGAAAAAGCAGGCTTGACCCATCAGCTATATCCATTCCACCAGAAAATGCAACGAACAAAACTGAAGTGGAATTTTTAAGCTCTGTGATAGACATTAGATAAAAATCAGATATCTGGGGGCAGCATGATCTCAGCTTTCAAAGAAAGGGCAGAAGACACTCAAAAAGAAACTGACAATAGTCTTCCTCCAAATCAGGCCCTCTCTTTGTTACACTATTTGCTGGAAATGGTTTGCAGTATACTTTTATTTTGCATGCAAAATTGATAACCTCAATAAATCTCCCTCTCCTTTTTTACACAGTATTGAAGAGCAACCATTTAAAATGTCAGGACTCAAAATGTGAAGTACATGAATGTGGAGGCAGAATGACCAAAAAATCTGGACTTATATATACAAAGTCCAAGATTGGCATTTCACTGAATATTCCCTTTTCTTCAAAGTATGGCAATCTCAGATTTGGTATATATAGGTTTTGGCAGAGTATGGAGCACACCCCACACCAGTGGTACTTGCCCTTCTGCTGTTTTTTTTTAAGTTTGTTTTATTTCTAGCATTTTGGGACTTGGCATTGTGAGTCCTGACATTACAATATGGAGCCATAGAGAAATATGTTAAAGTAGGCTGGCATGATAATTCAATTAATTTATTTACCTTTGTTTACTAGAGAAGTCAAAATAGGCAAGACTTTTTCCAGTGTAGACTCGGGGATAAAAGCTCTACATTAAATACATTTGAATGCGCTAACAATAAAAATGTACTATATAACTAAATAGATGATCACCATGTTACATACATTATATAATATTTATAATATGTTAAGGTCAGACACCTCTAATAAACACAGTATATATGACCCTATATTGTAAAGTTAAAATTCGGTAATTTAACTTGGCAATATATCTAAACTAAGCACATTGAACAGCTGCAAATAATCAAAATGAAAAAAAGAAACATAAAGCAATGCATTTTTGCATGGGCAAGCCCTCTGCACCCCTTGGCTTATATATACTAACTCTGGGATCACACAGTAGTGGAGAAAAGTAAAAAGACTAATTATCTCACTGATAGCGATCTTACACTAAAACCTCAAGGACTGCTAACTGCAACTCTTCCTGCAGTTGCAACCCCCTCAGCTTAACCCACCTATCTGCACAGCAGCAGCTATGTTTACCTTAGGAATGCCCTATCTTCAAGTAGTTTTAGTAAATCATATGGATTCACTTAAACTTCAAAACAAAACATGATCAAGATAATCGGTTAGTCTGCATACATCAATGCGATACACTTAAATGTAATGCAGACTACACTACTATACAGCCATCTGAATCTTGAAACACTGAAAGGCTTCTGTATATACACCATGCAGGAACTCACCCCCATCTAAAGAACATTCAGCATTATTTTACAGTGTATGTTTGGTTAAACAATAAATCTGAGTAAACAATCCACATGACTGTGCAGGATAAAAGGGTTGACCTTGTATGTGGAGATAAAATGTTTGTTATTTACTGTTAATACCACATATGTATTTTCCCTTACAACATAATACTCCACTCCAACAGGCCAGTATACAGTGTTAAATTTATTTAACATTTGTTAACTGAGAAAGTCTGACTTCAGCAGATGCCAGGGAGAAACACACCAGACACGTCTTTGTAACATGGGAGGAAACCAGAGCACCCAGAGGAAACCCACATGAACACAGGGAGGACATGCAGACTCCACACAGAAGGAACCCCAGCCAAGAATTGAACCAGAGAACCTATTGCTGTGAGACAACAAAGCTACCATTGCACCACTGCGCCATCCCAAATAAAAATATGTTCTGTGAAAATATTCAAATCACTTAATAAGTACAGAATTAAGATATATAGAAGAAAGCATCACAGAAATAAGACAGATATTAGTACATTAGCTCAGCTCATACATTCATAGGTGCTTATTCTATTGATCCATGAGGACCTTCAGAAACCTAGGCATGTATTCCCAAGAGGTTTGTTAACCCTATATGTATGATTAACACAGAGCCCTTTGTGTTTTAACCTAGAGCCATTTGTATTTTAAGTTTGAATAACCAGAGCTGGACAGACATTTACATGTTATTTCTTTCCATAAGGGACAAGGCTGCTAATCCATTGGTGAACTTGTGGTCTCCCATCCATTCATAGAAATTACATTTGACTTGAGTAAGAGAAACACTTTCCTTTATGTAGAGAGGAAGATGATTCCAGAAAAGTGGAATTCTCTGTGAAACATATCTATTCCTCCAGCACATGCTGTTTAAATTGCAGAAGAGATTAAGATCTCTTGTGCAAGTATTTCTGCCACTATTGAACTTGTGGATCTGCAGTAGGTCTGAAAGGATAGAGTCAGCAGAGGGACTATAATCGAGCCAGAAATCACATCACAGTAGACAGTACAATATTGAAAAAAGAAACGAGGCTTTTTGATGCTCAGTATAGCTTTTGTGATTTAGACCCTTTATTATCTTAGTGATAAAGTACTGTGGCCATTCAAATTGTGCCAGGTGTATGGACAGGTAAATACTGAAGGGGGCATTATACTAAATGATCATCTAATAATTGCAGAATTCAGTGGAATAACAATATCTCTTGACCTGGATGCCATACTCTTACTAATAAGCTACATAATAAAAAGACTTTCGTAATGAAAAAAGACTTTTTCACAATAGTGGATATATGATTATCAAAGGACAGCTCATAGTCAATAGGGGTTCACAGGGCCTTAACTACTGGATCGATTTTCAGGAGTATGTTTTTGATGTGATGGTGTCATGAGACCTTATGCTTGTCAAGGGATACCATTATACATTCCTTTGCCATTTAGTTTTAATCCATGGTTTTGAGACAAACTATTTGGAAAAAACCTCCTGCTGGTGTCTTCTGGAGAGTTTATGATGGCACCAAGTTTGCAGCCATCTGTAAGTCTGGTCAGCCATAAGCCATTAACACTAGCTTTGACCTCCAAGAGGTAAATCCCAAAGAGGAATGGCCTGAGGACCAAACCTTGAGATACACTGATAGTGGCAGGAATTCTGGAGGAAATAAATACTCCTCACTCTAATTTCTGGGTTCTGTTTGTGACCTATTTTGCTTTGCAATGAGAACACAGGGATTTACATTCAGCTGGATGAGTTTTTCAACTATACATGAGAGCATAATTGTATATAACACTTTTGCAAGGTCTACATATTAAATGTGTACAGATTTTCCCTCATCTGTTGTTTCAGTAAGCTTCTTGATAAAAAGATGACCAGAATAAGTAGACAAGATCTGCCCATGACAAAACTGAACTGGCTCAGACTGAAAATGTATCCTTGTTTATTAATTCTATAATTCTCCTTTCTCATAGATGTATAGATGAGACTGGTCATGCTTATTGGTCTGCAATTGCCTGGGTCCACTGATGCCCCACCTCTGTGCAAGGAGATAACTGTTGCAGTCTTTCACTTGTCCAGCACAAGCCCCGATTAGAGGCTGATATTAAATAGCCTCTGCAGGGGGTTTTGAGATGACCTGTTTCAGGCTGACCAATAGGCTTTATGATATGTTATCCATTCCCATAGAAGCAGTGTTCTTGGCTCTAGACAGTGCTTTATGGACTTATTCCTGGGAGATTTGAGTGTGTGTGTGTGTGTGTGTGTGTGTGTGTGTGTGTGTGTGTGTGTGTGTGTGTGTGTGTGTGTGTGTGTGTGTGTGTGTGTGCGTGTGTGTGTGTGTGTGTGTGTATGTTGGTGCGTGTTTTGAGATAGTGGGGGAGGGAGGGATGTGAAATTTAGTTACATTTATCTACTAGTAGATGCCATCTATGTCAGAGTTTATGATACTATTTACTATTAGCTCTGCACAATTCTGAGCATTGTTTCTGAGGTTTCTAATATACTGGAAGAAGGCTTTAATTGTCTTTTCCATGCTGGTTATTTTTACCTCATATCTGGATTTGCATGGTTTGATCAGAGACCTGAGTTCACTGTTAAGTTTGCAAATGTGTTTTTAGCATTTGGAGAGTTACATTTATTTTTTACATGTCTTAGTAAATGAAAGCTCGTCAGTGTATATAATCCAACTCTTTGGTTTACTCCATTGTATGGTAATTTGTATTTACTGATGTCACAACTACTTATTTCATTGTTGCACTAATAGCTCAGAATGGCAGTTGCACAGGTGCATATCTCTTCACTGTCCTCAGTCTTGCAAAATATCCTTGATTTTACACCATATTCTGTACTCCATCTTTTATATTTGTTCTGATAAATCAGTCAGTAATGCCAGCCATTAGTTCCATGCTTGCTATTGTTCAGAAAATGCATTGTCTCACAAAACCCATTCTATTAACCTTTCAAGTGAATTAGACTAATATTTAAAACTTGTTTATGTCCCTCATTATTTTGAGTTTGGTAAGAAATTCAAAGCAGAGGAGATGAAATGCATGTGTTCCTTCATTCAGAATGATAAAATTTGTGATGGCTAGAACTCTAGTTTGTTTGAAATGTAGAAATCTCATAGTGTCAAAGAAAAAGACTGAGAGAGACTTTACACCACTAGCCAGTCATTGCTCCTTCTTGGAGAGCAGTAGGAGAAACAATGTGTAACTGAAATTTTGGGACCCTCTAGAGCGAGTCCTGAAATATGGAGACTGAATGGCTGAAAGATCAGACTTACATACCATTTCTCAGAATATTCCTTTTCTCCAAGGTATGGTGATCTCTGAGCTGGTATATATAAGTCTGAAGGTGCATGAGGGGCTTACCCCCCCTGCCAAAAAGAAGTTTCAAGGAGAAGAGCGATTTTTCAGATTTGCTCTTCTCCTGTGTATTTGGACTTCTTGTTTTTCTGATTTCGGCACTCAGTATTTCAAGTGCAAGCATTACAATAGGGATCTTCGGTAATTTAACGGAGGTGTGGCAGAACAGTAGAGATTACTCCACCACCCCCCATCATCCCCTGCAAAATTCTATTCTAAAGATTGTCATTTTGTTTTATTTGTTCAAAACTTGACAGACTAACATACATTTTCACAAGCATTCTTGTCCTCAAACTGTCAGAAACAACTAATTGATGCTTATGAATTGTTAACACCAGTTCAGATGTCTCAAGGCCTTATAGTGGATTCATTTATATAAAGTGCGTGTGTGTTTTTGCAGCTAGACCTCTAAGTATCAGTTAAGTTCAAAGACTAGCCCCGGGATTCATGAAGCTCAGTGCAAGGATGGCGTTAGGCTTGCGCTGACCGTGCGGTGTGTAGATGGCACAGTAGCACCAAATGCATATTATTGAAGGCACACTGCCGCCACAGCCACATGCATAGGAAACGAGCGCGAGTGCAAAGGGTGTGTCGAAGTGCCGCACGGAGGCATGGAAATGTCAGCTGTCGACGTGCAACCTAAAATGCTTGCATATAACAATTTGCCTGCAATAGTAATCACATCTGTCAGTGTCTGTGGATACTGAAACGTATGCAAACCATGCAAGACAGTTCCTGTGAACACAAAATTAAAAAGCAAACACAAATGCACAGTAGGGAATAACGAGTTCCCATCCCTCGAACAAATGACATTGAAAACTGCATGCCCATATTCCAATGCAGTGTAGATAGTTATACCAAGTGGAAGTGAAACGCATCATGTTAGCGTACCACCAATAGCTACATCCAGCCCAATGGTCAGGGTCACCAGCTGTCCCACATTGTGAGGGAGAGTACACAGCTGGGCAGATGTGTCCATAACAAAACCATGATAAATGTAAATATCTAGCGACCGTATGACAGAATTATATCCCAAAATGCATGTAATAGTCACATACAATATGTATGTCCATATGTAACATACCACATGTGACATGAAATAGAATAAGCAAGAAAAAAAAAACAGAAGGAGCATATAAACTGCTACAACAATAAGCTAACATGTAGGCAGAAAGGAAAAGTATTATCCGTAGTGTTGACCATGGGTATGTGTTGTCCAGTACAATCGGATATGTGTCCGGAATATATCCCATCCTGGACATATGAAAAGCTGGCACCCTACCAATGATCAGAGCAGTCGGTCAAAATCCGCACATATGCAGTCCAAGCCATACTTGTCAGGATGTGTCACAGTTGAACGGGTATTACCCAGGTGTACCAACCATGTCATGAAAGTTAAGTATGGGCATGTACCTATGTGTGTGATGTACAGCATGTGGAAGGTGAAACATGCTAGGGTGGTCCACACAGCCATACAGGTACCTGACATATGTAGTGTATGCAATGTGTTACCTTGACCATGTCATGGGCCATCAACCAAAGCAGTGATAGATGGAGTGTCAGGAATATGTGTGTGTGGGGGATGGGTAATGGTATAATCCTCAAAGGCGAGACTGTGTTGTATGCAAAATAGATGAACTGGAGGTGTATGAGGGAGCAGCGGGCGAATCAGAAAGAAACACAAAGAACAAGTATACACATCTGCAATACAACCTGACAGGCCATACTGTAGAACACAATCACACAAACATATGAATATTAAAATGTGCAATACAAATGTACAGAAACGCCACCAGCACATACCCACACAATGGTCCTGATGGAACCAGCCCATTCAAATGCAACACACCTGGATGCATAATTGAATACCCATCATCCCCTCCACAGCACACAACCCGCCCCCATACCTGATTGTCCACCAAATCCAGCCATACTTGGCCTACTAGCTTGGCACAGCCACATCTACACATAGTGACCACTACTTATATGTAGTAGGCAGTGTCACCCTAGGCAGTTTCAGGATTGCAAACTATGTATCCCTTGCATGTAAAACCCCCAGCACATTTTCATAAAGGCAAAAGAATGGTCGGTATTAGTCTTGTTAAATTTGTGGATATCCTTCATGGGATAAGTAACTTGTGTAAACATCAGAATGGGTATCAAGACATGATGTCCAGTCCTGTAGACATCTGGACACAAGTTGAATGTGCAGTAGTGGTGCACGAGACTGTCCAGCCCTAGATGGTCATGCAGAACCTACTAACCAGGATCAAACACCTGCCCGTGACGCACGTGTCCCCACATGAATAATCGAGAGAATATATTGTACACATTCTCATAGTGGCACTTGGAAATATGGTGATGAAGACACTGACGTAAACAGAGTACCCCCTGATCCACTGTGTGAGGGAAAGTCACTGTTTGGGTAGGTGTGTCCTGACCAACAATGATACAATGCCAAATGTCCTGTGATTGTAAGAAATAACTATGTACCATACTGCATGTAACAGTTGCCTAAAGCAGTCATGTCAGGATAGAAAATATGTAATTCATACAAGAAACAGACTAACAACTAAAGTGCTAAAGGTATAGGTTCTCAACTAGGAAAATAATGAATGTTCTAAACCTGCACTGACCATGGGTATGTGTTGGCCTAAACAGTCTGGTGTCCCCAGAATATATCCCATCCTGTACATATGACTATGTGGCAACCCTACCAATGGTCAGAGCATTTGCACAATAACTGGCCAGCCTCTTAATCACTCACAAAGCCAGTGACCTTTGGAGGAAAGGCGTTGAATGAGAATGACTAATGACAACAATTAAGAGTAATAGATGCATTTAACTGCAGAAAATAAGTAGTAATACGAATCTGTCAACACATTCCAAGTTAATAGTACTAATATTGTAGAAGTGTCCATAATTGTCCTTGATTTATCATAACCTTGTCCCTGTCACTGTAGAAATTAGTCCCCGAGTATCACAGAGGTCCGTACACATATGTACACCAACCAACTGTCACATTTGTTGACAGGACTATTGCATACCTGTAGTGAATTTATAACTGATGTCAGGAATAATATTCATCGTATATATGAATGAATGAAATAGTCAAATGTGAAGGGAAACACCAGTGGAAACCCCCCCTACCCTGTATTATGTAGTGGAACCACTCCCCACCCTATATTATGTAGTGCTGACCTAATAATGTGGTCAGAGGTGCCCAAACACCTGCATCTGTAAACACAGGTAGAATGTTCAAATCAGGACTATCTCTGTCCATGTGCTACATCTGACATTTGAACAGGTACAGAGCAGTTCTAGCCACAAGTCAGACAAGCCTAAATCCGGACCAGCACATGAACACCCTGACAATCAAACACACGTATGTGCCAGGACTATAAGCGTAGGAGTTCGGAATATCCTTGGAGTGAGTAGACATGCAGCACGGGTCCAGAGCAGTACGAAATAGGGAATGTCGGAAGTGTAGTACTGCGGTTTTCCCAGCAGGAGAATGGATGCCTGCTGTGTAAGTGAAGTGGTGAGGCGTATGTTATAGTAGCTATGAACCATGGGTATACATATAAATGAGGCAGAACAAGAATAGCTTAGTGGTTAGAGCATCCGCCAAACTTAAAGGCATTCCCAGTTCAAATACGACTATAGCACATATTAATTTATTGTGTAATGAATGCCTCTGTGCTGTAAAGCCAACATTTAAACATGTAAAGGTGAATGCGTGTCTTGCATGGGGCCGTTAATCGGATTCCATCAATCAAAGTGGTACTTTCATAAGGAATAAGGCACATGTAATTACAAAGAAGTGGCAGTAAACATATGTAACTCATAATAAGTAGATGCAAGTGCGCCTGCGCGGGTGTAAACAGCTTGTAGCATAGCAAATGTATGTTGTCTTGTACAGCTGTAACTTTATTTTATATATATAAATATATATATATATATATATATATATATATATATATATATATATATATATATATATATATATATATATATATATATATATAGATAGATGTGTGTATAGATAAATATCAACAGACATAAAGAAATATGCAATTATATATATATATATATATATATATATATATATATATGTATATATATATATATATATATATATATATATATATATATATATATATATATATATATATATATATATATATATATATATATATATATATATATATATATATATATATATATATATGAGAATGAACGCCGAAAGGTGAAAGCAAACATAAGGGTTGTGAAAGGATTCTAGAGCAAGTAAGGTATTATAAAGTGCTTGCAGCGTATGTCAGATAAAGCTGCACAAAAGTGAGTAGAGCACCGCTATTCACACCAGAGGCAGGGTTATACCAGAGGCCATAACATCGTTGAAGTGCTACATCAACATTATACACAGACGGAATGTAGTTCATGTTGTGACCACCTACACTTGTAACCCGCAAATTGTTCGTAATCCATAACACCAGGAAAGGCATGTATGTGCAAATATGAATGGAGGGAGACCCTGTGAATACATGAGGCAGTACAAAATGTGTGTAGGGCCCCAACGCTGTGGAGAGGGCAATGTGTAAAGGTGTGTCATGGCTGCTATATCAGGTGGATAATGGCTGTTATGTGTGGAAACTCAACACGGGTGTGCTGGAGAAACTATGGATATGCGATTATGGACACGGGAGTGCTAGGGTATGTTGCGCCAGTTGCAATGGAGCGGCCCATGGAGGTCAGCTAGTATGTAGGTGCGATTCCCAGATAGAGCGTTGTCTGCGTGGAGACATGCGTGAATGGGCGTACCGTCGTCGGAGGTTGTGCATCAGGACTGGCAGCCCATCACGTAAAACTTATCTGCCAACCATGAGCAGAACGGAATTCTGCTGTGACAACCCCAAACCAGGAAAAGCAGAAAGACACAACTACATGCAGACATCAGTATGTTGACGTACAATCTCTGTAACACAAGCACTCATTCTATTAACATTAATAATATGAATGTGCACAGAAACAAACACAGTAGCAGGAATAATAGGCTGCGCATATGAGTAATAGGTCGAATGACACTGTATCACATCACACTTATCAGCGGTACCCCAGGCATGAAAAACGTGCAACATCTGTCCACTGTATAACGTGCAGTATACTGATCACAAGTTCACCGGAGTGAATTGGCGGTGTCATAATGACTAAGGCAATAGTATGCTGTGGAAGCAGAGATAAAACCCAATACGCATGTGTAAGTGTCTATGTCCGGGAAATGTATTGGTTAACAGACACACAGATGTATATATAGATAAAAATATATATACATATAGATATACATATTTATATACACACATATATATATATATATATATATATATATATATATATATATATATATATATATATATATATATATATATATATATATATATATATATATATATATATATATATATATATATATATATATATATATATATATATATATATATATATATATATATATATATATATATATGTATATAGATAGATATACACATACAACAGGTATTGATATATACACATACACACAAAACAAATATATATATGTCATTGTAGATATACACATGTACATAACTAGATTACTTTACAGAAATTAGGGGTAACATATGTTCAGACCGGGCATATGTTACTGGGAGGTCCAATAAATAAACGTTTTACCTCCCACACCGCCCTGCTAGGCCAGTGAGACATACAGACACACAATAAAGGTAAATACACCGCTGCTTTCCAAACCACCAGCAGGAAAGTACCAGTGGGAGAGATCTGCAAGGTCTACACTTTAAACATGGATAATGGGGTCCCTTGCTGGACACCAAAAATTCACTATACAGGCAACCTGTAGTGATTGACGCAAGCAGGATGTAGCTGTACACGGAACAGTAGGTTGTGCAAGTGTGATAACACATGGGTTGACAAAACGTACCTGTGTCCCAAGATGGGGAGACTGGGCAATGTGTAGGGGTGTACTCATACCCCAGTTGCGCTCACAGTAAGTATTTGTCATGAGTGCTGTAGAGGGGTGCCAGGTAGGTGAACCATGAGTATGCAATAATGGGCTTAAGTGTGCAGGTACTGGTTGGCAGAGATGTAGTAGGCCCGCCCAGTGGAAGTCATATTCCTATGTGGGCATAGCAGACACCTATACCTCCCATACCTGAAGAGCACATCTACCGGATAGTCTGTAAACCATCGGGGGAATACATAGGGACCATATCAGTGCCGTGTACCCGATTAGCATGGACGTCCATAGTTATGAATCAGAATGCAACAAAGTCCACCTAAACACTTCCAGAACTAATGATATTAGGTGGACAGGTGGCAGAATACAGGTAATGACAGATGACAACATGTATGAGTCATAAACAGCATGTACCTCGACAAATGTGAATGAATACATATGCTCTGTGACTGTCAATGTGTCTGGTTAATTGAAGCAATCATCTAAATGTGTCCCACAGGGTGTTATGCAGTGTTCCTGATACAGTGTTCATTCTCCCCCATTGGTATGTGAGGTCTGCTAGTGACGGAAAGTGCATAATTTGCTGACCACCTTAGGTAGATGATAGCATAATAGATGAGGTTTACCACCCATACACCTTAGAGGGACACATCCGTCTGGGCAGTTTTGTCCTGCAAAATGAATGTTATGGCACATGGCCTGTGAGTTTGAGAAAGGAGGCCATATATTGTGTGTAGTGGTGTCAGAAATTAATTTGTTGTATCAGAAACAGCTACATGTAATAGGAAACAGTATTAGCAATTATAATGCTACAAGAATAACCTTAATGTATGCAAACCGTTGAAGTAGTCAGTTTACTGCTGGCTGTGGGTATGTGTTGCCTTGACACATGTGATAGCTCCACATATAGGACCTAAAGAGCCGCCACCATTCTGAATGGCCAAAGTGGGACCTGCTCTGTAGAAATGTCAGACGTACCAGGGCAGAACATACCTACAGCCATGCATAGTACAGAAATATACATATCAGCACAAATCAAAGCGTAGTCTAGCAGCAGTCAAGTTGCTTATGCTACTTCATATAACGTATCGACATGTCAGGTATACAAGACCTGCAACAAGCAACTATTATAGACACGTAGAATATGAGAATGTCCCCTAATCAGGACACTTGCAATGGCTAGAGTATTTTCACATGACATATGCCTAATGAGGGACTGTCCCATGCAAAGTGGGAAAGGTGTTACTCCTACAGTCTCCTGTCATGCAATCTGAAAGGTGGAAAACGTACAGTAGGTATGCGGTAGCATGACCTGGCAGACAGTTGCATTAACAAAATAACATTCACATGCCAGCATTGTAGAGTATCGGTTTCCATGTATCAGGCAGATGGGAGCAGATCGTATGAGGAACACGCATATAATATGATTATGTCACTGGACAAGCCGACGAGTCCGTACAGTCAAACGCCTGCCATCGCCAAATGGTTAGACATACCCGATACTGTAGTCATGTAGTCCGATGTAATATGCATCACAAGGGATCACACACACCCAGCGTGAGTGACAAATGTAAGCACAAATGTCGGTGAGCGAGCGGGTGTAAGCGTGTTTGTCTACCAGTATGCCAGTAGTGCACTGTCAAAGAAATGTGGAGTCTAAATGGGTATAAGGTGCTGTAACCAGAGGTCAGCAGTGCTTAACACTCTGCAAACCCACGCACAACTGCTCCCACCTGCTGGAATGTGCCTTACCCACTCCTTATCCAAAGGCGTCATTCTGTCTGCAAATGAAGAACTGTCCTATTCACGTGTTGCTAGCAGTACCCTGCACACATAAATCATGTGAATTAACAATACACCATGGCATATGTACAGACAATAGACCACACACACACCATACAGCACAGTCAGCCAACAGTATAGCAATGTACTGGCAGATATGTCTGGACCACTGGTGTTTGCAGGCCTGGCCATCCTGTGTTTCAGTGTGTGAGCATGCCCAGTATGATGGCTACTCATGTTGTCAACCGACATTACCGTCATACCGTCATGTGTGTGAGCATGCCAAGTATGGTTAACTGCATCGCATGTGTCACATGTCCAGATAGTCAGTACTGTGTTGCCGACCCCTCCGTTCTACACAGACAGGTATCATGCTGTGTCTGCAGGGTAGCTAATGGTCATGTGGCATTGACAGTTGCTGCATTTCTGCATAGCTTGGGGGGATATCCAACCGCATCCACAGTCCTACACAGCACCGGGGGTGGCACACATGACTCTCACATGTGTACGTTGGATGGGAGGGCACAGCTGACAGTTGTACACATCTGCCACTACTGTACTGGTATGCCAGGTACTCCATGTCAGTGTGTGGACCTACCTAAATTGCTGGTTGGAGGGATAACTGTGTACGTCAGATCCCAGCTTTAAATACCAGCACAGTGGTGTTGGACATCCTACCTTTCACAACCTACATCAAACTGCCTGGCCTGCTGTAGTCTGTGTGTGTCTCTGGGGGTTGGGGTCATTCATTGGGCATATCCATAGACCATTGTATATCATTTGTCTCTATTGGTCCACACCTGTCCAGCTGCATGGAACGTGTGTGGGCTGTATGGACACACATGATGTTCAGCCCATAATCTGCAGTGGGTTAGGACACCCTGTGTACTACTGGCAACCATTGTGACCCCAGCATGTGCTACAGATGTCATGGTGCCACTATGGACATGTACTGTCTGCTGCCCTAACATTCGGCCAATAAAGTGTCTTGTATGCTCACATACATACCATAGCAATGGGTAAATACACATTCTAATACAACTGCCAATTGTTAGGTCGATAGATGTACCCTGGGGGTGTTCCAGACCGGAGGACAGTGCTGGAGGGCTGCCTATGTTGGATGCACACAGTGCACTTCCTATACATGGCCGAGCACAGGTAGTGTCATGTTTGGCATCCATTGTACTGTGTGCAGGTCAGAGAGGGTGAAATCCCTGGGTACCTACTGTGTCAATGCATATGCCTTGTGTTGCCTCTTTGCCAAGGGCAGGTCATACTGTGCACGTCCCCTTCGCCGACTGGGCCCTGCTCAGCTAGTTCCTTTGTCAAATCACACTGTGCCTATACAGGCCTTGGCAGTGGGGTTGGGCCGTGTGGCCCTGCCCCATGCTGTTCCTGCTGCAACTGTTACTGCAGGATCAGGTTGTGTAGCATAGCAAATACCATAACAATTTGTGTGCATGTAGCTACTGAATACTGCAGAGCTCCACCGGATGTGTCCAGATACCAGAACCGTGATCTGAGCATCCCAAACACATGCTCAATTGTATGTCTTGCCTGTGCATCTGCCTCATTATGATGTGAGTGTTCAGGTGTGTGTGCATTGCTGATGGGTGTCATCAGCCACTACACCAGTAGTTACCCAGCATCCCCCACTAGGAGACTGTAGGGGATGTCCATATTGGCAAAGGTGTGGTACAGCTGTGTCAGAATCCATATATTGGAATCATCATAGCTTCCAGGGCAGACAGCACACACATTCAATCTAATGCCCTAGCCATCGCATATGCCTAGCTGTTGGAGGGTATGCCACTGCAGTGAATGTAGGACCTACCCCTCTTACTGGGTGGTGCTTTGATGTGTACATGTGTAGAGGCTATAGCACCCAGTTCCCCAGGGTAGTCAGCCATGTAGTTGAAGAGATGTGTATTGCTGGTCTACTAATCACATGTGTTGCGGACATGTACGTGCTCACTAGCATGTGTTGACATGGCGTCTGTGAACTGGTGCAATACTCTGGATGCAGATGCTTGTGAGATCCCCATGATATCCCCAGTTGTGCTGTGGGAGGTACCTGTGGCTAGTATACCTAGGACAACACATACCATGGTATCCACTGTGATGGGTTTCCCTCGGCCTGTTTGATGTGCCAGGTGTGGCAGGCACAGGTCAACAAGCCGCTGTAGGAGGTGTCTGTCCACCCCATAGTGCTCCACCATCCCCAGCTCATGTAGCCCCTGGTAAGTCACCCTGGGTCTATAAAGTCTTATGTCACCCCAGTAAGGGTTGTTAGGTAGCATACACATCCTCACTGCCCTCAGCCTCTTGCACATGTTGGTCTATGTTGCCTGCTGCAGCCCTTCTCATTTGGTTGGACTGTGTTGTGAAATGTCCCCGCAGGTATACACCAGTGGTGTAAAGTGCGGAAGAAACCTGTGTGTATGCTGCTTGCTCACATTACCGTACTGTTCAGGTGCGGGCTGGCCATGTAATCTGCTGATTGTGCTGATCATCATCTGTTTGTGCAGCCTGTTCACCCTGACTACCCCACTACTGCTTTTGTCCCTCCCAATGTCACCAGTCAGGTATAGACACACCCCTATCTTGGGCGTGCTAAGGCAGGAGCACTCCTGAGGCACAGGTGTGCAATGTACATACAGTATGCCTGACCCCCCCCCTCCCATGCTGTCAACTATATTCAAGCCCTGCACATGGCTATCTACGCACATACACTTCAAGGATCTGCATCACACCATGGGGATAAATGGGATACACTATTGTCAACCTCATCTGCATAGTATAGTCTTCTAATGAATAGTTATATGACCCATACCAAACCTCCAAATTAATAACCACTGCTTAATGTCACTCAGATCCATACACAACTGGTAACAGGTGCCTTACTATCACCGTATTCAATGTCCCATGGTCTTCCCAGCAACAAAATAATCGGTGCCTGCACGACTACAACCCGGGACCCTGCACACAACAGACGATGTGCATTACCACTATGCCATGGCAGATATGCATACATCTGAGGTTATCACGTACAGATCATCCAGCATAAACATTCAATAGTGCTGATGTCCCCAGACATATATGTATATATCTATGTCTATCTCTCTATATCTACATATATCATATATATTATATGTATACATATATACATATATATATATATATATATATATATATATATATATATATATATATATATATACATACACACATATACATGTACACACATATGTAGATATTGCATTTATATCACAACAGCGGACCACATGACAGCAAAGCATTAGACAGGAATGAAAAGGAAACTACATGTGTCACCTGCATCATGTAGTGTTGTTACTATCAAGGCATGTGTGTTTTGTTGCGTCACACGGGTCAGACTGTATTAAGGGTAAGAGTAGGGCTGCTGACATTTATTCACCAGACCTATTGGCGAATGTATGTGTTGACAACCCAGTGTCTTGGCAGATTATGCAGGCTGTGGACACTATATAGGACAGCAACAAAACACACTGAACACATCCTGCAGCTAGCCACCCACAGATACCAACACATAGGATATAACTGCCAAACACACACACCTGCCATGCCTTGGAATTGAGCACCTACCTGTCTATTCTACCACACTACAGCATTATGCAGTAGCAGAATGCGCTACCGAGGCTTCAGCATCATAGTACTCCCAGAGGCATACTTCTAGGTGGATGACATCATTAGCAAAGGCAAAGACGCCGATAGGGAGTGTACGGAGAGTGAGCTGTCTAAAAACATTATTCTGTCCCCAGACATCTGGTAACACACACATGGCAGGGCTGGGATTAGAACATAGAACTGACTATCTGATCACACTACAGCATTACGCAGTTACAGAACGTGCTACCAAGATTATTGGATCACAGCACTCTCAGAGGCAGACTTTTAAGTGGGTGACATCATCAGTAAAGGCAAAGACGCCGATAGGGAGTGTATGGAGAGTGAGCTGTCTAAAAACATTATTCTGTCCCCAGGCAGCTGGAAACACATACACGGCAGGGCTGGGATTAGAACATAGAACTTACTACCTGACTAACTTATCACACTACAGCATTACACAGTTACAGAATGTGCTACCGAGTTTACTGGATCACAACCCTCCCAGAGGCAGACTTCTAGGTGAGTGACATCATCAGTAAAGGCAAAGATGCCGATAGGGAGTGTATGGAGAGTGAGCCATCTAAAAACATTATTCTGTCCCCAGGCGGCTGAAAACACACACACACGCGGCAGGGCTGGGATTAGGACATAGAACTGACTACTTTATCACACTACAGCATTATGCAGTTACAGAACACGCTACCGAGATTACTGGATTACAGCACTCTCAGAAGCAAACTTCCAGGTGGGCGACATCATCAGCAAAGGCAAAGACACCGACTGGGATTGTATGGAGTGTGATCAGTCTAAAAGCATAATAGTGTCCCAAGGTAGACGGAGATGAACACACGGCAGTGGTGTGAGCAGGACAACTGGCTATCTACGGAGCAGTAGTACAACACTTCATAGATACGAGATGTGCCACAGACAGTACACCTTTCAAGACACTCAATATGACCGTCTAGGAATGCAGACATTGACATGGATGCTGGCAGTTACGGTGTACATACCTGTGAACCACTGTGTTAAATTTAGGAATCCATCCTGAAGTGGGGTATGGCCATCTGATGCTTGGATGACCACTATCGCTATACAGGATAACAATGGCCATGGCCATACACAGGGGCACACAATTGACACATGGTGCACTGGGCATGCTCACACAGTGCATTCCAGACAGATGTGTGCTAATATGTGTCCATCTACAAAACGGCGTACTGGGCATGCTCACACACTTAGTAGCGAAGAGCTGTCTTGTATGCACACAGATTCTAAACAGGGAAGGGCACAGTGTGTCGATAGTCATCATTGTTAGCATGAATGCTGTACAACATATGTCTGACACCGGTCGTGTACACAACGTCTGCTGCTGTCCATCACCTTAGCTGTACCAATCCAAACCTGGCACACTAATACCACCCATGGTGTTGTCCTGGCAGGAATGGGTACTTTGCACATGTAGTACCATACATAGATGAAGAACCTGAAACCAGGTAAACACCCTGACACCTACAGGACAACTGCATTGTATGTGTATGCCAAATAGTGCTAGATGTGTAGCATTCGTAATCATAGCTGCCAATCTAGATCCAACAATGGGGAATACTGACATCTGTGCAGTGAGGAACACCTGGCATAAGGCTCAGTCATGCACAATAGCACTACCACAGTATACCTCGGATACAGACATGTGTGCCACCATTACGGACCGCTCCAGGTGTTAGTGTCCCCACGTATATGAAGGCCACTCACATGTACTGACCAGTACACTCTCAAAAGCCATCACAGATGTATCAGGTGCAGATCACAGTGGTAAATGCCACACTGTAGTATGTAGCCCTCACACATCACTGTGTCCGTGGACCAGTGATACACATCCATACATTAGTACAACACCATGTTACTCATGACCAGTGTACTGTACTTAGCTGTACAGCAACTGTGCAGACTACCCATGTACTGACAGGGTTCCGTCATGTGTTATGCAATGCGGTGATACCACTAATCATAACCAGGTTGGCTGTACACATAACAGGGGCCCTGGGTCTTATACAGCTGTAACAGATAACTGTTGCTGTACACCAGGGAACACACCCATGGTTTGGATGTGACATACATGTAACCACCGTGGATATGTACATGCCCCCCACACACACATACACACACACACACACACAAAACACATATGTACATAGCATAGCTAATGCTGACCTTCGTGCAGACATGTGACTACAGTGATTACATGCATACACATGGAAGGTAGGTCCATGGCTGTTCAATGCTAACAGTACATAAGGTAGCAATGTTGACTGAGTTAACATTCCCTCTGTACTGGTTACCCATGACAACTATCATAGCATACAACAGTCCATGTGTCATGTATGTCACATGCTCACCAATTGCAATACATACAAACACGGCTACATGACAGGAATGTAGGACCTATACACATGTACATGTAGAGGTGTGCATTCAGCTGCAATGCATGAGCAGTAGCTGATGTTTGCAGTTTATCTTTGTCCGACTACAACGTGCAGTTGCAATGCAGTCCCATCATTGACACCTGTATATGGTGAAATACTGACATAATGGTAAGATGTACATCAGGTATGGATGGATGTGTGTACATAAAGTGGTGGGCCACCTCTGCAGGTGGATGTTTGCTGGAGACAGCTCACAGGTGTGTTTCATAGTTTCATAGTTTCATAGTTTCATAGTTTAGTACTAAGCTAACTGCCCTTAAGCCCCTGCCAGCCATTTTAGCCAATTATCCCTTGTGAGACTCAAACGCTGCACCTTGTGCTTGTAAGGCAAACACCTTAGCCATTAAGCCACCCTCTCAACCCGTGTGTCACACGCCATCCTACCAAAACATGTGCAAACAGTAGGCTATGTTTCCGATAATTGAAGGTGTACATATACAACCTACAAAGTGGTCAGGGTGTCACTGACTGTAAAGCAGTTGACACCTGTAACACTTAAGTCCTCCCGTGTTCATATAGCAGCACACTTGCTGAAGGTAGCATCTGTACACATTGTAATGCAGGCAATCCTGCTGCATGTCTGTCAGATGTATCAGAAGATATTAGGTGTTTGTTTCACAGTACTGCCATGTGTGTTTGCCTGTGTGACCATATATGCCATGTATGGTGGGGAATACATCCCAATTGTTACCCACCCCTGTACACTGTTGTTAGAGTAGAGATCTGCAGTGTAGACAGCAAGACATAGGCAGGGGTGGTGTGTGTATCACACACGTCAGCTATCTGTATGTGCATGACATGTGGACTCCAGTGTGTGTATGTGTATGTATGTATGGCTGTCTGGTGCATGGAGTGAGGATGTATGCTACCATTGAGAACTGATAGGGCCCCAACCCCTCAAGGTGATGCAATCTACTACCCTGTTAATGCTGTCAGTCTTACGCATTACTGACTACCTGTACATGTTCATTCTCTGTGTCGCGTCATGTGGGTGCACCGTGCTGTAATGGTGATTAGCACAGAGGCAGGGGTCCTCACCTCAACACTATCCAGTGTGTCTTACAGTGTCATTGACCCCGTGAGTGTGGGTGTGTTACTGTGTGTGTCTGTGTATGTCTGTGTGTGTTCACATACTGTAATGTGACAGTGTTTTACTGCTACACAGTGAGTCCCCATGCTGTCAACTGGCCCCCACCCTTGACATCAGCTAGACCACTGTGTAAACCCCCTGCACCATGTAGCTGTACCTGTGAAGTCACCTGGTATGAATGTCCCATCTTTAGCCACCGTAGCCTAGTACACAGCTCACATGCATTCCAACCGCAAACACTGTCACATACTGGCACATGCAATGAGACCTTAAGGAGGGAAGCAGGGCATCATTACCAACATGCTGTGACTGTTAGCAAGACACATACTGTGAACATAAAACAATGCAGTCTAATTCTGTACTACATGGTATGTCTGCTGCGTGCCAACAGTACACAACAACTGTAATATACAACTATCTCACTAATCTGTTCACCCTGTGCATCAGACCATATGAGCATGTCCCTGCACCGATGGTGTGGATGACAGGGATGTGGCACAGGCATCACCATATGCACAGGGTGATAATGTTTGCCAGGAGCCTAGGCTGCACCACTGGATGACATCATGTGTGTGGGTTAGGGCCTGTGATCTACTCGGGCATGTGTGGTTATTATGCATGAGTGTGTCGGTGCACTACAGATGTTTCTGGTGTGTGTGTATGTGTGCACACAGTTCTGCCATGTATCCAGCCTACACAGGGGTATTGTTGACAGCTCCAGATTGTACATACCAGGTTGTACAGCTCACTGTGTCTGTCCATGGCCACATGACCTGTGCCTGCCAGTGGTTGCACAGGCACTACCAGACAGAGGTACAGAATGGGTACTGTCCGATGACAAATGTTCACTGGAACTGTGTCCCCATTGGGACCATCCAGGGCCACATCCAAGTAGCCTGCTGTGTCCTGGTGTGGACAGCACAGCACCAGCTGCACTGCTGCTGCTACCGGCACTATGGGAGCGGGCATGTGAGGTGGCTCATTCGCATAGACCTGCACCAGGTGGTGTAGCTGGCCTACGTCCACGTGGCCTATGCCTCACTCCTACCAGATGTTCCAGCACAGATAGCTCATGTTAACGGATTGCCATGCCATGGTCAAGGATTCCAACCATGTCACCCAATCGCCTGTCCAAAATGTCAGCAATCTGCTGTTGAGCATTTGCCAATGCCTGGATGTTTTCATTCAAAGAATGGATAGCAGCCCTCTGAATCCTCTGCCCTTCTCTGTTCAGCCATTCAGCATGTGCCTGTGCCACCATTACAGTCTGAAACATGTGTCTAGTGACACCAGCTACTGCACTCTGTCATGCAGGAGCATGTCGGCCAGGGGTCCTCCTACGAGCAGCACTGGCCATATGCCTGTGTGGCGCATCTGTGGTCAGTTCACTGACACCATGGTGTGGCAACACACCTTCTGTGGCCACCACACATTCCTGTTCCGAGCTGACACACCGTAACTGTCCTTGCTATGGCCACTGGTGATGGGGTATGTGTTGGCATGAGAACTGTGTGTGGGGAAGAGGGAGATATAGGTGGGATGGCAACCACAGGCACAGATTCAGCCCCTGACAGCCCTGCCTGTACCTCAAGCATATGTTCATCACTGCTAGAGTCTGTGGGGACACTAACATCAGATGGACCGCAGGAGGGCAACGCACCTACATCACCTGGGAAGGCAAACAAAGACTCTACATTACAATGGAGACGCACAGACACACACACGCACAGACACACATGCGCACAGACACAAACACGCACAGACACACACACACGCACAGACACACACGCACAGACACACACAGACAACCATGCATGTGATATGACAGAAGGCATGCAGCGTGCATGTGATACAGCAGATGGCATGCATCTCAGACAATAACAGTGTTAGTTAGATTACATCCCTGGGTTGCACACAACAGCAAGCATGTGTCATAGCAGAAGCCATGCATTTCACACAATCATGGTAGTAAGCATGCATCCCTGTTATACACCATGTGGACAAGCACAGGTTAACAGTACACATGGCTGATGTGAGGCATATGTCCTTGACATGAACATGTAGTATGACATGTAATCTGCTGATGTGTGCAGTGACATGCATACATTTTTGACACAATGGTGTCCTGACACATGTACAGTAGTGTAATGGTGTCACATTGCAGTGTTGACTGTATGTCCTACTGATCAAATGCACTTTTAGCAGATGTGTATGACCATTGAGGATGGTATGAGGCGTCTATATTGCTATACAGTGTGAAGTACAGACACAGTGCCATTGCATGGAATCCTGAGGTGTATCTATTGCTATACAGTGTGAAATACACATACAGTGCATAGCCATGACTGCGTGCATACACAATACATACATACTGTGGATTGTGACCCACATCGCTGAGGTGTATACACACTAAACCATGCTGTGTCATGTGTGACAGGTCACCGGACAACATACTGATGACAGCCCTGCAAAACTGCTAACATGTCTTAGCTGCCTGTCAACCGTGTCCACACATGGCAGACTGCTCAATACACCATGTTCCACATGACATGTATGTACCACACACATGAGGTGCATGGCTGACAGTGATGTCCGACAGCAGCAAGGAAAATGTACGGCATCTCTGGCCTGATGTGGTGTCTGTGTATGTATGGGGAAGCTGTACAGGTGACAACTTTCATGCTGTGACACAATCATGATGTGCAACACATCGTATGTGGTCAAATTAAGTAACACCTCCACAAGCTGTGCACAGGCTGTTAGGATGTCCAGTGTTCCACATCTACTATATAACCATTCAACAAAGGCAATAGATGGACCGTGTGTAGACAATGTGCAACAGGGTGTACACACATACACATCACATCTACTGTGTGTTACTGCATGTCTCTGGCCATCCTCCATGTTCATGTGTGAACATGTGTTGGCCAGATGTCTGTGATGGCCATCTGTGTCACCTGTCTGTGTTGTCCCATATGACATACACCCATAGATGTCAGATACACCAGTGTCCACAGGGTTATACAGACAAAGAGTTGTATGTTTGGTATGTGGGGTATGTTTTATTGGATAGAGTGACAATGTTGCAGCCTGACCACTACATGTCTGGGACATATCAGCTGGCACATCACAATGTCTGCACTCATTACAGGGGCACATTCCACAATGGTGGATCATGTGGGCTGCCCATATCCCAACTCACTGTGTAGTACTGCTTGCGTACCCCACATGTGTTGTTATGTTGTATAGTACATACTTATGAACAGTTGTCTTTGCAAATCGTCATGACACTCACATGATTGACATGTTTGTTTCACACACATGTAACACCCAATGGGTATTGGATATTATCACCATATACGTGTGTCACCTCATTACATTGCTCATACTCCATGTGAATGCTGTCATGATGTGGCCATGCCTGTTTGCCTGTACTGGTGTTCCTACCTATCAGCACATGCCTGGATGTGTGCACATGAATGCTGTTGACACTGATGCTGTGTATATGTCACATATCATCACATACACTGCCTTCACGGACATGGGCAGTGACAATGCAGACATGTGCACGGAAACCTTTACAAGCATGTCTTTTGCCATATACATCTACATGGCACTGTACAACAGTTCAACATCCTGCCATGTATTGCCGCTGTTGTACATGTGATACACATGGGACAATGGCTATCCGGATGGTATTCGCAGGGATGGTTATCAACTATATCATGTACGGCCAGGATAATGTAGTATCCTGTATGCCCTGGGCCATGTATGGCCATAGGATGTCATGCTTTCTAGCTGTATCCGACAGCCATGTTCCTGGCGACAGGTGAATCAGTGCCACATTACTGATCCAGACAGTCACTGATACATCTACCATGTGGTCATCGCATCATGTATGACAGAGATGACATGTACAGCTTTGCTGAACAGGGTTGCATGGTATGGCAGGAGTATGTCACATGTATGGCACAGGGATCTGTCCGGCATGTGGCGATCCTTGTACTAGATGGTGGCTGTCCATGATGTATGTCTTTCAGATCAGGATATATACGTGTAACATGTCTAACATCACAGTGTTGCACATGTCTTTATGCAGGGTAGGCAGCATGCTGCATAGTGGAGATGAGGATTGTGAAGGCTGGTGACACCCATCCCAGCATGGCCAATACCCCTTAAAGGTGATATGTGATCCAATCTTGGTCACTTGAGTGCTGAGTATGGCTGTCCAATGATCTCCATGCTCATGGATGGCACCCTGTCATAACTTAGGTTGCCTCTTATGACTACCTAATAGCCCTGGTGATGTCACTAGCTCAGGGAGGTAAACTGCACAGCACTATCCCTTTCACACAGTGTCCATAATGTTGACCACTGCCGAGGTGCTAGTTAATGGGTACATGGTTATTAACATAGCGGTGACAATGCAATAAGCTGCTGTCAGATTGTGCACATATGTCACGCACCTCACCCACAAAGCCCATGCTGTATGTTATCCACAAAAGCCCATGCTGTATGTTATCCACAACACTGAGTCAGCTATGTCATGACTAGGTCATGGCCATTCACATTCTCACATATGCAGATGCCACCCATTTGTCTGTGTGGTATGGGCTACAATGACAGGGGAGTGCAACACATTAACCCTGTTTACTGTAGCTGCCACTGGTGTGCTATGCCATGTCACTCAGACACCTTTTGTACTGTTGCTTCTGTGAACAGGCCACTGCTAGAACACTCCTGTGACATACAATGGTACATGTAGTATACTGAGTGTAGGTGGAACACAGTATGTGTGATGATGTCCTCTGACCTGCCACAGGTATGCTTTGCGGTATGTATACATCAGTACTGTCATCTATATCTGTACTGATAACAACATCTATGCTGATTAAGGTTCATAGGCTTTCAGACCATACTCAGCAGGGTGATAGTGCTGTGCCTCCCATTATGAGTGGTGTATCCACTTTGTGGGTTGTGATTACTGTTAGTGTGATCCATTCCGTATTTTCACAGACTGCCATGAACCTATGTTTTACATGGCAGTGTATGTGTTGAGCCAACTGTTTTGCCATATTTGTATTCTACGACCAGGGATTTGGACAGGTCACATGCAGAGAGTGTACCTTGTACCATCATAGTTATGGTTTCAGGGGCTCTGTCATGTTCATGGATATGTGATTATATACCTATTGGGGGGGCAGTGAGTTGAAATTACCCGACACCCTATCTGTATGCATGCTCAGCACTTTTTCAGAACATGTACACACTTCATGAGCTACTAATTACTTTATCACTCAAACCTACTCCTTTCCTACGGGTAAACACTGTTTGCCCTTACATTTCCAGCATGCTTGCAGTACAACAGCTGTTGTACACACTTACCTCACATATCTTGTGAGTACTGGTTGACTAGACAGGCATGTCCAAATGTCAATTACCAGTGTTATTGCCTGTCTATATGATGACTGTGGGCAACATGTGGCAATATAGCAATCAGCTCATGTACACAGTCAATGCTCACCTCCTAACATATGACACTACAGCCTGTGGGAGATGCACATATGTAGCCATGCTGGAGGTAATGCTCTCTCCAACACAGACTTACCCTTACAATCATGTGGGGATGTTAAACATTTGCAGCACACACCACTCATCACATAGTCTCAGTAGATCTCCACCACCACAGGCCACACATAGTAAGAGTACAATATTTGCGGAGCCTCACCATACTACTCTATGTAGGCAACAGAAGCAGCCCCATCACCAAACACAACACCAATTGCTTATAGGCCACAGACTCATGTGTGCCCATCAACTACAGCCAATAGGGTCTTATAACATACACAACACACTAGTCATAGGTGACTCTGTAGGCAGTCACACTGAAGTCACACTCAGCAGGCCACACAAAGTGATAGTCACTGACATCTGGCTGTCAGGTAACAGGATCCACAATGTGACCTATGCACTCAGGTCACTCCTCAACAGGTACAATATGGCTGTCATTCTCCACATTAGTGTGAGTGCCCTGAGATGTAACTTCCTGGACTACATGTACAGGGACATGCAATAGCTCTCCGATCTTGTAGCCCAGGCAGGTATCACCCTAGCCCTGAGAAGCATTCTGCATTAGTCCAGACTGATGACACAGTGGAACAACGGAATTATTCACATCAACAGTTGCCTATGCATCTGGTGTCATTCCAAGGGTATCCAGTATCTGTCTGCTTTGACTGACATGGTCGACAAACCTCAATGCTTTGCCACAGATGGCCTGCACCTGTCGGCCCTGGGATTATGGGTAACATCTCAGGCTCTTGCTGCTCCTATACTGCCTGTTTTAGACACATTTCAGACACATATTCACCACCTGAACAAGTACAAGCAAGCAAAACCTGAGGGTATTGTTACTCAATGCTTGACATCTCCATCTCAAACGCACTCATCCTAGGCACTCCTTATAATGGACCACTTTGATGTCTCTGCAGTGACCGTGACCTACTTCTAGACTCCAGAGAACACCCCTGCACTGACAGGCTATTACACAGACCACACCTTTCAGTCATGTAACCAAGACCACAACACCTACGGCAGAGGTGTGTCTATATGTCACAGGGATGTACACACCTCCATGCTGGTGGCTTAGCATGATGCATCAGAGGCAATCCAAGTGCAAATAACTGTCCAGAACTGCTGTACAAATTGTAGCTTGCTGCGGATTCCACAACATACCCCACGGTTAACATCCTCATTTCTTGGTGTACTGGAAATTAGGGTTCACACAGGAACTATTGATGTGACACTGACACTACCACACACCTAACTGTGATACCTACTCATGTACCGACACATTAGGCCAACACCGTCGTGGGTTGATAAACTCCATTCAACTGGGTCAGCATATACACACCACCACCAAGACCAACAATATGGTAGACATGGACATTACCAACATGTGTGACTGGTGTAACACACCTGGGGTATCCCCTCGTTGGTCAGTTCCAAACGTATGCTAATCACCCTTGTTATCCACATCACGGCACCACACCCTTCACAGAAAACACAGCACAATATTTCTACAGAGCCAACTTCATGCTTTGTATGACAGGAGTAGTAAACGCCATGACACCCGTGCAGATGGACAATATAATTACAAATGCAGAAACATTCCCATCTGCACTTCATTAGCACTTACATGACTGCATGGATCATGTTATCCCACACAGAGCTATGACAGTACCCACCACATAACGGACGCCCCTCTGGGGTCCACTGCCATGGACATACTACACGACAGGAGGAGACAGTTGCAAAGTAGGGTACACTCCCAGGGGTGGGGTAGCTCCCTAGTGAGCCTCAGTTGGATTCTGGGATCCCTTCTTACATCCTCCAACACTAACTACGTCAACATTACTGCGACACATTCAAAGGACTAGCACTAAGCATTATGGAGGTATGTCACTACCCTCGATGGCAATACCCACATCTGCTCTGACATACAACGGTTAGGCAGACATATTACAGAACTGACTGATATTAGCAACAACCTGGCAGGTAACTTTATACCCCTCTCACACCCTAATGGGCCCTCATCTATACAGGATCAATGCAGAGTCCCTGTGGTCACAACTACGCCATTCAGACCTGCTCTCTCTAAAACCTGGAACACACACTCCATGTGACCATCCTACATCCCAGGCTGCATTTTACACAAACCTCAGAATGACATGGATCCCCACTTGGGCACCAGATTCACTAGTAGCCTTGTATCAGGCATTGTGGACCCTGACTGGCGCACAGCAACAGTTATCACACTCCACAGAAGTGGCGCCACAATGTACCAGAGGAACTATTGCCCTATACACCTGACTAGACTGTTCTGCTAGGCTATTGAGAACATCATCATGGAAGTCCTTCACAGAGACATTGTTGGTCTCCACACCTTTGGTATTACCCAGGTTGGATTTGTTAGGTCCACAACATGGCTCCCAAACATGGTGGAGTCCTGCAAGACAGTTACCAAGGTCGTAAATGATGGTATGGGGGTCCACACAGCCTACCTTGTCCTCTCATTGTCTTTCAACACCGTTCACCATTCTGGTATTGTCACTATACACATCCACCTGCACAGCGACCCATACATCCTGGGATGTTATGCACAGTGGCTCACGGACAGGACACACACGGTGGGGGTAGCATACCACAGTTCCTACTGTACATCACTTACAATTGGCATACCCCAGTCCTCAGTCATAGGGACCCTCATGTTCGTTATGTACTTCCCTGAGGTACAGTCCAGCACAGAAAGACTTTCCCTGAATAGGTTTCCAGACGACTGCAAACTAGGGACCATGATTGATTCACCAGCTAATATACAAACCCTCCATATGGATATCACTGTGACGGACACCTGTCGGTAACATGGCCTCAAGCAGCATGGCAGACGGTGCATAGACATACACTTTGGATTACAACAATCACCCTGTGACTATCACATAGGTGGTGGTCCCCTACATACATGAGACATTATAAGGGATCGTACTACACACATAGATAGCACCCACTCCTTTGATAACCTATTGCCAAGAGGGTGTGGATATCCTTCTACATGGCCGCTGTAACCTGTACTGGTTTGTAGCTGGAACAAAGTCTGCCATTGTACCTCTATACTCCTGACTTATGAAACACATTCAGGGGTACAACACCCCCTTTGGGGTGTACCTTATGGGACAGCAATGGCTTTAAATACCACAACATTAACACACCAATGGTATTACTCACCTCCAAAGGATGACGTATGCAGCACAACTATTGGAACCCCAACTGTAGTCATTTGCATACTCGGAGGTGACCTCTGCTGAACATATAAGACCCATGTACACACCAATATTGATGGATATGCTCCACATAAGCAACATAAGCAAAGGCCACTAAGAGCGACATACTCTGGGATATGTACCCAAATGCTACGATGAGTAGCACGTGCTGGAGGGCTACATTCCTGAAACAGACACTCACCATGCTTTGGAACATGATTCCTATGTACATCAGACAGGGACCCTCATAATTACTCTTCATGAGGTACCTCGATGGGTGGATGGGGGACAGACATGTATGCCAGGGATTACTGCAGTGGCTGTACTGTACACAGGTGCAGGAAACAAATGGCTGTGCTGTTCAAAGGCACAGGACAGTAACCTAGGGAGGTGCCGCCAGTGACAACACTGTATTAGGGCATACAAATGGACTTGACCAGACAGCATAGTACCTAACTGTGAATCTATGATGCTATTACATGTCCTTTGTGCATGGATAATTGAATAGCTCTTCCATTTCAATTAGCTGTCATGCTGTTACACTGTCTGGTGACTACAAGACATATGTATCCTGTTAATGTGTATTGTACAGTCCAATGCACATACCTTATGTTTGCATAATATACCAGTCATGCTATGTAAAATATTTGACTTATCTACCTACAATACTGTACTTTACACATATTTGAAACCATATCCCATGATGCAAAGCATAATTGCACAGCGGGACCACTTTAGGCATGTTATTCTCATTATACACCCATACATATGCCTACTGTTACTGAATATCAACATACGCTATTCCCTGTTATGGCACATACTTGTTGGACATACCCTACCAACAACAGCAGCTGGAGTGGAATTCTTATGTTTAAAGCCCTTATGTAGCATCCCTTGTGGTGTCTGAGATGTTTACCTTGTGGCCCACAGCAGTACACACAATTTCTACAAGCATTACTATGCTCAACAAGACATCACTACATAATACCTTTTCCCACTGTCTGCATTGCATACACTTTCATTTATACAGAACAGGCACTACATACACTAACATACTGAGTGTTCTACATACCTTCTTAGTGGTCCGAGTATACAATACTATCTGTGTTACACCTTTCCTCTTTAAATGATTCAATGGTATGTGCATACAGTTTGAATGTATGGCAAGCCATCATTTTATACGTGAATACCTGTAACATGTGGTATCCTGCCACCAGTTGGTGTTCCGGAGTAAATTATTATATGCACATCAGCTGTGCAGCTATTCCACTGGCCAATTACATGGCAACAGTGGTGTATAATTGAAAACTCAACTTAGGCGTTGTCCTTTTGCCCTACCTTCGAGGGAGACAGTCTGGATGTATTGTATTGTAATGAATTGCAACAGCTATATGGAGAGACCAAGATACTTTGAAATCATGTCCCCCGTGGATTGTGTGTGATGGCTAGAGTAAATAGTTCTACATGTGAGTGTAGCGGTTATCTCAACTGTCTGATATGTGACTATTGCAAACGAAACCTGTAACACTGGTGTCTGTTCCATTGTACAACAGCAACAATTTCACATGGCGCCATTACAAGTGTGTCTCTCACAAGGTATGTTAACACTTCTGCAGATGTCATTGAGTGAGTGGATGTTTGTGATGTTATTACAGTCTGTATTGCAATTGTTTCAGGTGTGGGGCAGATGTAGGTGGGTGTACATAGCAGATAAAGGTTTGTGGGGACTGCATTTATACATATTCCATATTTGTGTGGGGGCCCCTTCCCTAATTGAAGACCTGTCATTTAGTAGCCTAATACTATGGTTATTGCAGGCTTAGTCATTAAACCATTGTTAACTGGTTCCTACACAGCATGCAGGTGATGTTGATCCTTCAATCCCTCCCAAATACATCGATGTGTACTGAACTGTTGCTACATGAAAGCTGTCTTGTGTATTTCTGTCACAAGTATTTGCACTCATTGCTATTGTGTTGGTGATTCCTACTCTTTGTCTTGGGTTGCCACCTTTTCAATTGGCCATATTGGGACATTTGCTGGGCATACATCAGGGTTTAGAGGCCGACACAAACACTGTCAGTACAAAGGATAGAACTTACTTTTGCCCTACATTGAACCTTTTATTCTTGTAGCACTTTAGCTGCTTATTATGTTTCTTGTACAATTTACGTATTTGAGAGACGGACATAACTATTTCATGCAACTATTACTTAATATAGCGGACATCACTATGTCCTACAATCACGGTACATTTGCCCTTTTTAATATTTGTTGTCAGGACACACCTGCCCAAAGAGGGACTGTCCCTGTCAAAGTGGAACGGGTGGTAACTGTATGCTTAAGGTCAGATATGACCACAACTACTGCAATAATCTACCTCCGAGTTTTCACAAACAGACCCACGATGCAAACACACACACACACAAATTACAGTCCCACAGAAACACATACCACACTCTCAACATGAACTTAAACACACTACAGCAATCGGAACCACACTTATACACAGTACCTACCTGGACCGCAGCACTGGAGGTGATAACTAAATGTCCCTTTACATTGCGATAATATTACTCATGGTTATACTGTTCATGTACTGTGATCTTTCGGTCTTTCAGCCTCGTGATTACGCGTGTCGGTATGTAAAGCATTCGGTAGTTGGCAGTATCCTATTCATTTGTACTTCCATGGTTGTGTACATGTCATTAACCTGTCTTTATATTTGCAGATATATGTATTTCCGTATATATTGACATACATCTCTCTATCACCCTTTCTATACCTATTATATATATATATATATATATATATATATATATATATATATATAGACAGGAAGAAGGAGAGAGAGTGTACACACCTTTCGTTGGGTACATGGCGGTGTATTCTGTTTGCTGAACCCCGCACTTTTGTGTTCTAACCAGTCACAATACACACCTGCCATTGGTACATCTCGGGTAGCTTGGTGGTAGGTGAGTGTGTACATGGTTGCGTGTACTACTCCTGCCAGTGGTCGTTTTACCTCTCAGAGCAGGCACTGTTAGTACATGACTGAATAATGCTGGTTTCACCTGTTCTGGACATACTTGACCATAATCTGCGCGGAATTCTGCTAAGCTTAAACATGTTTTGCACATATCCGTGTAGTCCTGTTTAAACGACGCTTACCGTCACTTGCTGCCGCATTAACCCACTAACATGTGCTTACACATGCTCTAATGACCTACATCCAACATCTATTATTCGTGCCATCGGGATTACGTTACGGACCTTGCATGACGTGGAACTGGGTACATACATGACACAGTCAGTGGCTTTACCACTTGGTTATCTGTTGTTTGTACAGGTGTTAATGGTGTTTTGTATGTGGACTGTACTACGGCTGTTTCTCCATACTGCAGTCAAATGTGTAACTCAGTTTGTTTACATATGGATGATACCACTTCATGGTATGCCCAAGTGATGTTTAATGGATGTGCTCCAGCATTGGGAATCTATGTCAGAGTGAGCCACACACTGTCATGTTCTACACCTTGACACAAACATAACTGGAGAATGTTGGTGTGGCGGGTACCTGTCATGGGTACTCCCCATGCTTAGGCACTACATCCCTACTTACATTATATGGAGGCCCTCATTAACACACCGGGCAATCCACGCAGAGTAGGTGGGGAATGTGGATCCGGATATTGGCTCTGTTCCACAGAGAGACAGTTGGTTGACCGATGGGGTGGCGATAGCAGACACATTTTGCCTAGGCTGCTGCATAGCCTCTGACAACTGGGCATGTACCTACCAATGTACCTAGACACCTATACATACAGTATCAACATATGCTGTTAGCTTCATTTACTGTTCAGGTGTTGACTTTCCTTGTTCCAGTAGCTGTAGTGTGTGCAATAGTTGAGGGCTGCCTATGTAGGATTCACACAGTAGGCCACCTATACATTACAATTTGCTGGTGGTCGTGTGTGTGTGCCATCCATTTTACTGCTTGTGCAGGTGGAGAAGTGTGTCAGTCCGTAGGGGCCTACACTGTCAGTGTATGTGCTATACATTCCCTCTTTGCCAAGGTGTGAGCATATTGGGTATGCCTCCATCTGCCTATGGGAGCTGGCACAGGTTGTTCATGGTCTGAATCCCTCTGTGCCTGTGATGGCCTTGGCAATTGTGGTGGGCTGTGAGGGCCTTCACCATTATGTCCCTGCTGCAGCTGTTTCTGCAAGATCATATTATGTAGCATGGCACATACTATGAAGATGTGGGCACACGTGCCTGGAGAGTACTGCAAGGCTCTACCAGATATGTCCAAGCAATGGAACCGTGATTTCAGCATCCCAAACACACACTCTATGATGATTCTGGTTTGTGCATGTGCCTCATTATGGCGTTCTTTATGGGTGTGTGTGCATTTCTAATGGGAGTCATCATCCATGGCTCCAGTACATAGCCAGCATCCCCCACAAGGTGGCCATATGGGATGTCCCCCCTGACAAATACCTGATACAGCTGTGAGGCATGCCAGATGTGGGAGTCATGGTAGCTTCCAGGGCTGCCAGCACACACATCCGTGATAATGCCCTGGGCATTGCACATGACCTGGCAGTTGATGGAGTGGTATCCCTTGCGGTTTATGTAGCACCTACCATGGTCTCCGGGTGGTGACTTGATATGTATGTGCGTGCAGTCTATTGCACCCAGTACCTCTGGGTAATGTGCCACATGGTGGAAGAGATGCATGTTGCTGGCCAACTCCTCCTGAGTTCAGGGGAAGTATATATGCTCACTGGCATGTGGTAACATGGTATCCAGGAACTGGTGGAGTACCCTGGATGCTGATGCCTGTGAGATCCCCATAATATCTCCAGTTGGCCTTTGAAAGGTACCTGTGGCTAGTATTCTCAGGCTTACACATACCTTCGTGTCCACTGGGATGGGTTCCCCTCTGTTGTTTCTGGCTTTCAGGCATGGCCGGCACAGCTCAACTATTTGCTGTATGATGTCCCTGTCCACCCTGTACCCCTCTATTATCTCCAGATCATGTAGCCCCTGGTAGGTTACCCTTGGTCTGAAAACTCTTCGCTTCTGCCGGGGCCTGAGGTGGTTGTCAGCATCATCCTCCACAACACCTTCAGTCTCTAACACAAGCTGATTAATCACAGCTATGGCAGCTCCCAAAATGTACATTGTAAAAGTTCCCCATCTGTTTACACCGATGGTGCAGTGTTTGGGAATACACAAGTGTGTGTGAGATGCCTTCACACTTTATACTGCTGTGCTTTGAACACTGATGATGTCATAGGGTGTGTATATACATTAGGAGCTGCAGGGTATCTTGTGTTTTACCATGGATACTGCTATTGTGCTGCCTTTGGTGTTACATTACATTTAGCTGCCGTGGATTACCTCTTTCCCTTGCCTCCACTTTTCTTAACGATTCCCCTCCCATTGTCTGGCATGCATCCAGCAACCTGCTTTCTTGTTTTGTACTTTCCCGAGCCAGGATTGTCTTGCCAAATGTGTTCTATTGCCAATCTACTGCAGGTTTGCTTTGCTCAGCAGTTACAGTTCTATTTTCTTTGCAATCCAACACCTTCCCTATCCTGTTCTGCAGGTTGCTGCTAGCAGCCTTGTTAGCTGGCGTCAGTTGCCCACTGTGAATTAATAGGTGTTAATTGCTTGGTTGTACTCCAATTACCCTACTGTAGCATTTCCTTATTGTCTTCCCCTAAACTTCCTTTTTTGGGCTGTGGTGCGTGGCGCATGTGTCCGCTTACCGGGATTTGGGCACATTTTCATCCACGTACACATGGGCTTTCGGGCACCATGTGTGCTCTCAGCTGAGCAAAGCTATACCTACATCCACACCCCTGTCCTGCATCTTTGCTTAGCAATGGGCAGCCCGGATTTGCATTGCACCAATGTGCTTACAGCTGCAGTGGCACACCCCACTGCTGATGTCATGTATTCCTACAGACCACTCCTCGTTGTTGTAGCATTGTGCCGTATTGTACATCCTTAGGCCAGCAGGACATTTGCAATTCACTATTACTTGCCTCATTTGCATGGCATTGACTACTAATTTATAGTTACCGCACCGAACGATGTCACAGGCCCTTAGCAACCCTTACAGCTTGGCTGTGATGTAGCATGCATACCATTGACTATTATGGTGAAATCATGATTTTTGTTACATTGCTATTTTATGACATTTGTATATATTTTCCTTGTGTTCCCGTTTGCGCACACATGCCCGACGGTTGTCCTTTGCGTTACTGTGGCCATGACATTAAATGTTATTTTGTATGTGTTGTGCATCTTTTCTTATGCTATTAGCTGTATATTTAGCGATTGGCATATGTTAACTTTGTTATACATGAGTCTGGTCCACTTCCGTCGCTACGGTGCTCTGTTTGTCAACATGTAAACTGTTTTTTTTGGTTTACATTTCTGTAGGTTTACGCTATGCCTATGCCACTTCATGAATCGCTATGTACCTTCATTTGCATGCTGCAGTATGGCATATGGGGTGATTTGCATACTTACACCGGGAGCTGCGCAAATCTGGCGTACGCCAGTAGTGCACGTGGAATTGGATCATACCTGAATCGATCGACGGCCATATTTGGCATTATACCGCCTATGCTACACCTGCGTCTGGCGCAAGCTTCATGAATCCCAGGGTAGGTTTTGTTGTCATGATGTAACAAATTTGTATTTTCTTATGTATACTCTATTTTGTTCACCTTATGCTTTATTGATCATTGTAATTTGTGCATTAAAGTTTACTGTTGCTCATGGAGCTTTTCTCCCCGGGCCCCCACTGAAAATAAACCTGTGTTCTGTTGGACATTCCCGGTAAACAATGTTAAATCAATAAATATTGACACCAGCTGTAATTATTTATTTAAATATCCCATGTATCTGTTGATCCAGTGAACCTTGACATAGGTTTATAGGTGTTTACTAGGCTAACGACTACAGGGCCTTTTTAAGCCTAGCCATGCATCCCAAATCTCTGACAAGTTCTGATACCCTTGATTAGTTTAAGCAGGGGTTTTGGAAATGAAACATTTACAAGCTGGGGCCTGGGAGATTAACTATTTACAGGTTGCCTGTGCCCATTAGAGACATAGGTGCCAAACCAGGGATGAATTTCCTGTTTCCCATCCAATTCTCCAAGTTAAACTTGAGTTGAGTGAGGGAAGAACTCTGCTTCACATGGCTAAGGAGCCTGTTCCACAGATGCGGAAGTCTCTGAGTACATACCTATCTCTCTGGCAGATCCTATTTATATCACAGGCAAGGTTTAAGTGTTTAGAATGGGTAATTCTGGTGCTGTTTGTTTTGTGAATATGCAGGAGGTCCATCAGAGTGGGGTCTGGCAATGCCCTGTAAGCTAAGCATAGATCTCCTCTCAAAAGCCTGTAGGAGAGAGAATGCAGGGATAGGACCTTGATGCAGGCCTGTATCCTTTTAGTGAAGAACCTCTGTGGATGTTCCAGTTGATGGATATGCCTGGTTAGGTACACACCAAAGGGAGCAATGTAAAAGGACATGTCTTTCATTGAAATTCAAGCCTGTTCATATTTATAATGAAACTGTGCAAACTCATGAATAGTCGAACAAACCACAGGGCATCTGAATGTAATAGTATGCAATAGTTTAAATCAATAACCTTTAAGCAATCTTGAAATAGATTCAAAAAATCAGTGTATAAGAACATTCATTGCAAATATGAGACTGAGAACATATAAATTGCATATGTTTGCTGCAGCTGTACTAAGGAAATATTTCAAAAGGTAACTTACTTGATAATATAAGAAATCACAGACAGAAAGATTTATGTAGTGGCATGGTAATTTATGGAAATATAAAAGAGCATGACAAAAGGAATAAAACAGATAGTTGAAAAATGAAGTTAACATGAAACAGTGTTGATCACCTGTCCACTCATGACTGGCAGTGGAGTTTTACAGTGTTGAGTTGCTAGCCTGGCACCCAACCTTCCACAGAAGGCACACACACATGCTTAGGACTAATTTAGAGTGTCCAATTTACCTACAGCATGTCTTTGGAATGTGAGAGGAAACCAGAACACCCGGAGGAAACCCACATGACCACAGTGTGGACATGCAGATTCCTCACAGAAGGCACCCCAGCTGAGGATCAAACCAGAGAACCTCTTGCTGTGAGGCACCACCGCTAACCGCTGCACCACCACGGCCTCCTCAAAAGGTACAGATATCAATAATGCAGACTTCTTTACAGTATTAACAGTCAGCACTTTCACAGTGTTTGCACTAATACAGTAATATCATATAACATGCACAGAACAAGAATTATATTTTCCTTTAATGTTTCATAAACAATGTTTCTTGTCTTGTGAAGTGTGCTACTTAGACATATAGGCCAATATTCATAGACTGGGGCTTTGCACTTTTGTAGCAGTAATCTGCAAAGAGCAGTGCTTAGTTGATATGCAAATCACAGACTTGCAGGATAAATACAGGAATGCAGAGAACTGTTTATAAAAATGCCTCCCTATTGCAAAAGGGTAATATGCTTAAGGCAGAAGCTATAGGAGGGTATCAAGCATTTGTATATCAGCACGGTTCATATTGATGAAGCCATAGTGAACTAATTTGCATACCAAATGTGTAAATGGCCATACATTTATGCCAGTAAATAGACATTTTATGGAAAATATGGAGATGCAAGGGGAAGGGAAAAGGTTTCATTTGGTGTCAGGGACGTGCTTGTGCATACATGGGCAGACTGCTGAAAGGGTCATTGGTGGAAATATTTCATTTTGATGTTAGGGATGTGCTTGTATATACATGGTCAGAATACTGAAGGGATTGTTGGCAGAAATGTTTCATTGTGATGTCAGGCATGTGCTTGTAGGAGTCCTTTGGATAAATGTTTCATTTTGATGCCAGGAATGTGCTTTTGCATACATGAACCGACTACTGAAGGGATCCTTGGGGGAAATGTTTCATTTTGCTGTCAGGGGCATGCTTGTACTTAAATGTGGAGACTACTGAAGGGGTCACTGGGGTGATGTCAGGGACATTCTTTTCTTTTTTTATTCAAATATTTTATTAAATTTTCCAGGAAAAAATAAAAGACAACAAATGGTTCTTTGGTCTTGGTTTCTTTGATTGCAAGTCTTTCTCAGAAGACAAGAAATCCTCAACAAACAAAGACAACTAGCCAGTGAATCCACCAATATTTTATTAAAATAATAAAATAAGCTCAGCTCTAACATCTCGGCTCACCACACAAGCCTTCAAGGAGTAAAAGCTCATCAAAGAAACTTGCCTCATATAGTATATTCAATTAAACAATTAATTAATTAAACAATTAAATCAGATATTTCCAATTAAGCTCTTTACTAAGACCATAAGTGCATATATAACTCCTACTGTGTTGCACGAAAAGGTGCAACATGTATCAAATGGAATGTGATTAATATAAACAAATTTGTCTATTACATATTTGCACGCCTTGCATTTTTTAAAACAAGAAGTGCCCAATGGAAGTATATTTGAATTAATTCTAACATCTGTGGGGACAAAACTTTCCTTTAACAATAAAGTTATGCATGTTTCTACCCCTTCTATAGGAAATGCCCAGTTTAGCATTTAAGCAAGAAGAAACATTTTTCAAGGAGCACAAATAATTCCAAAAATATTTTACTACTTGGGAAATTTCAAAACTTAAACACCCAAAAGTAGAAACAAAATAAATAGATTCAGAGGGTTCTATTTGAGCCATTTTATGTGGAAACAACATATGTGGATTAATATGTATATTATTTGCAACAAAGCCAGAACATAGCTTCTTCCAGCCTCTTGCTATGAAGTTCTTACCATAGCGCCTTTTCTCAAACATATTCACAGTTACTTTTAATTCTCTCTTTAAATCTCTAATATTATTACATAATCTGGATACCCTGAGCATTTCACCATATGGAAGTGCTTCTAAGGTATGAGTAGGATGACAACTATCCCTATGTACAAATTGTGTACCCTGATTAAACTTTCTATGAACAGTAGTATGTAAAGTCATCCCATTAACAATACTCAGTTGTGCATCTAAAATAGGAATGCATTTTCCTACTAATAATGCATCAAATTGTAGATGAAATCTATTAGAATGTAGAGATTGAATAAATTGTTCAACCATGTTATCCCCACCCTGGGCAATAAAAATCAAATCATCAATACAACGAAAATATCTAACAACATGCTGACAAAAAATGTACTTCTATAAATGTATTCTAATTCAAAAAGGCCCATACTAAGGTTGGCATACATGGGGGCAAAGGCAGCCCCCATGGCCATACCTTGTTTCTGTCAAAAAAGAATATTGTTAAACTCAAAACAATTCTTAGAAAGACAGAAATAAATAAGGTCTATAACATATTCTATGAGCCTATATTCTGTAACTGAAGAAGTTCCTAGAAAACATCGAACTGCCTCTAAACCAAAGGCATGACCAATCCTAGTATATAGGCTCTTAACATCTATTGTAAAAAAATACATATCACTATTCCATTGTATATCACTAATTTTATGTGTGAAATCAAATACATCTCTAATGTAAGAAGGAAGTTTATATACCACAGGACTCAAATAGTGATGTAAAAAACATTTAAGGCATGTGTGAAATAATCACAACCAGCCACTATAGGCCTTCCTGGTGGTTTATTTAAATCTTTATGCACCTTAGGAAGGCAATGAATGTGTGCTATTTTACTAGCTCCTATATCAAATGTATTCTTAATGTCTGAATCTGTAAAATATCCAAGTCTACTACCTTTAGATACAAGTTCATGGTATTCCTTTAAAGCTTGATTATACATTGATATATCAACAATTTCATAAGTTTGATTATCATTCAAATGTTCCATCCACATGGAGAAATACTGAGCATAATGCATAATGACTAACTTATTTCCTTTATCTAAAGGTTTAACTATAACATTATCCATTTTACTTAATGTTTTAAGAGCTTTCCATTCCATCATAGATAAGTTACATTTGATATACCCTCTATTTTTATCAAATTTTATAAAATCATCATGAAGTGCAAAATTTAGCATATTGGAAAAATGCACTACTTCTTCATTAGAGTAAGGCGGTATAAACATGCTTTTAGTATGTACATTGCTTGCATCTAACCTACAATAAGCATTAAAAGAAGAATCTGACTCACAAGTAACAAAGCTATCATCAGAATTACTTATATTATCAGTGTTATCTATAGAGTCATTTTCTACAATAGTATTCCTGAAAAAATATTTTAGATGCAGTTTTCTACTAAACCTGAAAACATCACATTTAATGTCATGAATACGAGGCACTACAGTACGAACAAATTTTAAGCCTCGATTCAGAACTGAATATTCATAATCTGTAAAGACATGTCCAGATATGTTTATGATATAACTATTATTAACTGGATGTATAGTTGGATCTTGTACCTCATTTATACCCCCTCTGTGGGTAAAAGTCTCTCTCTGGAACTGTCCTTGTGCTTCACAAACATGTTTTGTACCTTGTCTGCCCCCACGGGAATGAGAGGGCTAACCCCGAAAGGTCTGAAGATGTCGTTCTGGTTGTTGTGCTGTTGGTAAAGCAGGATAATCTTCCAAATTGTCATATTCATCATCACAGGATGTATAAAATCCATCTGAAGCAGAGAAGGAGGAATCGTGCATCCGGGAACCATTATCCGGCTTTTGAAATCTCACATGATTGCGAAACTTCTTTATATTGGCCCTGGAAATAAACACCTTCCCGTTCTCGTAGTCATGCAGATCTCTTAACAGCTTTTGCTTCTTTCTGTCCACCAATTCCCATGCAAAGTTCTTATGTTTTGAATTAATATAATTTAAATAAGTGTCAAGCACAGATGCATGAGTACCTGTTGACAGGGTATTACAAATTTGTTTAATTTGTTCTTTCAATTCTTTTTGCTTAACCCTGTCACAATTTATGAGAATATTCACCCATTCCAGGGTGCACTTATGTGCTTCTAATACCCAGTGCTTATGGAACTGCATATCAGTTACATTATGTAAATCAAAGGGCAGAGTGGGATCTTTATATACTCTCAGCCCTCTGGGTGTAATATCTAAGTCCAGATATTTTTGCAGCCCCATTAAGCTAAATAAGGTAGCTATTTCTTTCCACATAAGTTTGTCAAGTTGTTCAAATAAAGACTTACTTTCTTGTGGCAGAGACAAAGCTAATCTCCTTCCTACATTCTCAAAAGGATTATAACAGCGCTGGTTCCTCTCTTGTTTCCATCTTTCCCAGGAAATACAAGCATTTGGCATATTAGGCACACTCACAGTTACTGCATGAGAAGATGTATTTTTTTCTGAAGAATTGTTCAAAAAATTATCCAAAAACATCTGAGAACCATTCCCTATGGTTTCTAGAAATACACAAGGCAAGTTATATTGGTGATCACTGGCCATAGAACAATATATGAAAACCACAAAGGCAAAAACCGCAAACAAAGACAACCAGCCAGTGAATCCACCAATATTTTATTAAAATAATAAAATAAGCTCAGCTCCAATGTCTCGGCTCACCACACAAGCCTTCAAGGAGTAAAATCACATCAAAGAAACTTGCCTCATATAGTATATTCAATTAAACAATGAATTAATTAAACAATTAAATCAGATCTTTCCAATTAAGCTTTTCATTAAGACCATATGGATGCAGAGTATTACATTTCAAAATATATAAAGACTCATTAGTCAGAAGCTATTGGGGACATTCTTTTCTTTTTTTATTTAAATATTTTATTAAATTTTCCAGGGAAAATAAAAGACAACAAATGACAAACAGTATTCTCATTCTGAAGACAAAGTATTAACAAAGTAAAAGCTATTTACAATATATACATAAGCCTAAAGCAAAACTGCAGATCACAGTTAAGATGCACAAGTTATTTAGTATAAGTATAAATTCAGAAAGAGTTATGGTCCATTTGCAAAGTCTCAATAAGTGCTAAAACTTTTAACCAAGGATTATGGCTTTGGATAGATTCTAAGTTCTTTGGTCATGGTTTTGTTGATTGCAAAGTCTTTCGCTGAAGACAAGAAATCCTCAACAGTAGGTGGGCATCTAGTTTTCCATCTTCTGGTAATGCATTTTCTAGTGATAGCAAGTAGTGACCACAGTAAATATGAATTATTCTTATTCAAAGAGTAACCTTCATTCACACTGAAAAGAACTAATGATGTTGGCAATAAAAAGGAATCAATGACTAATGCTTTGAGAAAATCATCTATGCTGTTCCAATAACCCTTTAATTTAGGCCAATCATAAAAATATGTACCCAGTCAGCTTTGGTATGTTCTGCACATTTCCAGCGCGATGTATTAGAGCTAGTATTAATTTGCTGTCAGAAATGACCAATGGAGATATTGCCAAGCAAAAATATTCCAGTAATGAAACCATGAAGTATGCTCGATGGATAACATTTTTTTTTTTGTTTTTCGTCATGTGAGAAATTAAAAGAACAGTTTTTGAATATAAAGTTCCAGTAACTTTGATTTATACCAGTCTTTTAAACAATTATCATCTTATATAATTAAGCAATAATCCACGCCTTGGTGTGAGTAATGCTGGATTTACCCACAGTTGGTGTGGTTTGGTCACGAGGGTGAAGCCCAAATGGCCGGACAAAGGCAACCGTGGGTAAATCCAGGATTACCCACACCCAGGAGTGGGTTATTGCTATTATACAATGACATTTAAGAAAAAAATACTTTCCTTAAATAATGGCATTTTTTAATGCCTCCGTGCTGCCCTTCCGCAGCTGTCTGATATTCTGCAGCAGTTCTGATGTACTGCACATGCGTATGCTTACACAGTACATCAGAGCTGTGGGTGGAAGTAACGGAGAAAGCAAGATCTCCGTTGCTTTTTATAAAGTGTCTTGCTATGTTAAAGGAGTTTAACATAGTGAGACAGTTTTAAAAAAGCAACTGAGAATCTCTGTTGCTTTTTTTAAAGCTGCCTTGCTATGTTAAATCCATTTAACATAGAGAGACAGCTTTAAAAAAAGCAATGGAGAAAGGAAGATCTCAGTTACTTTTTTTAAAGCTGTCTCAGTATGTTAAACTTCTTTAACATAGCGAGACAGTTTCTAAAAAAACAACAGAGATCTTGCGTTCTCTGTTGCTGTAAAAAAAAAAAAAAAGACTTATACTAATGGAAAAAGTCCGGGTGACCAGACCTTTTTCCATTAGTATAAGTCTGATTTACAACGTGCACGCTGACCAATCAGCGTGCACATTTTGGAATATTAATGGTGGGATCATTGTATAATTTTGAAATAATGTTGTTTGTAGTGAGGCTATTATGTAAAATTTCACACACGAGAGTTATCATCTTTGGTCTTTCTTGATAAGATGAGGTTTCAAGTATTATGCATAAATGATGAGAATAAGTTAAGATACTTTGTAGAATTAAATAGTTTTGAGGAAGCAAATGGTCTTTTATAAGAAACTGAGAGTCTAAAACTTTAGCATCATTTATGCATTGATACCAACATGTGAAATTCTTGAATTCCCAGCTATCTAGAACATTGAGATGCATTTTATTGAGAAAGTTTCTTGTAATTTTAAACAGGGTTAACAGCTCAAACCAAGTCTTAATATCAGCATTAGAGTTAACAAATTTTCTAAAGAAATTAAAACAGTGATTTGATGAATTTAATTTTGTGGGTTTGGCACTATTACATTGGGTAATATGACCTAAGAAGTACCAGAACTTATTAGAATAACTATTCAATGGAAGTTTGGCTAGCAATAAATTTTCATTAATTAGTATAGTTAGGTGTAATAGTTTCCAACTACAGTGATAATTTGGATTAATCCAGTTTAAAATAACCTTAAATATGGATGCATTAATATATGTTTCAGTGTCTGGGAATTTGATTCCTCCTTGCTCTTAAGATCTAATATGATGTAGGAAAGCTATTCTGTTTCTTTTGGGGAATCAAAGGAATTTCATTAGTAATCTATTTATATCTTTACCGTATTGATATGTATAAGAAAAGTTAAGAACTAGAGCTATGTAGAGTATTTTTGGTAAAAGTGCAATTTTTATTAATTGTAACCTATCATCAAAGGTGATGAAAAATGTGTTCCAACTATTTGTCTGCTTATTTATTAAGTTTATAATATTTTTATAATTATATTCAATTGTGTTTTCTGTGAATGTACATAGTGTTATTACTATATAATCAATAGAATCTGAAATTGCATCAATAATATGGTGATTATCTGATTGTACATTTCCCTTTTTATTTAAGAGCATATGTTTAGATTTAGATCTATTAAAATGTAAACCTGAGATTTTCTGGAAAGGGTTCATCACAAAATCTAATTCTAATAGAACTGATTGTGAATTACTTAATGTGAGCAAGATATCATATGCATAAAGCATTATCTTTGAATTATACTGATTGCAAATATTTATATCAATGATTTTTGCATTGTCACAAATAAGGACAGCAAATATTTCAATGGCTAATGCAAATAAAATGGGGGATAAGGGACATCCCTGCTTAGTTCCTTTGGTTAATTGAATAGATTCAGATGTGAATGGGCCTTATTTAACATAAGGTACATTGTTTTGGTATATATTTTTTGTTAGAGAAATGAAAGAAGAGGGAAAGTGACAATAACATAACACTTCGAACATATATTCCAAGTTAACGGAATCGAAAACCTTTTCTATGTCTAAACTAATCGGTTTACTATGGCTTGTGTGAACAACATTCTGTCAGCAGCACTGCTGCTGAAATCAGAATGCAGTGCACAAAACATAAATGGATGTGATAGTCAAACACACGTATGCAAATGCTGTAGTGCATTCACATAAGTGTATTCAACTATCTGTACAAAGATTGGTATACAATCGGGATTGGAAATTCATCCATATCCCTGCTGTAGTGCAATCTCAGAATCAGAATATATTAGTAGGGAGGTATGGGGCACAGCCCCCCACAGGGGGTCCAGGGGGGGGCCTTGCCCCCCTACAAAAATGTGATTTGTCATATAGGAGTCTGATTTACATCAGCTCCTATATGGCTATCACATGATAGTTTTGACCACAATGTCTCAAATGTGTTGATCATTTGGGTCGACATTGTGGCAGGTCGGAATGTGTGTTTTCAAGTTTACTATTCGTTGTTTCGAATGACAAATGTTTTGCTGTTCGAATAAACAATAGTAAACCAAACTAATCTCTAGTACTTTATTTCCCTTGTTCGAATATTCAATAAGTATTAAGATCTGTTGGATGTTATCCTAAATGTGTCTTTCGTATATGAAGCCTGAATGATCATCATTTATTATTCACATTAGTGAGACCTTTAATCTATCTGCAAAATAGACATAAAGATTTTATAATCATTATTTAATAATGATATGGGTCTATAAGAAGTACAAAATTGTGGGTCTTTCTTGGCTTTTATGATAGGTGAGATCAAAGAATATCTCCACGAAGGTGATATAATGCCATGTGATTGAATTTCTAGTAGAGTTTAATGAAAGAAGGATAATACAGATGTGGGGAACAATTTATATATTTCACTGATTATACCATCCATCCCGGGGGCTTTATTGGGCATACATTTTTTGATTTTTTTGTTTGATTTTCTCTAGTGACATTTGTTCTTCAAGTACTATATCAAGATTCTCAGGGATCCTTAACTGATTAAGTGAAGGAATATCTAATCATATATGTTCATTAATTGAATGATTGGAACCAAAGTGTTTGGAATAATGAAACTTGAAGGCATCTAAAATATCTCCTAAGTCAGAAACAGCTCTATTAGAGCCTTCATGTAGTAGTTTAATTATGTCGTTTGAATTAAAATGTATTTTAGCTCTCATTGACAGCTTGTGCATATGCTTTGGGGATGATGCATAGGAGTTTAGTTGTAGTCTTTCCAATGCCAAGTTAGTTTTATGGGATGGGATATTGCTTATTAAGCACTTCTTTGTTTTTGTCTTATTAGGGGTATGTTGGGTGGGATCAGATTTAATGTTTAAGAGTTGAGCTTGGATATTTTGCAAATGTAAGTCTCATTTTTTTGTTTATTTTTGAACCATAACCATGTTCTTATTTTACCATAAAGATAGGCTTTTAATGCATCCCGTACCATGATCATGTTGGATTCTGGGGTGAGATAAGTCTCTAGAGAAAATTGTACCTCTGATGTCAACCAGGGCTTAAATTATTTGATTTTTGTTACATAAGCTGGCATTCAATTTATATGAATAAGTCTTCTATAGTTAACACAAAATTCAAGGCAGAGAGTATCATGATCTGAGATGGGGCATGGAAGAATTGCAAAGGATGATATATTTAGCCTTAGATCATTAGAGACTAAAATTCTGTCTATTCTAGTTTGAGTTTTAAATCTGTAGTCAGTATGAAAAAATTTCAAAGAGGTAGAATCTTTAATGTAAACGTGTCAAGTAAGTTAAGTGTCTCAACCCATTTTTTAAATAGTCTTGCAATAGGTGTGAGCCTCGATGGGCTCTTATTAGTGGTGTCAGTGCTGTCTAGTATACAGTTAAAGTCACCACCTATAATGAGATTACCCTTAGTGTTAGTACTGTCTAGTATACAGTTAAAGTCACCACCTATAATGAGTTTACCCTTATATACATTTGTAATGTGATCGACATGTTTTCTAGCAGTTTTTACTCCCATTCCAGGGATCCAGTAAATATTGACTAGGGTCCAGAGTCAGTTATTAAATTTTAGAGTGAGTATGGTTAAAAATCCTTTTGGATCTTCATATTTATATAGAATTTGGGTGGAGAATGGCACAATTCCTCCATAAGATCATTACTCCTCTTTTTTTTAGTCTTATATGGGGCATGAGAAAGAATGATATATTTACTGGGTGACCAGGTTTCTTTTTCAGAAAGCTTAAAATGTGTTTCTTGCTGGAAAACTACATGGGCTTTATTAATATTCAGTTAGTTTAGTACGTTTGACCTCTTCCTTGGATTACTTAGTCCATTAATATTTAAATACATTAAAGATAGAGTCAATGAGATCCAAGTAAGAAAAAGTAGAGTGAAATGTATGTAACTACTATTATTTTAATCCAAAAACTTTTTGTCATGAATATAAAAATGAACTTGATTATCAGTTGATGCCAATGTAACAAAAAACTACAGTTTGAAGTTATGGAAGTATATTATATAACATCAGGCCTATAAGGAAAAAAATAGATAAGTAATGTATCTAACAAATTGATCATAATAATTGTAATTACTATACACAAGCATGGAATTCGAAGAATTCCTAGTCTGGTGGAAAGACAAAGTTCCATCAGACCACTGTCAAAAATGCCCTTACCATGCCAAGAAGCTCTGAAAATGTCTTATAAAGGAGACAACTGTGTATATAAAATATTCTAAAGTAGCTGCTTTTAGAATTAGACTCTAAAAAGAAGTAAACAATCTCAAGTTGTTTCATCAACTATTTAGTTAAAAAAAACAGTTCTATTAAATTAAATTAGGTGTAAGTTGCTACTTTTAAATAACTGAAATCTATATAAGCAGTGTGAATATCATTCTTAAATGATGAGTAGGAAATTATGTACATGTTACAGCAAGAGCAAGTAAGGTGTGACACTATAACATTAGTTAAGCAGTAAAAGATAATTATGATAGATAAAGTTTTTATGAAAGATGTTTCTCATTTCTATTCATTTCCCAGTATGCTTAGAATCAAGAACTGGTGGTAACAATATAATGTTAAGAATTGGTGAATGGTAAATAAGGAAATTCACTTCTAAGGAAATTTTTATCTGATGTACACTGTCTTTATCTCTATTATATTTCTGTAATCCATGTTCCATTAATGTTAGTTAAAGCAGCTTTTATTATTAGCAGGGCTTTACTTTCTATTTATTCATCTTTAAGCTATACACTGAAGAGAAATAATTATAGTTTATATAAAATTCTGTTTGTCAGGGACATTCTTGAGCATGCAGGGGCAGACTACTGAAGTAGATGTTGGGGAGATGTTTCATCTTGATGTCAGGGACATTCTTCTGCCCACAGAGACAGACTACTGAAGAGGTCTTGGGGAAATGTTTCATTTTGGTGTCAAGAATGTCCTTCTGCATACATTGGCAGACTCCTTAAGGGTACATTGGGAGAAATGTTTAATGTTGATGTTAGCAATGGTCTTGTGCTCATATGTGCAAACTACTGAAGAGGTCATTGAGGGAAATGTTTCATTTGGATGTCAGGACAGTACTTGTACATACACAGGCATTGGTCAGACTACTAAAAGGGTCATTAGGGAAAGGTTTCATTTTGATATCACAGATGTATTTGTGTATACATGCGCAGACTACTGAAGGGATCAGTGAGGGAAAATATTTCATTTTGGTGCGTATGCATACTTGAACAGAATGCTAAAGGAATCAGTGGGGAAATGTTTCATTTTGTTTTTTCTGTATACTTGTATTTATTGCTGATGGGATCAGTGGGGAAACTGTTGCATTTTTATAAAATTTCTTAGTCTTTTTAATCCATGATGCAGACTCAGAGACAAATCGGAGTTGCAAGACAGAAGACTTAATGAATTTTATAAATTGTTAAATGTTGAAAACTGCATTTAAATTGATATGATATATGAGAATATCTAAAACCAATACACAAACATATTAAGAAAGCCTTTGGAAATTTATACTTTCATTCTATTATAATAAATTTAATGATCTGTTGATTTTTAAGTCATAGCAGAAAAAAAATTATATTATTTGTGATATATGTAATACCGACACTTGTACTCATCCTTAAGATGTTCTTTTAAAATTTATTTTGAATGTAAACAGATGTGTCTCACTTCTGACATTAATATAAATGTTATTTCAAGTTGCCAGAGCAACCATTCTGAATGTCCTTTGCCCAGAGCAAGGGATAATGTGGTCTGCCTAAGACAAGGGGTACCATGACCTGTAGATCAAAGGGGACAATGGTGTATTATTATATATACTGTCTGAGACAAAGGAGCGAAGTGGTGAAAGTGTTGAAGCTTAAATATGAAAGTATTATATAAGTGGGATGCTCTCTCTGGAAGATTTACTATCAGCACACAGAATTAAGACTTTGAGTTGTTAATCAGCTGTTTTCTATGATAAGAGTACAGGGTTTGAGCCCTTCCACCTCCAATAACATACTGTGTTGCTCAAGTCACTTAAATAGACAATGCTTAGACATCTTCTATAAAGAATGATTGTGTGTAAGTGGGCTTAACTAATCAACAAATGATTAATACGAAAAAAATGAAAAAAAATGGAAAGCAGTTTAAAGAGATATAGAATGTTCAAGTCTAGCTACAAGTACATTTATCCCTATTGCTAACTGATTTTGTAGATTTAATTGACTGGGTAAGACTGCAAGTTTTCTATTGACTTCAGTTCATTTATTAAAATTGTTGCCACTGCTAATTTGTGGAAGTTCATTGATACTTTGTTAGTTGTAAGCCAGAAGCAAATAAGGTTAAAGTAATCTTGTAGTCTGTTTTTGGGCTGAGCCAGTATTCTGACATATCTTAGTCAAAGTAGGTCATCAGTAAATATTATTTGAAGTACTGGGAGTATGAAGAGAAAGTAACAAGTAAATACAAGTGAACCCAGTGGGACATTCACTATTAAGATACCCTGCCTGATATCTGTGCATTAACTGAGACCTGGATCAAGGCTGCAGAGACCACCCTTGCACTACCAGGCTACAAGTCTTACCACACTTTTCAGCCACCAAACCAGGACCAAAACACTAAAAGTGGATGAGTGTCCATATTCACCAAGGATATTCATACCACCAGGATAGTTGCCTAACACAATGTGTATGCAATTCTCCAGGTGCAACTAACAATAGGTAAGACTGCAATAAAAATTGTAGCTTGATACAGATCCCCCACCATGCTCCAAGATACTCACTACATCTTTCTAAACATACTGGAAAATATTAAGATACAACCAAACATCCTAATACTGGGTGATTTTAACTACCCTGCCATTAACTGGGAAGACTAATTGTGTACCAACACTTTTGCCCAACAGTTCTTGGAATTCATAAATTCTAATGCCCTGGATTAACTAATCCATAGTCTCTCGAGGGGCTCCAAAATCCTAGACCCAGTCATTACCAACATGGGAAATCGATGCTACCCACCTATGGTCACCCCCTCATTGGTTAGGTCTGACCATAAGCTAATCACCCTTGACATCCACATCCCATCCCCACCCCCCAGTAAAGAAATATCTGTAAAAAACTTCAAAGCCAACTTTATGCTACTCAAGTCAGAAGTGACAAACTTCATGACACCCATGCAGAAGGAAACTGAAAGTTCGACTGCTGAATCCTGCACTAAGGCAGTGTGCAAGCACATCCACTCATGCATGAATTGTGCCATCCCAAATAGAACCAAGATGGTCTCCTCCAAAAAAATGAAGCCAATCTGGTGATCCCCTGCCATAAACAAACTTTACAACAAAAGTAAAAAACTGTTGCAGAAAATTGGAAAATCCCAGGATGCAAAAACTCCCTTACCAGCCTCAGTAAGAAGCTGAGATCCCTGATAACATCCTCCAAAGCTAGTTATGAAAATAAAATTGCCAAAGATTCCAAAGACAACCACAAGACATTCTATAGCTATGTCAGGAACCTAAATGGCAATGCTCAGATCTGCTCTGAGCTACAACAGAATGGCATTAAATATACTGATCCCAAGGATATTGCCAATATCCTGGCAAATCGATTCAGTGCCAACTTCACCCCCTAAAGGGCTCATCTCAATATCAAAAGATGCCAAATGCTGTTAATAATGGCCACACAGATAAAAAAAGCAATCTCCAAAGCTAAGAATACAACATCCATGGGACCAGATGACATCCCGGGCTGTGTACTACATTAACTACAAAATGAACTGGCACCTCACCTAAGTGTCATGTTTAATCATAGCCTCACCACACAGCCACAATTATCCCATTCCACAAGGGGGGATCCACCTCGGATCCTGGAAACTACCACCCCATCAGTCTGATGAGCCTGATCTGCAAGGCCATGGAATGTATTATCATGGAACTTATAAACAAAGACACTGGCAACCTTCAAACACTAGACCCCACCAAGATTGGGTTCGTGAAGGACCGATCTTGTCTCCTGAACCTGATTGACTTCTTCAGATCAGTCTCTAGAGCTGTGGACGAGGGTAAGGTGGTCCACACAGCCTATCTGGACCTTGTCAAGGCTTTTGACACCATCCCCCACTCTGGAATTATAGATAAACTTACTAAGCTTGGCATAAATCCCTGCATCACTCGATGGGCTGCCAACTGGCTTACTAACAGAGCCTACACTATAAAAGTAGCTGACTCCAAATCCAGCTCCAGACAAGTGACTAGTGGAGTACCTCAGGGTTCAGTCCTGGGACCGCTCTTGTTTGGCATCTACTTCTCTGAAGTACAGGCCAACACTATGGGACTCTGGCTAACAAAGTTCACAGATGACTGCAAACTGGGAGTCATTATTGAATCTCCAAATTATGTGGATATTCCACAAAAGGGCCTTACAGAAACAGATGCTTGGTGCCAGAGCCATGGGCTCAAGCTCATTGCCAAGAAATGTATAGTTATCCTCTTTGGGAAAAAACATGTACCCGTGAATTACCACATAGGTGGCAGTACACTAAATGCAGAAAGTGTGATAAGAGACTTAGGGACACAGGTGGACAGTGGTCTCACCTTCGATAACCACATCGCCACAAGTCAGGAAATCCTTCTATGTGGCACACCTCATCACTAAGGGCTTTTCATCCATAAAAAAGGAGGTTATTGTCCCACTGTACTCATCCCTCATTAGACTCATTATAGAATACAATACCCCATTTGGTATGTACCTCTCAAGACATCTGCAACAACTGGAAAGGCTGCAGAAACATCTCACTAAAAGAATCACAGGCCTAAAGCAGATGCCCTATGCTGACCATCTAAAAAAACTCCTGCTATACTCTGTCACATATCGTCTACTCAGAGGTGATCTCTGCTTAACATACAAGGCCATGTAAAACTCAGAACTGGTGGATATGCCACACTTAAAGAAATCCCAATCCCTCAGAGCCACATGCTCCAGGGATCTAAACCTTGTCATCACAATGAAAAGACATGCTGGAGGGATAGGTTCCTGATCCAGAGACTCCCCAGACTCTGGAATAGACTGCCCATACATGTCAAGCAGAGCGCCTCTTTGGCCCTCTTCAAAAGGAACCTTGACGATTGGATGGGAGATAGGAAAATGACCCCGGGGATCATGTCAGTCACCCTGCTAGACAGGGGTCCAGGAAAGTAAATATTGTGGTAAGAAATAGCCAGGGAATTTTTATGGCTAGGCTTGTATAGGCCCTAGGGCAGATAGCCTATTACCAGCCTATGAACCTATGAACCTATGTTCATCCTGACATTGAAAAACAACAGCTGCTAAACCATTAGAGGTTGGGGTTAAGGGTTGCCATAACAGTTAAGGGGTTTACCTCACCGACATAAGGTACAGAGTTTAATTCTCTAGGCTAGGCTTAAAATGGCCCATATGTGCAGCTAGCCTACCACTTACATATGATCTTATTTGCAGGGCATTTTCCAAAAAATAAGGTACTGTAGTCTTTTTATTGCAAAACTCTGTTAAACAGTACCAAATGCCCTATGTAGGTATATAAAAATAGCAGCCATGAGAAGTCATTTTTGCAGATTTGTGAATAATGTGTGTTATACTGTAGATGGTAGTTTGTGTGCTGTACCTTGTTCTAAGTTTGCACTATGGGTGCTCATACAATAAAAGGATCAATAGTTTATAATATGCTGTTTCAGCAAACAAACCATATGCTTCTGAAACAGCGCAAATATCACGTCTCCAGTAATGAATACATGTCATAGAAGCTAAGTGTGTGGGGAAAAGGGACGGAAGTATGCATGTCACCAAAAATAGGAGTTAGAGACAGGCTGACTGCCCAGAGATGGGTGCGATATTATCAAAACTTGTATTGAAGGCAGTGCTAAAAGGAAACAGAAAGATTTAAAACAAGAGGAATGTGAGCATAACAAGACTCTGCAAACATCAAAAGAGAACTGGATTGTTAATGTGTTTCATTGGGGCCAGACAGGCAAGATCTGTTACAACTTTTAAGCTTGCATATGGTATAGGAAATAACACCTTTCCTGTATAACAAGAGTTTTTGGCTTAAGATAGAACAGTTTTGCGTAATACTACTCAACAGTGAGGGATTGTTCTGAGTCAAGACGCTCTCTTGTTTCCTGAGGTATATGCTTCTGTGCCTTATCTCCAAGAATGCATTGAACAGGAAGTATTATTTCTAGTAAAAAGTGCATATGAAATAGCTGTACTGATATTGCAATTTGGCTAGGTATTAGTATACAGAATAACATTATACACCATTACCTTACCTCTGTTTTTTTTTTTTTTTTTTTTTAATGAGCTTTACCTACTACACATACAAGAGAAGCTCTCATCAAAAATGAAATAATCTTTTGCAGTGGCTTCACTCAGGCCATGCAAAGTTGGGGTATATTGCCTTTAGAATATATGTTTGCAGGTATATTATTAACATTACTTAGGTTTTCTTTGACTAGGACTCTATTAAGGAAAACAAAATTCCAAACAATATTCACACATCAATGCAGAGAAGAAAAGTCTGGTTAGAGGAAGAAACACAATATATCTGCATAACAATGCAACAATATGCAAAAAAATCACTACAATGTTATTACGGTTCTGTGAATAATGAGTGATTATCTGCACATATAGTTCCACTGAACATAAGGTTTGTCAGGTGGTACATGACCATACAGAGACATATCATCTTCTGAGCCCTTCTTCCCGTTAAAGACAGCCCCTTGTCATGGACTTTTCCTTGACTCATAAGTTCTTTACCTTAGATATCCTTTAAACTAAATGCTGTCTACCACTGCTTCTAAAAATACATTCCAAGTCCCGCCATCTCTCTCTTGAAGATACTTCCTTCAGACAGAGATGAGTCATCCCATGTTCAGCTGATACATATGACATCTTCTCAAAGTCAAAGTCAAAGTAAACTTTATTGTCATTCAACTATAACCATACCCAAGTTACTGCTGAACAAAATTATGTTCCTCCAAGCTCATGCACAAACAAAAACATACAACAGAACACAACATATAGCAACATATATTAAGAAATAGCAAATACTTAAAAAGCAACAATGAAGAGCCATCCAAAGACTATAAGCTTAAAACAAACATGATAAATGGGCAACTTCCATCACCCGCCACCAACTCCATGCATCACCATCAACTTTGAAATCAGTCCTTTCATCTGACCATACTCTTTACCACAGACCTTCCAACTGCTGCTACCTGCAGGCCTGAATGTTTACACCATCCCTAGTAACATCCGACTCTCTATCCATCTGCAGTCTTTGCAACCACCTCTACCTGCATGTCCAAATGGCTACTGCATCACCAGCAACCACCAAAATCCTTCCATCCAATGCCACCAACCCTCACAGTCCACCATCCAGACCATCTTCTTCATCATTTCCTACTCCAACTGCTGCATCTCAAGATCAATCAATCCATTAACATAGCCAAACAAAAATTCTATTCTCGCACTCCGCATCAGCTCAGCTCACCATGGCAGGCCCAACTTCCACTGCTTCAATGTTATATTCCAAAACAGACAATAACAGGCAATAGTTCTATTTAGGACACCATAAGCAATTTCTGCCACAACATCTGCTCACTCGACAACAAAGAAGACTCATTTAGCCACCTTCCTTCTCACCACCTCATTTACTGTTTCATGCTTTCAGCAAGTCTAGTCTTTCTCTCTTTATAGACATCATAACTGAATACATTACACAAATTTAACCATAGCACTTCCTTTACACTTTCAGAATGACCCCAGCCACTCCAGAATCTGCTGTCATATCAACACATCCCCAAAATTCTAATCTTTGGTATGGGCTTTTCACATTGTGCCATGAGTTATCATTTCAGTGATTAAAATCTCCACTGACTTTCACTTCTCTTCTATACTACATGGGAAAAAATACCAGCATGCATGTTTACCTTGTATTAAATCAAAAATGTATATTCTTGTACTTTAGTATTTTAAATCCCAGATACAATCTGTCCTATCAACCTGATAAGTGCAACAGGTCTCAGTGAAAAATGTATTCTGCACCCTATCAGTCTGGCAATAACTGAATGGTGGCAGTATGCAGACTGCTCTTATTTTTATACTCCAGTGTGAAGCTTAACATACACATTAAGTTAGTCAGGACTAGTTCTAATACTGAATGAAACTTCACTGGTCATCTGAATTTCTGTAATCAGAGCCGTTAAGTCTCACACTGTTCTTATGGTTAGACACCCAATCTCCTTTCATGATTTTTAGGTCTCCAGTCTTCACCCTTTCATTTTTATAGCAACACGATGTATGATATAGTCTTAAAACCTTTGCTATAATCCAGATAAGCCATATCCATAGGGCTCCAGTGTTCCATCTCAGTGGTGATTTATTTATAAAACTAGATATTTTTTTGCTGACAAAAATGCTACTACTTCAGACTACATTGTAATGCACCTGTGTGAAAATCTTCATTTTGCATTTAACTGCTCCATGGAATGAAAGTCTTTCTGAAAACGATACTAGTGTGTAGCCTGCCATTATATTATCTGGTGCACATCTGCTTTTCTCCTTCTTATAGCAAACTTAGAGTTTTTTAGATTAAATAAGGGGTTATATTCTGTGCATAGGGGTGTGAGGATTTTGTTCTAAACAAAAAATAACTGTCAGACAAATGTTAAGTCGTAATGCTTGCGTCACTGGAATGGCATTTACATTACTTTTTTGCTGTAGTCTCATCTTAGACCTAACAATTTATAAGACCATATTTCTAATGAGACACTTCAAATACCTTACAATTATTCGGATAAATTATTTATCTGGCAATAATTATTCCCTCTCCTAACTGACTGTTAAGAAATAATAAAAATACATTATCATGCACACATCTATGAATAACAACATCCTCAATATATTACCAACAAGCTTTAAAGCCTCCATGCTGCACTATAAACATTAGCCCTTTACTAGCACAATCTGACCATGATTTTGCTATTATTCAGTTTAAGCGCATAGTTAGTACAAACATTAATAAACCCACTTTTTTAGCTTGAACAAATAGAGACTGTATTGTAATAAATGAGATTTGTCTTAGAACAAGTAAAGATAAATTCCATAACCATTCTAAAAAAAGCTATGCAGTATGCAACTTAAAACTTCTAGAATGTGAGTCATTATTATTATTTTTTTTTTTGAAAAGCACATCCCAAGCAAGCTAAATATATAGTGAATTACAAGGATATATCTATACAGAAAAATGCTAAAATCAACAAGCTATACAACCGAATCAAAATGTGTCATCTAGCTTTCCAAAAGACTCCTAAGCTCAGAAAATGGTTAAACAATCCAGAAGCTGATGAGAATAAAAGTATCTTCTAAAATGCAGCTATCATCTTGACACAGTATCAAACGTTGGGAGTGACCATGTTTTATAACACGAAAGAAAAATTCAAAAGTGTAACCTTACAGCAGTTTGCTTCCCAGAGACCTCTAAACAAGATATAGCATCCTGTTAAGCATTGCTCTCATCAATTTCAAAACCATTAGGTATAGAAAGAAACAAAAAAATATACAATCAGTAAATCCCTATCACCGTAGAAGATCTAATCAGAATTAATAAAAAAAAGTTCTGTCACCAGCTATCAATGAATCAATCAATGATTTATTTTTTAATGGACTGAAAGACAAACCAGCTATTATTCCTCAACAAAGTCTGATGTGAGGATATGTATCACAACTCTGATGGAAAGCAATCCTGAGACTCATGCATAAAGGTAGGGCCTTGTCAAATTCTAATCACTGGAGGACAAGCCTCACAACTTCATAAGGGTGCCCATTTCCATGAGATCCTGGAAGTCATAGAATGCAAGCATGTTGTTATTAAGACTCCACTTCATCCAGAGGACCTGTGATACGTCAACAGGAAGAGCACCTATCTCATGAACTGTCATGTGGTCTCTAAAGCCCAGACAATTATTTTTAATGCACTTGTATGACACCCATAAAGTTTACATGATTCACACATTTGGCCCTCACTCAAACAATAGCAGTAGTTCTTACAAGGGGACTTCCTATATCATCATCTATTTGGTAGGTATATATACACACACACACACACACACACACACACACACACACACACACACACACACACACACACACACACACACGCTAGACAGCTACATAGACAGGTGCATACACAAAGGTACCATGCGAGCAGGGAGTTGACTACAAATAATATGTTGTGTTTGTGCATTAGATCTCTTGTTGATGACCTCAATGTGCAACCCCCAAGACTATGCAGGAAATAGTCTATAAAACAACCAATATGAAATTTAAAAAGTAGTGGGATATGTATTTGGACTACTGAAGGCAAACTTCTAATGCTTATACATCTTAGCAAAGGGACTGCAATATAGTCCAGATGTATGCAATAAAGCTCTTTCTTCTGTGTTCGTGCTATGCTGTACAACATGCCACTGCAGAAACAAGCAGGTGAGCATCACGGCAGCACCTTCCCTACAAGTCATAATAGCAGGAGAAGGGAAGTGTTTGGAGTCTAGAGAGGAATGTGCAATATAAGTACAAGAGCTGAGGCCGACGAGGGTGCAATATATTACAGCACTAGCAAATTGGTGGTCTCTGATCCAAAACTATGGGCTATGATACAGACAACATGGACTAAAATAGTACCATTGGTGTCTCAGTCAGCAGGACAATACATGAACTGGTCATATCATACATTAGCCATCATCATACACACATGACCACATACATCTGCAGACTATAATATGAGATAGTTGCACAAACTCCACTCCACACACCTTCAGATAGAAACAACTCTGATCCAAAACAATACCAAAACAGCAAAATCTTCAGAAGTCAGGAATCGAAAAACAGGAACCAAAGTCAAATCCAAAAGCAAATTCTTTATTCTCCAGCGCCTCCGTGTAACCACCTTTCAAGAGTATACATTCTCACTGAAAGAATGGATATATATATATACTCATAGCAATTAATTAAACAATTAATTAAACAATTATGTTCAAAAAAGTTTTAAAGCAGACACCTCCAGTTTATTTCATTATTCAGTCCACAGGGTGTCATTGTATTGCATTTCAAAATAAAAATACTTTCCTTATATTGTAAGTTATATTTCAAAGCATTTTCATCATTACAAAGACATTTCACACTTTCTAAAACTGTTCCTGTTAAAAATGAAGCATCACTATTATGATAAACACTAAAATGTGTGGCAATAAATTATTTTCCCTTTTATGTCTTATGTCTCTAATGTGCTCACCTAACCTAATACGAAACTCTCTTTTAGTTTCACCTATATAATATAATCCACAGGGACAGTGTAAAGCATACACAACTCCCTTGCTTCTACAGGTAAAACTATCTCTTACTGTGAACCTAATGTTGTTAATATAATTAAATGTTCTAACTATATTCCTACAAACTTGCTTTGAACATGCTTTGAAATATAACTTACAATATAAGGAAAGTATTTTTATTTTGAAATACAATACAATGACACCCTGTGGACTGAATAATGAAATAAACTGGAGGTGTCTGCTTTAAAACTTTTTTGAACATAATTGTTTAATTAATTGTTTAATTAATTGCTATGAGTATATATATATATCCATTCTTTCAGTGAGAATGTATACTCTTGAAAGGTGGTTACACCGAGGCGCTAGAGAATAAAGAATTTGCTTTTGGATTTGACTTTGGTTCCTGTTTTTCGATTCCTGACTTCTGAAGATTTTGCTGTTTTGGTATTGTTTTGGATCAGAGTTGTTTCTATAATATGAGATAGGGTCATGAGAGGTGAAGATGGCAGCCATATACTCTGGGAGGTTATGAAGAGTCAGGGATAAAACCTTCCGGTGGTGGTGTAAAGCTGCCACAATGTGATGTTGGCAGTGTCCTCAGTGCTGGCATGTAGTTTTGTGTCCATTGAAGAGAAAGGGCAGGACTATTATACTGCACATGTACATCTTATTGGGATATCCCACGTGTTGAGCCTAATGGACACAACTGCTAATGAGTTTGACAATGCCAGTGACTGAGGGTGGCTGTGTATGCCAAGAGATGACAGAGTAGAGTGGTGCTACAGCCATGTCCCAGTGTCATAGTACAATGCTGTGCGGTACAGCACATGATTCTGGCAATGCATCCATGATGATGGGGCTACCATTTTGTACTGCAAGTGGACCTGAATATGTGCCATTGCTAAATCATGCAGTGGTGAATGCAGGACTCCATCTTCTTGTGCCAGGGAAGGAGGGGAGCACCTGCTGAGCTATTGTGATTGCCCAATGTGCAAAGTGGGTGCATTACATGAGTTGGCAAAAATGGTGTCCATTGCCTCTGACATCACCCATTTGAGTGAGCAATGGTATCATCAATACAGTGAAATGAAGTGTCGCCATCCTTACTTGGTTCACAATGGTTGGCAGAGGTTCAGCATTTTTTCACTACCATTGCCGTCTGCTATCTTAACTTCTGCACATGTATACTTTACAGTATGTACTTTGTTTTCTAGCAGCAGAAAAGTGGAGCTGAACATGGTCAGATGCTGTAGAGGGCAAGAGTACCTCTTGTGGCAATGAAATTTGTATGATATCTGTGTCAGTCCACTGTGCAACTGCAAATGCCTTTGTAGCATATGTTTGAGATTTTTTTTCTGCAAAGTGTCATACCTCTGCAGGTTGGATTGTGGTGAGGTGAAGGATGACTTGAGGCTGAATCATGAATGTCTCCATTGGCCTCTGCTTCTAGTTCCAATCACCCTTGTCCACCGGATCTGCCTTTTAGTAAGGGGCAATCATTCTCCTAATGAATGTGACTCAGAGGGGTCATGGGTGTTTTCTGTGTCTTCTTTTCAGGAACAGGATGAAGGCTTTTCTCTTAAAAATCAACTGTAGAAGTCACCAGTGTGATCTGTTGGCATCATTTGTGGAGGCTTCTGACTGCCAAGATATGCTTTTTATGTGGCTTTTGGCTTGACTGTTGGAGATGTATAACTAACAGACCTTTCATATCATACCTCCAGTGGAGTGTCTGACACATAAACACCAATCACCCTGGGCATTGATGTGTGAGTTTGCTGTCCTCTGAGCCAGACTGTCGTACAACCATGCCAACAACCTACCCTATCTTCAATCTGTTGTTTGTCTTCCCTTATGTGTCATTTCCATTCCTTACTTGTTGCTTAATCCACTCTCTCACCATTTGTCTCAATCTACTGTTCTCTTAATCTTTTGTGTGATCACTGCTATGTCTGTACTTATCTGTACTCTGTGTTTGTCTGTCTACCCCTGCTATCGGCCATTCTCCCTCAATCCCGACAACAGCCATCACTCATTACCTTTCCAGTAACACAAAAGAGGCTCTCCCCATACCTCTCAATCTCTTAGAGAGAGAAATCTGGACAAAGCCATAGATAACAGGGGCATAAAGATCCCAAAATAGGGACAAGTTTTAAATATTGCTATTGCAGACATAGAAAGTTGATAGAATGACAGGTTTTGCATGAAGGCTATGAAGTCTAAAACACAAATGCTTGTCATTATTTTCTGACTTCAATTCTAAATACTTTGCCAATGATTTTATAAGGAATACACCAAAAATATGGGACAAAAATCTGTACATTCTGCAAAAACTGTACAGTTGAGAGGCATGTCTCCCCCTCAAAAAAATTACCTTTCCCCTTTCATATCTTATGGTTACCCATGTGTGTTTATGTGTTTCTTTCGGTTTGATGATTTTTTCTTTTCTTATTTTTCTACTGAAGCCTGTTCCTCCCTATCTATATGATGAATATGGCTGCTGCTTAGCTGTACTCATCTACATTGACATATCTATTGGCTGCTGTGCTGCCATCTTAGCCAGTTGTGTACTACATGTAGCCATGTTGTGCTATACTGCATGCTTAGTATGTATTACTTGCCTGCACTTCTATGTTATCCTTCACATTTGTCATGTGTGCTATTGTAGTTCTACAGCTGCCATAGAGTAGCCTAATAGGTTCATAGGTTCATAGGTAGGTATTAGGCTATTGGCCCTAGGGCCTATATAAGCCTTGCCAAAAGGTACCCTGGCTTTCGCCACCCAAGAAAATTATTTTCCTGAGCCACTGTCAAGCAGAGCCACAGAAGTGATCCCCGGGGTGAATTTCCTATCTCCCATCAAATCATCAATATTTTTCTTGAAGAGTGCTAATGAGGAACTTTGTTTGATATAGATAGGTAGTTTGTTCCAGAGTATGGAAAGTCTCTGGGACAGGAATCTATCCCTTCAGCATGTTCTATTTATTGTAGTGACAAGGTTTAGGTCCCTAGAGCATGTAGTTCAGAGGGATTGGGATTTCTTTAAGTGGAGCATGTACAAAAGCTCTGGGTTTTGACATAGCTTTGTATGTTAGGCAGAGATCACCTCTGAGTAGGCGATATGCGACAGAGTAAAGCTGTAGTTTTTTGAGATGGTCTGCATAATGCATCTGTTTGAGGCCAGTAATCCTTTTTGTGAGGTATTTCTGCGGCCTTTCCAGATGTTGTAGATGTCTTGTGAAGTACATACCAAAAGGGGTGTTGTACTCTATAATGGGTCTAATGAGTGATGAGCAGAGGGGAACAATGACCTCTTTCTTTCCTGGATGAGAAACCTTTTGTGATGAGGTGTGCCACGTAGAAGGATTTCCTGACTACTGTGGTGATGTGATTATCAAAGGAGAGACTACTGTCCACCTGTGTCTCTTATCACACTTTCAGTGTTAAGTTGACTACCGCCTATGTGGTAGTTCATGTGTACAGAGTTTTTACCAAAAGGGATGACAATGCACTTTTTGGCATTGAGCTTGAGGCCATGGCTTTGACACCAGGTATCTGTCACAGTGAGGCACTTTTGTAGGATGTCCACATCGTTAGGAGTTTTGATTTTGAGTTTGCAGTCATCTGCAAACTTCATTAGCCAAAGACCTTCTGTGTTAGTCTGTACTTCAGAAAAGTAGATACCAAGCAGGAGAGGACCCAGGACTGAACCCTGTGGTACTCCACTTGTCACTGGTCTGAAGTCGGATTTGGGGTGTGCTACTTTCACAGTGTGGGTTCTGTCAGTGAGCCATTTGGCAACCCATCTTATGACATAGGGATTTATACTTAGTTTAGTGAGTTTATCTATAATTCCAGAGTGGGGGATGGTTTCAAAAGCCTTCGCGAGATCTAGATAGGCTGTGTGAACCACCTTACCCTCATCTAGGGCTTTGGTGACTGCTTCAAAGAAGTCTATCAGATTTAGGAGACATTATCTGCCTTTTACAAACCCGAACTGGGTGGGGTCCAGAGTTTGGAGATTACCAATGTCATTGTTTATAAGTTCCATGATGATATGTTCCATAGCCTTGCAGACCAGGCTCATCAGGCTAATGGGGCGGTAGTTTCCAGGGTCTGTGGTGGCTCCCCCTTTGTGTAGTGGGATAACCGTCGCTGTGCACCATTCAGTGGGTACATAGCCTGAAGTGAGGCTATGACTGAACATGGTACTTAGGTGGGGTGCCATTACATTCTGTAGTTTGTGTAGAACGCAGCCTGGGATGTTGTCAGGTACCATGGATGTTGTGTTCTTGTATTTGAAGAGTGTGTTTTTTACCTGTGCAGCCGTGATTACAGGAACTTTGCATTCTTCTGGTATAGAGATGGGCCCTTTAGGGGATGAGAGGGGGGTAAAGTTAGCACTGAACCTATCTGCCAGGATGTTGGCATTATCAGTTGGTTCTGTATATTTAATGCCATTGTGCTGTAACTCAGAGCAGACCTGAGTGTTGCCATTGAGATTCTTGACATAGCTGTAGAATGCTATTTATTCCATTATAGCTCCACCTCTCTTTACTTATCCAGGCCTTTATTCAGTATGAAGGTGCTACATAACTGATTAGCTGTGTGCATCTTCATGCAATAACAGCCGCAAAAATAAGCACTGCAAAGACATGCAACAGTATTAATCCCAGTCCAAGTCCCACTATTTAAATCCACAAATTCTTTAACTGTACAGCAACAGCGAAAGGGCAGATTTCACATTTCCAGGTGAAATTTCTGTACCACAGCGACACACACACACACACACACACACACACACACACACACACACACACACACACACACAGAGCACAACCATTCAGACAATTAAGCATAAAATGTACTGGAATGTATTGTTCACTAAAGCTGTCAGTAATTGCTAAGGATAAGAACAAATTTCCCTCAGCAGAAACTACTTTCATACAACATGGTAGTCTTGACAGATGGACAGATCGATAGGCAGATGGACATATTTGCTGCCAAAGATATAGATATAATATCTAAAAATAACAGCATATACATATTGGTGTCTCTAAAATGACATTAGGTGAGATACAGTAAAAGGCACCCAATTCAAAGAGGAATAGAAGAAAATGAAAACCGTACATTTTCAATTTCAAACTGCATTTGCAACTGCAACTAGGCTATATTTGTTAGTTTCACTCTATTTGCAGTTTCATCCAAAATATAAATTCAGTCTTTATTTACTTCTCTGCAGTTAGTGTAGAGGACTAAAGCTCTGACTTATTGCTTCCTGTCTAAAAGAAATGTACAGCATTTTAATTTTTTTTCACTTTCATTTGCTTACTGTGTGACGTTGAACAAGTCAGATAGCCAGTCAGTGTTTTACTACCTGAAGAAAAAAAATATTTCAGCTCCCACTCAGAGGGTAATTTTATATATTGAATGCAAATTTAATCTACATGTCTGTCCCTTTTCAGTGCTGCTGTTCAGTACAGACATATTCAAAGCCAATGCAAGAGGTATCCACACACTAAACATATTAGTCTGTTATATATTTCAGTTCGTTTCAAACACATTCCTTAAAGGTCTGCACATATGGAAGCAATCAAAATGTTACAGCACATACATGCATTGTTCACTGGCATATAATCATCCATGCCTTCACATGGGAGTTAACCTAGGGAATGTTCTAGGAAATAAAGTGTTGTAGGATTACCATGTCTGCCAAGAACAAAAAAAGGAATGCATAACAGAATTTTGCAATTACCTGCAGATGTAAATGTTCTATTCAGAATTAAAAAAGAGAGAGGGAGATACCAGAAATAAGCCATGGTTTCAGAACTGTCTACACCACAAGTTAAGTTGATAGTGAGGAAAGAGAAAAAAAGGTTTGATTAGGAAAACATTTTTCAGAATAGCTGCAGCCCAGGTGATTAGGTTTATATATTTGTTCTGTTAATTATCCTCAATATGATAATAATTTAAAACTAAATAGCTGGAATTAAATTACTTTATTCTCTTAGTTACAGTTATGATAATGTGGCTGTTAAAGGAATCCTAATAATGCTACTGCTTTACAGTAATTTGTGTTACTTTTTCTGTCTATGAAAACATTGCACAGTATCAAGCATTCTGATAGCACTACCGTAGTTATAGCTTTAAAACACACAGCTTGTATTTTGTAATTAACCCAAACACAGTGCTGACCTGTGTCGATAGTGACTGAGAAAATATGAGACAGTTAAACTGTCTTGCTAGCATCTCTTGTCTTAAGAAATTCCAGTCATTCTCTCTGCCCATGAAATGTGAGGTTCTATAGCAAAGGTGATGCTTAACCAGTCCATTTTCTGCTACTCTGCTACTATATTGCATAGACAGTCATATGACGTCTTCAAATGCAATTAGTGCAATTTCTTAAGTCAGTCCTACTGATTTATTGATTTTTTTTCTCCTTCACGGCATGATTTATTTAACCATCAGCTGCTCAATGATGCTGAAAATGCTCCCAGTGATCAAGACTGCTGTGGCCATTAGTAGGTAGGGAAGGGGAAAGAAAATGCAGAGTGGGAAAACCAAGCAGCATCTTGATGACAGGGAAGACATAGGGATATCAAAATGAGATGGTGGTGCCCTACAAGCATTTAAGGCCCCCATCCAAATAACAGCATGTTGTATGCAGAAATATTCCCTGGGATTCAATAAATGCCCCCATCCAAATAACAGCATGTTGTATGCAGAAATATTCCCTGGGATTCAATAAATTCTGTGCAGGAATAGAGCTATTCCTGCACAGACTGGTTTATGTCTGTATAGCACAGCAGCGCGTCTTACATATTCATGAAGGCACACTGCTGTTTAACCTACACAGACATGAACCATGAACGAGTGCAGAGGGTGTGTTTAAATAGTATACGGACATTGAACATGCCCCCTGCACTCAGAAAGTGCCATACGGCACTTCCTTATATGATCTGGCATAATATTAGGGAATTACTCTAATATTATGGCAGTATTTCAGTGTCCGCAGACACTGAAATAAATACATCAGCAAAAAAGCAATGCAGAGGGTGTGTGACAGGTTCTGTGACACACACCCTGCATTGTAAAAGTGCCATACGATACCTCCACAACCTGCTAAAGCAGAAAACATGTACAAATGCACAAATAATGGGAGATAAAGCCCTGAAAAGGGACACATCATACATATTGCCCTCACACACTTAGAAAGTTGATAGAAAACAGGATATGCATTAGTATGGAATCTCTGAAGGATAAAATCCTGAAAGCCAAATGTATGCCATTATTTCCTGACTGCAGTCCTCAATGAGTTGTCAGAACACCGCAATACTCACTATATAACATAATAAGAAAATAATATCATCATTTTTTTTTTCTAGGCTAAGGAATGTTTAAGCGGAGCTAAGCAGGTGTGCACATTGTGGCCCTCCGCTTACCATAGCTTAAACATCCCACAGGAGATAAATACAAATATACATGTCAAATTTTCAAGGTGTGATAATGTAGTGGTTAGAGTCTCAGCTTTGCATGCAGGGATTTGCAGTTCAAGTACCACGACAGGTAATTTATTTTTATATGGGATAGAAGTGTTTAATTTTTTTTTTAAACTTAAATTATGCAGCAACTGTTTTTTGTCAACCAGGGTAATGTAACTTGTGTACAATGTAAGTATGAGTGCATGAAATGTGAAACTACCCATGTACACACAAATGTCACATACAGTATAGTCACACCCCTTGCCAATGTAAGGAAAGCACATAGAGGGATGTTATGTAAAGTACATCATATACACTTAATAAATGAAGTCAGTCCTCTGATATATTTAAAAAAATTAAAAGTGAGCAATGGTTAGCAATGCTCAGCTAAGCTTATCAAGTGTAACCATTGCTAAGACGTGAATGCTAAGGAGAAGGTAGCTCAGCTAAGTTTATTTGTGCACTGTTAAACACTGCTCAACAATTTCCCCTTTAAACAGTGTTAAAACCAGCTTAGCAGATTTGTGCACTGTTTAGTGGAGCTTAACCTTTTCAAAATGGTCCAATGACAGCAAAGGATGGGAATATTTCACTATTTAAATGGCACATGCAAGAATACAATGCAAGCTGGAGCATTCGGGAGTCTAGGATCATGGTTGGACTTTTCATTAAAAACCACAAGGCAAGACTGCTGCAAGGCCAGTACGAGGGCTCCCAATACAAAGCGGAGGCCTGGGACAGTCTTGCACATGACCTCACCAGTGCTACTGACATCCGCTGGACTGGTAAGCAGATAGACACCACTTGCTGACCTAAAGTGTAGGAAGGGGGCACTCTTGGACAAGTGGATCCAAGATGGATGGGCACAGAATGCTCCAGTAGTAAGTATCACTATCAAGTAGTTTGTAGCATATACTAGCCTGAGAATGTGATAGACAGATATGCATGATGTGTGTTTTTCTCTCCTACAGCTGCAGCAGAGTTGGCTGTGAACATAGAAGCCCGTGGTGATAGACTGCTGAGGCTGCACCAGCAGGCTAGCAAGTACAAATCTATTTTGCAGTATAGTGTTAAAATAGCTAAGAAAGGGTATATTGCTTACTGATAGTAGGTATAGTGTTACTGTGTGAAATAAATAAATAAAAAGGTATGACTGATGAATTTTGAAGTACAATAAACACCATTAAAAAAATTGTTGTGTTTATTCTGGTATGTTGTTGTAGACATATATAGAATGTATACAGGATTTTCACAGCAAATATGGCTGTGACACCATACATTAACTGAGATTCATCTGTGAACAAGCTGTTAGGTGAAACCGTAGATGGCATAGCTGTAAAACGAGATATAAATTAAATGTGGAATATATACTGGACTAAGCTCTGAACCTTGAATAGTAATATGTCAAGTATAATGTGTGCACCATGCGGCATTGCCTTGTGTTAACCTTTGCTTTCTAGGTTGTAGTAATCCAAAGGAGTAATGCACAGTACAATAACTATCTGTCATGCATGCATCACAGGATTACAAGTTCTGGCTGTCTAACCAAGAGACTATTAGGCAGAAACCACTGAAACATGTAATAGCAGTTCCCCAGTAGCTCAGTGTAATGAAAAAATAGCTTAGTTGTTAATTTTGCACACCCAAACATGGTTTGAATCCAGGGAGAGGTACTAAGATATGTGCATATCTACGCACAAAGGAATCAGGAATAAATATAAAAACAGTCAGGCAGTGTTAACAGATATTTCCCCCACAGGTTTTACAGGTAAGTAAATGTTGCCAGTAGCTGTATGAAGGGTATATTAATAAACTGCGCACAACTGTTCAATTGTCCCACCACATGCTTACAAATGACAGCAGGATAGGTAAATACAATATGCATGCTTCCTGGAGCATATCTCTCAACTGTACAGATATTCACTGAATGCCCAGATATTTGTCCCAGATTTTTGGTCCATTTTACATAAAGTAGTGGTGTTGTGGCAAATCAGTGGAAAACCATCATAGACTGAAGTTAGAAAATAATGATAGACATATGTGTCATATATCATATCTATCAGAAAAGCCATGCAGATACAAAACCTGTAATTTTTTTCAACATTTCAAGTTTGTAAGAGCAATATCTAAAAATTGTCCATATTTATGGGCCTTTGTCACACTCTTATGTATGGCTTTGTCCAGATGTCATGCTCTAAGAGGTTGAGAGGTATTTTCCCGATACATGTCTCTCAAATGTCATGCTATCATGGCTAGTGGTCACTGCTGCAAATAATCCTGGACACTGATAGGAAACCAGTTGATATATGCCAGTAGCACACTCACTTAGCAGTTCAGAGCACCCATCCTGTGCCAGATATGTTAACCTAACATGTACGAGTCCCCTATAGTCATGTACCCAGAGTTGTCTCAGTTTGCCTCATACCATTCCAGGTTGATGGTTTAATAGGTATGTTTGTACTACAGAAGCTATGGCCATAGGTAGATGTAAAGTGAGGGCAGACCCATAGAGTATTGAGCAGTACTGTTGTGGAAAATAGAAGCATAAACAGTTGTTAATGGATTTTCTGTCTCTTTCCCCACCCCTCATCTGCATCAATAATTATTACTCATATACTATGGGTATGTTGTTCTCTAACCCTAATGTTGGGACTTGTATCATATTATTGATAATATTTTTGATCGCTTGCATGTTAACATATCTTATTCAAATACCATTGTTGGTGGCCTGTTGCCGTCAATATTACTGGCATGCTGTTACGATGCATACTGTTGCTCCATTTATGCATATGTTCCGTTTACTATGCAACTGTTTCAAATCTGTTTTATGTGTTTAATTGGAACACCCATGCATGCTGTTATAACTAAGCTTAAAATGTGTTGCTCATGACTAACCAACATATTTTGTAAAATCTCAATATCATAGTGCATTTGGGAAAGCAAATCCCAGCAGATCCACCTGTCCCACCTCATCTGGGCATGGAACCGGGCCCCAGCACATCTGAGACCAAAAACCGGATCTCCCTCATCTGCTGGTCCTGCATCACCTTCAGGTGGAACTGCCACAGGGGATGAGGCCAGTCCCCCCCCTTGGAGCAGACACAAACAGGAGGCCATCACCCACAGACAGGTCTGAGGTTTGGTGTGCAGCACCCTTCGATCCAAATTTGGGGAGCAGCTGCACCAGATTGAGGGCTGGCTGGTGCACCTCGAGGGGCAGGCTGCCCCTCCTGTCCAACCCCCACTAAAGTCACCTTTGGGGCCATGAAAGTGCAGTTGTGACAGCCCATGGGTGGGGATCTCAGTCCCACTGCAACCATATGGGAGCCCATGGGCTGCAGATTCCCAACCACCCTCCCCATCAAATGTGTTTACCCCCTCATTGTCATATATCACCCCTGTCTGCTGTCTTGTCTGTCTCCCTACCCAACCTACCTCCACAGACATACCTACAATCCTTCTCCAACAACCCACACTTCCCTTAAAAAAAAGAAAAGGGCATCTGCCCCCCCCAAAAAAATATCACCCGATACATAGCCGTCCATTTCACACACATGTCCACTGGACACATGTTATCTGGTGCAATTGGCTTGACAGCACATTTCTATTGTTCTCACCCCTCCCTCTTGGGTTTGAGTGTTCAAATTCACCTCCAAATTCAGTACAAATGCACAGCTGTTGCTGTATAAGAAATGGATAGCTATGGACCTTCCCTACAGCTGTCTTGCATATCCCTAGCTATCTTTCATATTGTTTTTCCCTCTGCATGCCCCTTTTTCACCACTTTCGTATCACCCCTTTTTCTTTTCAAGAAATTAGTGCAGGTGTAAACAAGTTTGCATGATGCTAAGTGAAGCCAGCACAGATTAAGCATTGCTACTGTTAACCGTGTGTTGGCATCACTTAGCATTGCACAAACCCTCTTACAGCTACTTCTGTCTCCATTGGCCAGTATTCTGCCTAGCAGCATAGCAACCAACCCTGCCAAGTCTTGAACCCAGGGTACTTTACACCATAGTCAGAGCAATGGACCCCTTCACCATTTAAGCATTAGGGATTCCTGATGTTTTTTCACCTATATCATGCAGTAGAGCCATTCAACAGTAGGGAAAAGATTCTTGTAGAATCAGTCAGGTTATATATATATACATATACACATGTATATATGTCTGGAGATGCACATATATGGAAAAATATATACATGATATAAATAGAGATATACATATAAAATGTATGCAGATATATATGTATACATATATATAAAGGTGGGAGGTTGACATAATGGCTAAGGTGTTTACCTTGCAAACACAAGGTGCAGGGTTTGATTCTCACATGGGGTAGTTGGCTAGGCTTAAAATGACCCACAAGGGCAGTTAGCCTTGTAATAATCTATGAACCTATGAACCTATTATACATATATATATATATATATATATATATATATATATATATATATATATATATATATATATATATATATGGATCCCCTACACTACACCGACACACCACAAACCTGACAGACAAAATGCCAACACCAAAACACCGAAACCACACAATACCAACAGTCCACATTACCGAACACCATAACACCGACTCACAGCACACAAAACACAAGCACACCAAAAACCTTACAAACCTACACTAAACCTTACATACACAGCTATCTATGCACTAACCTTAACCCAAACCCTAACCCTAAGGTCCGTCACTATTGCACACTTACCTTGCCCGGAACCTAAACCTAAAGTCCATCACTATTGCACACTTATCTTACCTGCACCCTAACCCTAAAGTCCATCACTATCACACACTTACCTTACTCGCACCCTAACTCCAAAGTCCGTCACTAATGCACACTTACCTTACCCGCACCCTAACGTCCATCACTATCACATACTTACACAGTTGCGCTCGTTTCACATGACGGTGTTTTCAGCATCGGGATTTTGAATTGTCCATTATTTCCATTGTCGGTCTTCCGGTGTCGGTATTCTCATCGCCGGCGTTTCAATCTGTTGGTGTTCTCAGGTAGAACTATATATATATATATATATATATATATATATATATATATATATATATATATATATATATATATATATATATATGTATATGTGTGTGTGTGTGTGTGTGTGTGTGTATGTATGTGTATGCTCATAACATGTAGTGGAGTTATACCTCTCAAAGTCTTTTTGCAAGAAATCTGGCCAAAGGCTGCCAGAATGGGGGGACAATGGGCCAAAACTAGGGACATATTTTAAATACTGCTCTTATAAATGTAGAATGTTGCCAGAGTGACAGGGTTTGTTTCAGCGTGCATGTTCTGAAGGATGTGAGTTCTGCAACTGAAATGTATGTCATCATTTACTGACAGAAATCCTCAGATCATCACTGTGATTTCCAGGGAAATAAGAATATGATTCCATGGAACAGACCAGAAATTTGAGCAACAAACCTGGGCATTCTGAAACAATCCAGGCAGTCAAGAGGTATGCCCAGAAACCATTTGTCCAATGAATCTGGACCAAGCCTGACAAACTGTGGGGAGAAAGACATGAATATAGCAACATATCTGAAATACTGGAGTAGATAACCTGACACAGTTGCTGCAGTAACACCCTCCTGTCTGTCCTAACATATATTGACTGTAATATAATAATTTTCAAAACTAGGTGCTTAGGATTTCCCCTCTCTCTTCCCCCCTTGGCTGAACTGGTGTGACTTAGTTTGAACTCTACAGTTCCCTACAAAACGGTGTCTACAGGACTGCAATCAGTTTTTCTCAACATTTAAACAGATTGAACTCTACAGTTCCCTACAAAATGGTGTCTACAGTACTGCAATCAGTTTCTCTCAATATTTAAACAGATTGAACTCTACAGTTCCCTACAAAACAGTGTCTACAGGACTGCAATCAGTTTCTCTCGACATTTAAACAGATTGAACTCTACAGTTCCCTACAAAACGGTGTCTACAGGACTGCAATCAGTTTCTCTCAACATTTAAACAGATTGAACTCTACAGTTCCCTACAAAACGGTGTCTACAGGACTGCAATCAGTTTCTCTCAACATTTAAACAGATTGAACTCTACAGCTCCCTACAAAACAGTGTCTACAGGACTGCAATCAGTTTCTCTCGACATTTAAACAGATTGAACTCTACAGCTCCCTACAAAACGGTGTCTACAGGACTGCAATCAGTTTCTCTCGACATTTAAACAGATTGAACTCTACAGTTCCCTACAAAATGGTGTCTACAGGATTGCAATCAGTTTCTCTCGACATTTAAACAGATTGAACTCTACAGTTCCCTACAAAACGGTGTCTACAGGACTGCAATCAGTTTCTCTCAACATTTAAACAGATTGAACTCTACAGTTCCCAACAAAACGGTGTCTACAGGACTGCAATCAGTTTCTCTCAACATTTAAACAGATTGAACTCTACAGTTTCCTACAAAACGGTGTCTACAGGACTGCAATCAGTTTCTCTCAACATTTAAACAGATTGAACTCTACAGTTCCCTACAAAATGGTGTCTACAGGACTGCAATCAGTTTCTCTCAACATTTAAACAGATTGAACTCTACAGTTCCCTACAAAATGGTGTGTACAGGACTGCAATCAGTTTCTCTCAACATTTAAATAGATTGAACTCTACAGTTCCCTACAAAACGGTGTCTACAGGACTGCAATCAATTTCACTCAATATTTAAACAGACTGAACTCTACAGTTCTCTACAAAACGGTGTCTACAGGACTGCAATCAGTGTACCTCAACATTTAAACAGATTGAACTCTACAGTTCCCTACAAAACGGTGTCTACAGGACTGCAATCAGTTTCTCTCAACATTTAAACAGATTGAACTCTACAGTTACCTACAAAATGGTGTCTACAGGACTGCAATCAGTTTCTCTCAACATTTAAACAGATTGAACTCTACAGTTCCCTACAAAACGGTTTCCACAGGACTGCAATCAGTTTCTCTCAATATTTAAACAGATTGAACTCTACAGTTCCCTATTAAATGGTGTCTACAGGACTGCAATCAGTTTCTCTCAACATTTAAACAGATTGAACTCTACAGTTCCCTACAAAATGGTGTCTACAGGACTGCAATCAGTTTCTTTCAACATTTAAACAGATTGAACACTACAGTTCCCTACAAAACGGTGTCTACAGGACTGCAATCAGTTTCTCTCAACATTTAAACAGATTGAACTCTACAGTTCCCTACAAAGCAGTGTCTACAGGACTGCAATCAGTTTCTCTCAACATTTAAACAGATAGAACTCTACAGTTCCCTAAAAAACGGTGTCTACAGGACTGCGATCAGTTTCTCTCAACATTTAAACAGATTGAACTCTACAGTTCCCTACAAAATGGTGTCTACAGGACTGCAATCAGTTTCTCTCAACATTTAAACAGATGGAACTCTACAGTTCCCTACAAAATGGTGTCTAAAGGACTGCAATCAGTTTCGCTCAACATTTAAAGAGATTGACCTCTGCAGTTCCCTTCAAAACGGTGTCTACAGGACTGCAATCAGTTTCTCTCAACATTTAAACAGATTGAACTCTACAGTTCCCTACAAAACAGTGTCTACAGGACTGCAATCAGTTTCTCTCAACATTTAAACAGATTGAACTTTACAGTTCCTTACAAAACGGTGTCTACGGGACTGCAATAAGTTTCTCTCAACATTTAAACAGATTGAACTGTACAGTTCCCTACAAAATGGTGTTTACAGGACTGCAATCAGTTTCTCTCAACATTTAAACAGATTAAACTCTACAGTTCCCTACAAAACGGTGTCTACAGGACTGCAATCAGTTTCTCTGAACATTTAAACAGATTGAAATCTACAGTGCCCTACAAAACGGTGTCTACAGGACTGCAATCAGTTTCTCTGAACATTTAAACAGATTGAACTCTACAGTTCCCTACAAAACGGTGTCTACAGGACTGCAATCAGTTTCTCTCAACATTTAAACAGATTGAACTCTACAGTTCCCTACAAAACAGTGTCCACAGGACTGCAATCAGTTTCTTTCAACATTTAAACAGATTGAACTCTACAGTTCCCTACAAAACGGTGTCTACAGGTCTGCAATCAGTTTCTCTCAACATTTAAATAGATTGAACTCTACAGTTCCCTACAAAACGGTGTCTACAGGACTGCAATCAGTTTCTCTCAACATTTAAACAGATTGAACTCTACAGTTCCCTACAAAATGGTGTCCACAGGACTGCAATCAGTTTCTCTCAACGTTTAAACAGATTGAACTCTACAGTTCCTACAAAACGGTGTCTACAGGACTGCAATCAGTTTCTCTCAATGTTTAAACAGATTGAACTCTACAGTTCCTACAAAACGGTGTCTACAGGACTGCAATCAGTTTCTCTCAACATTTAAACAGAGTAGGTTGCACACACAAAAAGCATTTGTTAGGCTTTCACTTACAGTGCTTTGTAATTAAGCAATTCACCATATTGGTCAGCCATAGGGCTCTTTGTTTCTACTTGAGTGGTTGCCTCCTTCCCCTGTAACTGAAGTAAATTGACTCTTACATTAAGAGCTGTAATACTTACCTTATAGCTTTAGGACACCTTAGGAAACCTTGTAAACTGCAATAGCCCCGCTACGTTCGCCCTCTCTACCCTCGGCCTCTCTTCCCTCCCCTCCCTGCCCTCATTTCCCTCCTGCCCCCAGTACCTCTAAATTTATAGTACTATAGCCACTCCCCCACTTTCTAGATCCTTCACCCACTTTCTAGATCCTGTCTGCTTTCATCGGGATAATTCCACCCACCCCCATTCTACTACCTACATTTTAATAGCACCTATTAACTTTCATCTGTCACTCTCCCATCCCCCTTCTATCACCAGGTAAAACAGTTCCTTAACTCACTAGCTGAATCACACATAATGATATACTCCTATTTACTACCCCTCTTGTTCACACCATACCTCCTCACCTTGTATGAAAAGCAGTTTCTCACAGGATTTCAGGTCCCAAAAGGTCATACTATCACCCCAGCTGTAAATCCTTCCACCTTCAACCATACTTACAGTACCAGATCCTATCCAACATCTTGTTCAGTCCATCAACATCTCAACCCCAGGCACATTAGCTCTAGATCCAAACACTACCACAAACTAATAAATAAATTCCTGAAGTTCATCACCAAGTATAGACTTAACCTAATACTTGGTGGTGATATTCACCCCAACCCTGGCCCACTCACTTCAGATACACATACCCCCTCTACTTGCAATCTAAGCTACAAACCTACAATTAATAGGCCAACTAACTCTCTCCTTGTCTGTCATCTCAATATTAGAAGCATTAATAACAAGGTACATGAATTGCATTCACTTCTGGATGTCCACTCCCCTGAGATTCTCTGTTTATCTGAAACCTGGTTAAAACCTAACACTAAAGACAATGAAGTGTTACTACCTGGGTACAACATACACAGGCTGGATCGTGCTTCGAGGAAGGGGGGTGGGGTATCTGTACACTATAAATCTGAGTTGAATGTCACCATAGATGTAATACAACCTCCTCAGATTAATAACTCAGAGATTCTTGCCACCAAATTGCAACTTAATAAAAATAAATGCATTAATATCATCTGTATGTACATTCCCCCAGGTAACAATATATCTACAGTTGAAGATATCCTGCACAGGCTATCATGTCACTACCCCCAAGAAACGCTACTACTTGGAGACTTTAACATAGACTGGGGCACCTGTTCCTCAGAATCCCCAACCACCCATATTAACCTGCATGCATTTACACAAATCATATCCACCCCTACCAGGATAGGTAAACCCAACCAAAAAGAAAGTATACTTGACTGGGTACTCATCAACAGTCACCCCCAACTGTACACCTCTGGTACCCTCCTTAATGGCCTAAGCAATCACCTTCTCACATATGTAATTAAGCACAAAACCATTAATTCCCAATAACCCTTACTCAGAAAGGTTAGAAACAATAAAAACTTTGACCCTGCCAAATTCCAACAAGAACTAAACTCATGTAATTGGTCTATTCTAAAACACCTCCCCTTAGAGGAAGCATTAACATACTTTAACAACAAATTCCTTGAGATCCTTGATTTGCATGCACCTGTTCGTTCAAAGAGAACCAAGGCAAAAACTGCACCATGACTTTCTATAGAGTCTAAACTCAAAATTACCCTTAGAAACAAAGCATGGGCTTTATGGCGTTATTCTAAAGACCCTCAAGATCACATTAAATACAGGCAATCCAGGAACGAAACCAAAAAAATCAATTTTACAAGACAAAAAACAATACTACTGTAATTTACAGACAGTAAATCAAAATAACCCTCAGAAGTTTTGGGCAGGTTTAAATAATGTACTACATCCTGGGCAAACTTCAACTCCAATCCCTGCTACTACTATTGATAAAACCCCTGAAGACGTTTCTGATAGTTTTAACCAATTCTTTACTGAGACAATTCAAGCCCTAGCTAGCCAACTACCTCCTAGCTCCCCTGGTCCTGAAAGTAGCAACCCTAGAAACCTACTCACGTTCAGCTTCCAACCAGTCACCACTTCACTTATCCGTATCTTGATCAAAAAATTAAAACCCACTACACTTTCTGCTGATTAACTCCCTGCCGAGTACCTACAAAAATCAGCTGATGCTATTGCTTACCCTGTCTCAATACTAATCAATCGGACAATAGTAGAAGCTAAAATTCCCACCATCTGGAAAATATCCTATGTAATCCCACTTCACAAAGGAGGCAGCTCTACTGAATTCTCCAATTTTAGGCCAATAGCTACACTCTCTCCACTTGCAAAGATTATGGAAAAATGTATTCATAGACAACTCATGCACCACCTAATCCAAAATCGCCTTATGGCAGACACTCAGCATGGCTTCTGTACTCATCACAGCACTACTTCAGCCCTCCTAGCCTTTACTAACACCATAAACCATAATTGCAACAATAATTACATATCCTCAGCCCTCTTTTTGGATCTTTCCAAGGCATTCGATATGGTTGATCACCAACTTTTAATCCACACCCTGCAAACATTCTGTCTAGATACTGGAGCCCTCCAATGGTTTCAATCCTACATGAATGGTCGACAGCAGGCTGTCCTCTGGCAGAACAAACTCTCTAACCTTCTACCTAACACCCTTGGAGTACCACAAGGCTCTATACTAGGGCTCTTGCTGTTTTCCATCTTCATTAACGACCTTTATACTGTCATCCCAAAAGTCAGCTGTATCCAATATGCTGATAACTCTACTCTGATTTGCTCAGTCACATCTCCAGTAGAATTATGGTCAGCTACCCAGACCACCTTTAATACAATAGAAAACTGGCTTTCTGAACATCGTCTGATCCTAAATCCCAAAAAAAATAAAATGCTGTTATTTTCACCAACACGTAGGTCTATCGCTTTCACCTTTACCATAAAATCAAATGATGGCACAATAATCTCCCCTGACCCATCTACAAAACTATTAGGTGTCATCATAGACAATAATCTAAAATTTGACCTACATGTTAACCAAACTATCAAAACCATCAATAAAACCTTGGGTCACTTTATAGAATAAAAGCCTTCCTAACCCCTCCAGCTAAAATTGCCATAGCTCGCTCTCACCTTCTTTCAACCCTTTTGTATGCATCCCCTCTACTCTCGAATTTAAAAAAGACTGTCCTTAACAAACTCTCAGTTTGCTACAATCACATTGTCAGGTTTGCCACTGGGCTGCCTTTTAGGACACATCATAGCATCAATCTAAATCAGCTTGGGTGTCTTGAACTACCCAGCCTAATCCAGTATAACCAACTGATTATGGCCTATAAAATCCTCTATAATCCGGACAATACTCCTGCACTTAAAAATATTATCACCCCCTATAACAATCCTGGACCGCTTCGATCCTCTAACAAACTACTAATTCAGACTAGCAAAATTAATAAAACAGCCGGTGATTCTCTCTTTGCAAACTCTGTAAGTAGATCCTGGAACTCTCTTCCAGCTGATATTACCTTACTTTCCACCCTAGGTCAATTTAAAACTAGACTCAGACAACATTTGTCACTTAACTGGCTATGTCAATGTATCAAGCCTAGCTAACTCTCTCTAGAATGTGTAGAAATCTGTTAACCAGTTTACTGTGTAATTTAATTTAATCCTGACTTGTGCTCAGGATTAACTGTAACCTGTGGAACTTGTTTAACTTGCTTACTTATGTAATCTCTGTAAATAGTCTGTTTGTAATATGTAATGCTGGTATTGTGTAATGCTGTATCTGCTTACCCTTGGAGCTTTTCTCCCCAGGCCTCCGCTGAAAATGGACATGCATCCAGTCGGACTATCCCGGTCAACAAATGTAAAATAAAATAAAAAATAAAATAATAGCACAAGTCCAACACTCAGTTACTTCTCACTAGTTAGTGACTTAAATCCTCACATAATCCCACTGATGTGTCAGAAATACACAACACTTATGGAGGCCAGACAACAGTGCATCCTACAAATATCTGGACATAATATCACATTAGGAAACAATACTTAGCTGCTAAGCATGTCACCAAGCACCGTCTAAAGTACAGTCAGACTGACACTACACCAACCCAAATCTGCTACAGGAAATTACACATGCATTTGCAAATATATTTGGCACTGCAGGGATGTAACAGCACTGAAAAACAGACACCAGTGTGAAAGTGCATACCCACAACCAGTTTCACCACGGTCACAGTGACATACCAGTAAGCCAAATGAACAGTACAGTATAAGGACCGTGTAAACAAAAAATCCCATCATGTTTGTCACTCACACGCTACCCCTACATATACTGGCCCAACTCACAGTGTAGTATGACGTCTGATCGTTGTACGGGACATGTCTCAGTCTGCATCTACAAACATATATAGCCAATAGACCACCAGAAACTGGACTAGCATACACAGTCAGATAGAAAAGGAGCCATAACACATACATCTACCCCCCTCCCTACACAGGCCAAATCACATTTACACACTACACTGCTGCACAATCCTAACAGTCTGTCAACAATCACCAAAATACACAGAACTCTCAGTTGTTCAGAGTCTCTCGAAATGTCCAGGCTTTGTCCTCATGTATAAGGCCTCTGACACATAACATGTCTAGCATTCTGATGCATCATTGGGATGGTATCAGAAATGAAGGCAATAAATAATTATATACCCTACTTATCAACATCTTACTGCATGACATCCAGACAATGCCTGACATACTTGGGGGACAGAGGCTCAAAAACAGGGGCATATGTGTAGTATTGCTGTTATAAACTGAGACAGTTTCTGGTGTAACAGGGTTTGTTGTAACATATCTTTTCTGAGCGATATTAGGTCAGAAACACAAATGGATGATACCATTTACTGACTGTAATCCCCAGAGATTCCTATTGATTTTCCAAAGACAAAAAATGTCTGAGGAACACACCAAACATGAGAGTCCACACTCTGGCCATTCTTTGGATAGCCCTACAATTGAGAGTTATGTCAACCACATAACACTGTCAAACTTAACATCACATAGAAAAGTCATGCCCACACAAATCCTGTTAAACTAGCAGTAATTCAACTGTAAAACAGTAATACTTGCATTCTGTCCCTTTGTCTGGAACATTCTCCCCCAGTTTGTTGGGCTGTCTCCACAGTTTTTGTTGTAACAGGTATTTCCAGCTACCCTCTGTGATGCTGTTGTTCACATACCTCCATGAAGTTCTCACACAGGCAAGGAAAAGGGGCAATGCCCACATGAAGTACTCAATTATAGGAGCATGTTGCCATGCCATTGGCTATAGGAATAACAACACAGCTGTTATACATGCAACTAACAAGTGGGGGACACCAATTGGTGGACAGGCCATCAGCTGCTCATGAACATTACCTACAAAAGGCAAGCTGCTGCCTATGTAAAACAGATGTACAACTTACATCTTGGAAAGAGAGAGAGAGAGACAGACAGACAGACAAACCAACAACAACTGGAATCAACACAACCATACTTGAAAAAAAAGCATGTCCAACAAGTAAGCATGTAATAGAATAGAATACAGTAGGTGTATGCAATAACGGGAAATAGGAAGTTCAAGAAATATGTCTCAACAAGACTTGCTGTACTGATATATTGCTGATCAGAACTTATGGCCATAACATTTGGGTCTGTCTGCAGTGGCATAGATCACAGCTCAGGCCCCTGAGTCACCCCAGGAAAGGATGGCTCACATATGACTACCACTGGAGTGTGTGTTGAACAATACTGACTGTGGCACTGCTAGGCCAGCTACTGGGATATCGTAGATATCCATATGTTAATTGTGAATAAAGAAATGTGAGACCTATGCAGGGTATTTGCATAGTAAACTATTGTTGCAGATGTGTGTGTTGAACTGCATGTTATATACTGAGCTCATACCATTCAACTGTACAGTATTATGCACACTGACCATATGTGTGCCGCATATTTGTAGTCATTTACTCATAGAATTGTGTTATATGTGGAAAATCATTGGCAACCTATGAAGACTGACATTACAACATCTCCTTCTCTTTCTTTTGGCTATTCCCATTAGGGGGTCACCACAGCAAATCATCTGTCTCCATTTCTTCCTGTCCTCTGCATCTTGGTCTGTCACACCAACCACCTGCATGTCCTCTATCATTACATCCATAAACCTTATCTTAGACCTTCCTCTTTTCCTCTTACCTGACAGTTTCATCCTTACCATCCTTTTACCAATATACACAGCATCCCTCCCCAGCACATATCCAAACCAACATAATCCTGCTACTCTCTGGCTTGGTCTCCAAACCATCCAACCTGGGCTGACCCACTAACATGCAGATTCCTAATCCTGTCTACCCTTATCACATCCAGTGCAGATTTGAAAATCTGTAACTCTTCCACATCCAGCTCTGACTCCTGCCTTATTGTCAGTCCCACTGTCTCCAACCCATATAACATAGATGGTCTAACTACCCTCTTGTAGACCTTCTTTCTCACTCTTAATGGTACACAAATCACTCCTGATACTCTTCTCCACCCTCTCCATCCTGCCTGTACCCTCTTCTTCATCTCTCCCACACACTTGTCATTACTCTGAACTGTTGATCCCAAGTATTTAAAATCATCTGCCTTTGCAAACTCTACTCCCTGCATCCTTAACATTCCTCTATCCACCTTCCCATTCACACACATATATTCTGTCTTAGTCCTGATGACCTTCATTCCTCCTCTTTCTAGAGCATATCTCCACCTCTCTAGGGTCTCTGCAACCTATTCCCTACTCTCACTACAGATCACAATGTCATTTGCAAAAATCACAGTCAATCAGGATTCCTGTCTGAACTTGTCTTTCAACCTGTCCATCCCCACTGCAAATAAGAAAGGGCTCAGAGCTGATCCCTGATGTAATTCCACATCCACCTTAAATCCACCACAAAAATCACCACTGTCACACTACCCTTATACACATCCTCATACAATACCACAACTCTTCTCTATACACCCTGTAATATGCTTTATCTAAGTCCACAAAGACACAACACAACTCCTTCTCCTTCTCTGTACTTTTACATCAAAACTGTCAGAGCAAAGATTGTTTCTGTAGTGTTCTTTCCTGGCATGGCACCAAAAAGTTTATTTAAAAGGTATTAAACACCTGGCTTGATTAGTTCTGATGAAGCCTACGCCAGTTAGGTGAAAGCGCTAAACTAACAGTAACTAACAGTGCATTTGATCCATTTTGTGGATTGTGTAAGCTGAATGTATTATTATTAAAAAGCATTTTAACAGCTATTCTGAGTGTTTTGCACTGCGTTCCCTCCATTACAATTGTTGTAATAGAGACGATAGCGTAGTTGCATTTAATACAACTTTACTTTATTCTGTAGTTGAAGATGGAGGGAATCGCTGAGCAATCACTTACAAGAAATTCTACTTCTCCAGAGAAAGCTGACCTGCAGACTGTCATGATGGAAGTGGCGGCTTTAAGAGGAGAGGTATTGCAGCTTACACAGGCGCTAGATGTATTATTACAAAAAGCGGAGCAGGATGTTCACAAATTGAATACGTTCACTGTGTTAACATGAAATTATAGTTCGGACAAAGCATGCAACCACGGAGTGTCTAGGGAGCAGATTTTGTTAAATTTACAAGAGGCAGAATCGGCAAATAGTCCTGATGGGGTACCGAATGGTAACGTCATTGGAAGTAAAGGTGACCGTTTGGATATTGTCAGTGAGCAGTCTGAACAGAGTGAATTTGGTGGACAATCTGCTGAACCAGGTGCTTCGGCTTGTAAACAGTTAGTTAAGGATACATCTTATGGCAGAAAGGATACTGAACAGAAGAACAAACCGCACAGCAACCCAAGTGCGGATATTGATTTACCGCCAACATCTTTTTCGAATTTTATAAAGGGAGGACACAGTTTAAATTCTACAGGGTTCACTTTGGACTTTTCTATACATGATTTTGAAGAAGAAGAGGAGCTGTTTCGTATTGGAACCAAGCCAAAACAAAACAAACCGGAGAGAACATATTCCCATGTTGTTGGGACTACACATAAAGATAAAGGTACTGTGCAAAAAACTATAAATAATAATAAGTCGAGTTTAAACAATTTTTTTTCAAATGACTGCACCTTTGACAATTTTGATAAAGAGAAAAAGCGATCAACCACTAAAGGAACTGTTAATGAGACATTGAAGGATAAAATATACAGATTTGGGAATGTTTTAAACAAAATTAATAATATTAAGGTTGAAAATACTTATTTGCATAAATGTTTGGAGTTAAAAATTATACCAGTAGGGTTGCATTTTTTTTAATTTCCTTTAGGAATAGATATTACTAATGAATGTATTAATGAATTTAACAGTTTTTTTAATGAATGTGGATACAATTTTATGAAATTATTGATAAAATATAATGATGAGTAAATATCCAAATGTATAGTGGAAGTGGAAGAGTTGAATCTGCAAATTGAGAATAATTTATTATTTGACGATTGGAAGAATTTGTATGATAGACAATTTTCTATAGTGGAAAAGAAGACAAAATCAAGTTATGATAGAAAGTGTAAGAAGTTGAATAGGGATATTGAACAGTTTAAGGAGAATAGGGCATATTTTTGGAAGGTGAATATGGTCAATAAAGGAAATGTGAAAACACATCAAAAGGGTAATAAATATGAGGGACAAAAACATTATTTGGAAGAGAAAAGTTATTTTGATGGTGGACAGGAAATATACAATGAAAAAAGAGGTTATAATCAAAATTTTCAGAAAAATTGTAATCCTCAGTATTGGAAAAACAGAATGGCAAAAGGGAATATGAGTCAATACAAAGGATACAATCAGCAAAAGGAATATCAAAAGAGACATTGGAAAAGGTAGTGGAAAAGGAAGTGGAGAGGGATATTTATGTTGAGAAGGTTGAAGAAAAGAATATGCAGACAGAAGGGGTGGTGAATATTTATAATAAATTTTACATCTATAATTATTCAAAGTTAAGTGTTGAAAATATACATTTTGATCTACTATCGAAAGGGATGAAATTTGTTCCAACCCCCAGATTTAATTTGGTTGATCATTTGAAAGAAGTTAAATTATTCACACATAAATTAAATTTGGCGATTATGTTCCAGGGCAAGGAGGGTAAGAATTCAGAAGAGATGAATATCAATGATAAGAAATTAAGAAATAAAAGTAAGTTTATTCCTTATATGAATCCTAAGGTGGAAATATTTGCAAAACAGGTATATAGGGATATTTATAAATTCAAGAACACTGCCCTAAAGAAAAAATTCACAGATAATTTAACTATTGAAGAAAGGGACGAATTGTATAAATTAAGTAGAGACAATGATATACGTATCATGAAACTGGATAAAGGGGGAGGAGTTGTGATTTATGATAGAATGGAATACAATCAGAAGTTATATGCACATCTTATGGAATCAGGGAATTACCAAACGGTTTCACTGAATGAGATCAATATAGCCTACCAAAGGATTGATTCCTATTTAGAAGAATTTTTGATAGATAATCGTATCACTAAAGAAGTATACCATTTTTTATAGGTGCAATATCCCCTTATGGCGAAACTAGTAGGAATTCCCAAAATCCATAAATGTATTGAAAATCCTCCTTTCCGTGCTATTATCTCGGTAGTGGATCGAAAACTTTTCCTTTAGGAGTGGCTATAGACAAATGGCTCAAAGAAATTTATGGTAATATCCCTCATTTGTTAAAAGACTCTTGGGATTTCTTGTCTAATTTCCCCATAGATATGGATACTAATAATATTTTATATGTTACAATAGATGTGGTGGAGTTATTCTCATGTATTCCTAAAAATCAGGGCCTCGAAATGTTCTGTAATAGTATAAGAAAATATACAAATCTGGAATGGGACAAAGTATGTTTAATCATGTAGTGTATGACACTAATTCTGGAACATAATTATTTATTATTTGAAGGGGAATATTATAAACAAAGTAGGGGTGTCACTATGGGCTCAGCCAGCGCACCAATTTTTGCCAATTTAGTTATGCTAAATTGGGAAGATGAAGTTTTATTTAAGAGTAAATGGTTCCAGAAAGTGGAGCATTATACTCATTTTTTAGATGATATATATATTTTATGGAGGGGAGAAACAGATGAATTTTATCAGTTTATTAATTTTGTTAATAATAGTAGTGATTTTTTAAAATTTACACATAATATTAGTAATAATGGTATAGAATATTTAGATACATTTGTTTCTCACGATGAAAGGGGTTATAAATCAAATATATATGGAAAGAATACTTTTTCTAATGATTATTTATTTTATACCAGTAATCATCCTAGGAAACTGCTCTATAATGTATATAAAGGTCAATGTATTAGGGCAGCTAGAATGACCTCTAGATATGAGGAGATGCGAATTGAGTTGGAATATATTACAGCACTTTTCAAGGAGAGGAAATATGATGGTGAAATGATGAGTGATGTTAAAAAATATGTTATAGAGAATTGGGGCAGAAGGTACACACCATTATTAGGAAGTTTGAGAAATAGCAATAATCCAAATATAAATAATTTAATAAATCCCACTTCAAATAACATGGATGTGATAAAATATCAAAGGGCTTGTGTACTTCCTTACATACCATATGTAAATAGCATTAATAGAATTATTAATAATCATTGGCAAATTTTTAGTATTGACAATGATTTGTTTGCACTAAAAGGACTTTAAACAAACTGGAGAACCACAAGTAAGTCGAATGAAACTGTGAGCAAAATACTGTAGCACAAATGCAAACTCCTAATAAGTTTAGAAATACAATTTAATGAACTTGAGCGCTTTCGGAAGGACCAGTGCCCCTCCTTCTTCAGAAGTAACAAACAAGTAAATGAATGAAAGAATTCAAACAGACCTCCAGGCAGCAACACACATTTAAAAACTCCAATCATTAATTAGTTCATAATGCTATTAAGCAATTAAACATGAAGTGTATACTTTCAAGAAATTCTGAAAAGAACTTTCAAGTTTTTAAAAAGAAACATATCCAAAAGGTAACTAACGTAACAAAGATTTTTCTACCTAATGATAACATTATTTAATCCGTGCATCTAGGCACTGTTATCCAATCTTTGTAAACACATTTCTAAAGACACTACTAAAATAATGTTTAAATGCCTAATAAATTTCTATTTAGAAATAGGTATGTAAAATAAACAAACCTGTTGAGTAAAAATAATAAAATTAAATTGAATTTAATTCATGAGAACTGCGTATACTAGTAAATATGTGCGTGTTTAAAAATATCAAGTAAATCTAGTGTAAGTCAATAGCAGAATAGTTAGTATTATTCCATTCCCAACACAGTGTCCACGGCAACAACAACAGAAATACATTCAATACATTCTTGTAAAGTTGATTCATATGTTAATAATAAACTAATAATAAACTATCTTTTCAATGCCAATTTTTTCAAAACACAAGAAATAGAAATCTGTTCATTTAACCCTGGTGTGTCACCAGCTGCGGTTCTAATTTGCCAAAATAATTCCTCCATCTCTAACTGGATTTGCCAGGGACCAATGTATGGAGTGTAGCCTACCTGCTTTAACACTGTAAATTTAAATTTGTGTGTTGGGTACTCCATAATGTGGTAAGCTAGTGCATTTGACTCATTTTTCTTGTTAATAGCATAACAATGCTCATATATGCGTTGTTTTAGCTTACGCTCAGATTTTCCTATATAAAAAGCATAACAATCTGAGCAGGTTGCTACATACACTATCGCTTTAGAGTTGCAATTAAATTTACCCCTAATTTTATACTCAGTGTTGTTAATATTTACAGAGTACCCTTCTTTTATAAACTTACATTGGTTACAAAACCCACATTTTGTCATACCCAAGTTGTGTGTACGTATTATGGGTTTACCAGTTTCTAATAAGTTTTTCAAGTTGACCCCTCTTCTAAATGTAATAGATGGGGGGCCCCCAAATTTTTCATTAAGGTTTTTATCACTTGAAAGTATAACCCAATTCTTACATAAAATGTCACGAATGAATTTGTGATCTAAAGAAAAAGTACACAAAAACTTTAGGTTACACTGTAGTTCACATTGGGCAGCCAGAACAGGATGTCCACCCTCTAATTGGCTATTTGCAAAAGGAAGTTGTACCTCTGTGTTTAATATGGGACTAAAATGCCCTACATTCCGTTTCTGTACTACTTCTTGCATTATGTCCCCTACCATCTTGCAGGGGTAACCTCTGTTGTGGAACATGTTAGAAAGATTAACACATTCATCGAGGAAATCTTTATCTTCAGTTACCATCCTAGCCGCCCGTACCATTTGCCCTTTCACTACAGCTTTTTTCTTTTTTGACAATGATTTGTCCCAAATTTTGGGGGATAAACCCTTAGTGGTTTACAAGATGGGGCTAAATGTAAAAATAATCTTGGATAGAGATTATGAATATAAATACAAAAAAGAAGGAGGTAATAACAATAAAAATGAAGGAGAAAGTAACAAGTATATAACGAGGAGGTGTGGAAATTGCAACCAATGTGTGTCTATAACAAAACAGGCCTTTATAAATTTGGATAATGTTAACAAAACTGTTATACATTTTGCTATGGGTAATTGTAATACCCCTTATGTTATTTATATGGCTAAGTGTTCAAAATGCCCAGTATACTATATAGGAAAAACAGAGAGGCCATTTAGGAAAAGGATATATGATCATTCTTATAGTATAAAGAAAAAGGATACTAATAATGCCTTGTATAGGCATGTTATGAATTTTGGTGATGAGCATAAGTTTGAATTTGGGATTTTGGAACATATTAAGGTAAATAATAGGGGGGGTAATCGTAAGGAGTTTTTGAGTTATAAGGAAGTGTGGTGGCAGTTATATACTGATGCCACCACCAATCCGGGCATTAATGACACCATTGCAATCAAACCATTTTTGTATAAGTAAATGTGAACAATGTAGAATATTTTCATGCAGATTCAACATGTTTTAAAAGCATATACAGTAAAAGGTTTTACAATATCTGTTATAACATTTTTATAACATTTGGAGATACATATAATCATTTTTAAGATATTTTATGGTATTTTATATAATATTATAAATATTTTTAATATTTAATATATAGAGATGGAAGTTTTGTAATTAATATACAAATTTAGTATGTTATTATTTTAACTTGTATTAGTTATTAATTTGGTTCAAATTTTAAAAATAACAATTTCACTGACAAATACATGTATATAGTACTGGTTTATATATTTTGCACAGTATTTCTCAACAATTTTTTAATAATCTTTCAATATTCTTAATATTATAGTATACATTAATAAGATATGATCAACTGAATACTAACAATTTTTTAGTATATAGATATATAAATATATATACATATTATATGAGTATGATAGAATTGTATAGTTTACATTAGCATAGTTTTTATGTGTTTAGATATGGTTGGTATATAGCTTTAAGAAATCTTTAAAAAAATGGTGCCAACAAGTTTATTTAAAAGGTATTAAACACCTGGCTTGATTAGTTCTGATGAAGCCTACACCAGTTAGGTGAAAGCGCTAAACTAACAGTAACTAACAGTGCATTTTATCCGTTTTGTGGATTGTGTAAGCTGAATGTATTATTATTAAAAAGCATTTTAACAGCTATTCTGAGTGTTTTGCACTGCGTTCCCTCCATTACAATTGTTGTAATAGAGATGATAGCGTGGATTACTGTAAGGTTAACTATGAGTACAGATTGGACACATCAACCAAGGGCAATCACAAGACCGTTTTCACATATGTCTACAATCTCAGAGGCAACAACCTAACCCACCCTGTAATGGTGGTCAATCACACCACATACGCACACACCAGAGCTATAGCCAACCTGCCTCAGACAGGTTTAGTGCAAAAAATCACCCCCCTGGCACACCATTAGTATAAGTGGATATGCACAGCACCCACCCCTCCCCTCATCATCAGGGAGCAGGTGCATACTGCCTAATCAAAGTCAACAAAATAAAGTCTCCATGGGACCTGATGACATTCCTGTCTGCATCCTAGATGAACTCAGGCATATGCTTCCAGCTCTATTAGACACTATATGCAAGCAAAGCCTGAGCACCATTGACATCCCATCTGCAAGGAAGATGGCCACTGTTGTCACTCTATACAAATGTGAATGATGAATGGTGGTTAATGCAATGTAATGGCCCTCATTGGGGGGAACATGTCACATCAGGACCAAGAGTGCAATGCAGGTTCATACTGTGCTGATATATGACAGAGGTATGATGTGTTTGTAAGTGGTGGCTAATGATAGGCAATATTGCTGTGTTGGCTCTGTAAATAACTTTGGGCAATATCTAGGTCCTGTGATGTCTTCCCCTGTTTCTGTATTCCAGGTAGCATGCAGTGTCAGCCAGCATATATTGCAGAGGAGAATGCAGCTATCACTAAAGCAATACCCCAGCACCATGTGTTGCTGTTCAGCCATAGTTGACAAAATCTGCGGGAGCAGACTGCCCTGTGGGATGACCTTGTCCACAGAGTTAACAACTTGGGCCACCATGGTCACATATACAATCAGGTCAGGCATCAAGCAACTGACCTGATATGTCGTGCCAGGCAAAGGGCTGCTGCTGTGGCCAGGGACCGTACTGCTACAGGTGGGGGTCCAGCCACACAGGCCCCACTTATGGCAACAGAAGAGCTCCTTGTCAACCTTGGGGCAGCCCCCACACAACAGCCAGCACATGAAATATGATTTGTGGAGGTGGGTGGCACCCAGACAACAGGAGAGGAGCATCCAGGTATGGCCACAGTGCACAGCAATTTAATCATGTAGCAATCATCCTGTCTTCTATAGAGTATCTAAATCATATGTGGGTGGATTTTAGTAATGCACACAAGTGCACATCTATGGTGAGGGACAGCAAATTGTGTACTATCATAGCTTGCACTGTACCTGTGCAGAAACGTAGCATTCATCTTGTACCAATGCCAAACATGAGTCTCTTGACAATACCTCTCCCCCACAACTACATAAGTCCCTCTGGTCTGGATGTGGGACAGCAGCCTGAAGCCAGTTAGTATGAGATGTTCCTGTTGTGGCTCACAAGTACGCCAGGCATGTTAAGGTCATGCATGTGATGTGACCATGCACACAACTGTTACTCTCAGCCATTTTGCAATATCTGCATGTTCACTTGTGGTGGGGTTAAGTGCATTGCATCACAGTGGTCATCACAGGAACCTATTTGAAGGAGATGTCACATATCTGTAGCATACCTCATAACCTATCATTGCAAGAAATCTGAACAAAGACTGACAAAATAAGGTGCAAAACTAGGGACAAATTTTATAAATTAGTGTTATACAGTGCATATAAATTGTGTACACACATCTGTTAAAATGACAGCTATTTGTGATATACGGCAATGAGAGCACAATAAAACATTTCTGAACCCTTCCAACTTTCATGTGACCTATAACCTGTACAATTCAATTGCAAGACAAACAAATCTGTTAAGGGAACAATTAGGACACACATGAAATGTACAAGAAGAAGCTAGATGCATATGTGTGCACAGGCTGAAGCTAATACTGTGTTGAAGCAGCTTTTGATATTATTACAGCATTATGTCTTATTGGGTAAACACCTGACATCAATTACAGAGACTCTTTCAATAACAGCAAATAAAGGTCAGCTGTCCTACAAGGATTATCCTAAATATATTCAGTTGCTTGCTACAGCAACAGTCATAGTTCACATACTGCTTACAAGGCAGCAAAGGGATCTCATTTGTGAAAGGCATAAGCCCACAGAAGGGTACACACACACATTTCCACAGCATTGCATATACCATGGGACACAGTGAAGACAGTTATCAAATGGTGGTGGTAATATGGGGCAACAGTGACATTGCAAAGAACTGGACATCACTTCAACAGTGTGGAAAACACAAGACCCAAACTGGTCAGGGAAGCTGCCAGGAGACCTACAGTAACACTACAGGAGTTGCAGGAATCTCTGGCAAGTACTGGTTGTGTACTACATGTGACAACAATTTCCTGTATTCTCCACATGACTGGCCTATGGGGTGGGGTTGGAAAATCAAAGCCTTTTCTCACACAGAACGACATCCAGATCTGGTGAATTTCTCAAGAACAATACATCAGCTCTCCTAAAAGCATGTGGGGAAATGTGCTATGGTGTAGTGAGACCAAGGTTGCACTTTCTGGCCACAATAACAAAGATTTTGTTTGTCACAATAACAACACTGCATCACCAAAAGAACACCATCCCCATGGTGAATCATGTTGATGGCAGTGTCCTGCTCTGGGGTTGCTGTTCATAAGCTGGAAGTGGGTCTTTCACCAAGGTGGAGGGGATTAGGAACAATACAAAATACAGGTCCTCTTTGGCGCAAAATCTTCATGTGTCTGCTAGAAAGCTGTGGATGGAGAGGACTTACACCTTTCCACACAACAATGACACATAACATACCACAAAATCCAAAAAAGAATGTCTTCACCAGAAGACAATCAATGTTTTGGAATGGCCCAGCCACAGTACACACCTACATCCAATAGAAAATCTGTGTGGTGCCCTACAGAGGCTTGTGCAGAAGAGATGCCCTAATGGTTAGCTAGGGTATAACTATTCCCGGCTCCACAAAGTATCCTCTTCAATTTTTCCCTTAGAACTTGACAAACTTTCAACTTAAGCACTCAAGCCATTCATTTCTCAGCCCTGCACTTTCTCAAAACTCATAGCAAGCACTTATAAACCCTAGCACTACAGAAGGACAAGGCTCTCTATTTGACCTTACCAGCCGTTCAGTATAACAGTTTACTGTAGCTATCCAGGCATATCCAAATGGCAGTTTCAGATGTACTCTCCAGTCCAACTGGTGAATCTGGCATTTTAAGGCAATGTTACAACTGCCTCATGTACACAGACAACCCTCTTCTCCTACCACCAAACACTAATACATGAGAGAGATGCAATTATTCAGCCAGACTGGAGGCTAAGCTCTCTCAACCCAAGGCTGGATCAGACAGTCAAGAGGAGAAAGGAAATGCTGGCATCACACCACCAGTCTCATATAGACCCATTAAACCAGCACTGGCAAAAAACACACGTAAATACACGAAAACATACTTAGAGGCTATAAATAAAAATCTGCAAAAGCAACAGAGCCCTCCAAGCAACCTCCACCCCCCCAACACAAATCATGAAACACATACTTCACAAAACCAGTGTGCCATGCAATTACAGTCCTCAAGGCAAAATAACATACCCAACATACTAGTAATAGGTAACTCTATAGTCAGGTACACTGACGTCCCACTCACTAGGCTAAATAAGGAGAAGGTTACTGTTAGCTGTGTGTCGGGTGCCAGGATCCTCCACATAACACAAGCACTCAGATCACTCCAGAACAAGTACAAATACAACTCTGTCATTGTCCATGTTGGTGTGAATAACCTGAGCCATACCTCCCTGGACTACATGGAAGAGCTCTCTGATCATGTAGCCTAGGCCGGTATGACCCTGACCCTGAGTAGCATCCTGCCCTCACCAAGAATTATACCACGGTATAAAGAAAAACGTATCAATTTCAACAATTGGCTAAGTTTCTGGTGTCATTCAAAGGGGATCCAGTGTCTGTCTACCTGGGATGACATGCTTGACTAGCCATGCTGCTTCACTAGAGATGGCTTGCACCCATCACCCTTAGGCTTTCGAATACTGGCCAAGGGTCTTGCCACCCCCATAGTGCCTTTTTTAGGCAAGGCTCAAAAGATAAACCCACCACCATAAATAGCACAAGTAACAAAAATCTGAGTGTAATACTACTCAATGCCAGAAGTCTAAACCTCAAAATACATGCACTCGAGGCACTCCTCAGTATGGAGAAAATCAATATATGTGCAGTAACAGAAACCTGATTTAAGGTTCCAAAGAGCACCCCAGCACCACCAGGCTACAACTCATATGATACATTTTGGCCACAGAACCCAGACCAAAATATAAAAGGCGGGGGAGTATCCATATTCATCAAGAATACCCATACCTCCAGGTTAGTGGCACAGCACGATGCTTCAGAGATTATCCACGTGCAACTAACAATGGGCAAAACTGCAATTAAAATTGTATCTTGCTACAGATCACCCACCATGTCCCAGGACCACCATTCTGCATTTCTGGAAACACTGGATAACATAAAGGTCCTACCAAACACCCTAATATTGGGTGATTTCAATTACCCAAACATGAACTGGGAGAACTACTCTAGTACTAACTCCCTTGCCCAACATTTCCTAGAATTTATAAACTCAAATGCCCTGGAACAACTGGTCAACACTCCCACCAGAGGTGACAACATATTGGACCTGGCCATCACCAACATGGGCAACCGGTGTTCCAGACCGGAGGTCAACCCCTCACTGGTTAAATCTGACCATAAGCAAATCACTTTGGATATCCACATTATGCTGCCACCCCTGGACAAGGAAACCACCATGAAAAACTTTTCAGAAGCACACTTCACGTTACTTAAGATAGAGGTGGAAAGTTTCAAAGCCCCCATGCTAAAGGATAATGCTGTCCAAGCTGCAAAATCCTTTACCAATGCATTCTATGGGCACCTACAAGAATGCATGGATTGTGCTATCCCAAGGAAAACCAAGACTCACTCCTCCAAGAAAAGGAAACTAGTCTGGTGGACCCTGCCATAAACAAGCTACACAATACAAGGAGGATACTAGTACAGAAAAGAGTAAAATCCCAAGAAGGGAAGACATCCCTAATAAGTATCAGCAAGAAACTACGATCCCTCATAAAATCGTCCAAGGTGAGCTTTGAAAGAAAACTTGCCAAGGACTCCAAAGATAACCACAAGGCATTCTTTACCTATGTCAAGAATCTAAATGGCAATGCTCAGATCTGCTCAGAGTTAGTGCAGAATGGCACAAAATACACTGAACCAACTGATATTGCCAACATCCTGGCAGACAGGTTCAGTACAACTTCACCCCCCTCTCACCCCCAAAAGGGCCCATAACCATAACAGAAGAATGTAGAGCCCATGAAATCACAGACACTCAGGTTAAAATGGCCCTATCAAAAGCCAAAAACACAGTATCAATGGGACCGGACAGTGTCCCAGGCTATGTCCTACACAAGCTCAAAGATGAACAAACCTCTCACCTAAACACACTGTTCAAACTCAGCCTCTTCACAGGCTATGTACCCATAGAGTGGTGATTAGCAATGGTTATTCTGCTCCACAAAGGTGGAGCCACAACAGACCCCGGAAACTATCGCCCTATAAGCCTGACTAACTTGGTCTGCAAGGCTATGGAGTGCATCATCATGGAACTCATTAACAGAGACATTGGGAACCTCCAAACACTGGACCCTACCCAGTTCAGCTTTGTTAAGGGCAGGTCATGCCTCCAAACCTGGTGGACTTCTTTGAGACAGTTACTAATGCTATAGATGAGGGAAAGGTGGTACCCACAGCCTACCTAGACCTCGCTAAAGCATTCAGCACCATTGCCCATTCTGGTATTATAGACAAGCTCACCAGCCTGAACATAAACCCCTATGTCACAAGATGAATTTCCAGTTGGATCATGGACAGAACCCACATGGTGAGAGTTGCAAGAGCTAGGTCTGACTCTAAACCAGTTACAAGTGGCGTTCCCCAGAGCTCAGTCCTAGGACCCCTCCTGTTCGGCATGTACTTCTCAGAGGTACAGACAAGCACAGGAGGACTATGGCTGACCAGGTTCACAGATGACTGCAAACTAGGGGCTATAACTAACTCACCGTCTGACACAGACATCCTCCAAAAGGGTCTCACTGAAACGGATACCTGGTGTCAAAATCATGGCCTCAAGCTAAATGCCAAAAAGTGCATAGTTATTCCCTTTGTAAATAACAAAGTACCCACAAACTACCACATAGGTGATAGTCCCCTAAATACGGAAAATGTAATAAGGGATCTGGGGACCCAAGTAGATAGTAATCTCACCATTGATAATCACATTGCCAAAGTGGTTAGAAAATCCTTCGATGTGGCCCACCTAATCACAAAAGGGTTTGCATCCAGATCAAAAGAGGTCATTGTGCCCCCTCTACTCATCACTCATCAACCCACCATGGAGTACAATGCCCCATTTGGGATATACCTTACAAGACACCTGCAACAGCTGGAAAGACCACAGAAGTACTTCACCGAGGGGATCACTGACCTCAAACAGATGCCCTATGCAGCTCGACTGAAGAAACTCCAGCTGTACTAGGTTGCATACTGCCTGCTCAGAGGTGATCTCTGCCTGACATACAAGGCCATGTCCAACCCAGAATTGATGGACATGCTTCACCTAAAGAAAACCTTATCCCCTCGAGCCACATGCTCTAGGGATCTAAACCTCACCACAACAATAAACAGGACATGGTGGAGGGATAGATTCCTATCCCAGAGACTTCCCATGCTTTGGAACAAGATTCCAATCTACATTAGGCAGAGCTCCTCACTAGCACTCTTCAAGAGAAACCGTGACGAGTGGATGGGGAACAGAAAGTTTATCCCAGGGATCACTTCAGTGGCTCTGCTGGACAGAGGCACATGGAACTAATCTAAGGGGGTGGCGAAAGTCAACACATTCTGGCTAGGCTTATAAATGCCTTTGGGCAGATAACCTAGTACCTACCTATGAACCTATGAACCTATGAACAATCTAACAGAGTTGGAGGGCTTCTGCAAGGGAGAGATATTCCTAAGTCAAGATGTGTCATACTGATACACACCTTTCGAAGAGGACTGACTGCTGTTATGAAATCAAAAGGTGCTTTAACAAAGTATTCATTTAAGGGTGTGCACAGTCATGCAACCAGCCTATTATATGTATTTCAACTTCTACATGTTACCCCTAACCAATGTGTTTGACCTTCAATTGGATTGCACAGGTTATAGGTCACATTAAAGGTGGGAAATATTATCACATGATATCTGTGGTCTCATGTTATATATCACACAAACCTGGCATGTTAACAGGGGTGTCTACACTTATAATACCCACTGCAAGCTTAGGAGGTTGTTAGTGTAACCGGTTCTGTTGTAACATACATGTACTACAGGTTTTGAAGTGTGAAACTCAAAATATGTCATTAATTAGTGACACCAGTTCTCATATCATCCCAGTAATGTGTCAGATGAACACAGGATTTATGACAAACAGACCAGAAATAAGAGACACATGTAGACATTCAGCGACACTCTGCACAGTTGAGAGATATGTCCTGTAGGAGTTACCATTGTGTCATACAGTTGAACTGCAATTATGTGTACATGAGTGCAATGTGTGCTACTTGAAGGCCCATCACCTACTGACACTACTCATGTATCATAGAAGATATATAAGCAGTAACATGAAGTGGAAAGAGCTGCACTTCATGATGTTAAGGGCCTGTCCAGGGTGTGTACGTTGTGGTCAACTGCATTGTGAATGTCACCAGTTGGTTATTGTAAGGTCTGTGTAATGCCTGTCTGCCACATCACCTGTATGTGTGTCCGTGTGTGTGTGTGTGTGTGTGTGTGTGTGTGTGTGTGTGTGTGTGTGTGTGTGTGTGTGTGTGTGTGTAGCAGCAAACAGTATAGTGCAGGTATTAGTTTATATATGTTGTCTTTCCTCCACAGGTGGTCAGGTGATGTCAGTGTCTCTGCAGACTCTAGCAATGATGATGGTCAAAATCAGGCACAGGTGGTGCTGTCAGGGGCTGAATCTGTGCCATCGGTTGGCATCCCACAGTCAACAACAATGTCCCTGCACACAGTCACAATGCCCACACATGCCCCATCTCAAGCACCCACAGATGATGAACAGGTGTTGGCATGGAACAAGCTAGTGTGGTGACTATGGCAGGTGTGAGTGTAGACACTGGCCATAGCCAGAGTGCAGGTGAGGTCCCATACAGGTGGACGGATAGGGGTGCTCACAGGAGGACTGCTGCTCATCAAACACATATTTTGGCTGTCATGGATGCACAGGCACGTAGTGAATGCAACACCAGACAAATACTCAGGGTGTTGGCTGCAACTCTTCCTTATTTATATGGCGACATACATGACATAGTTGAGGCCAAATGCCAAAATACTGAGATCATGAATAGAAGGTGGGGTGAGACCATGGCAATCCTCGACCATGGTATGTCTCTGCTAGAGCATGTGGTGGGAGATGTGCATTGGCCATGTCGACATAGGTCATGAACGACATCAGCTGAGAGTCTATGCGGCCATACACCTTCACATTCCCATAGTGGCAGTGACACCAGCACTACCGAAGGGGGGTTGCTGTCCACATCACACTGGAGTAGGCCATGGGCACGTGGTCCTGGCCAGTCCTGTCAGGGACATGGAACCAGCAGACAGCAGTCACCATCAGGAAGCAGTACTGCATCTGGCCTTGGGCCTGGGGGTGTCAGTGAGACCCATGGCAGGATCAATTCCCAAGTCCATGGCCAGAGATGGTGAACTGTTCACCCTGCCATGTACGGTCCACAGCTGTCCAACATACCCCTGTGTAAGGCAGCACATGTCATGACTGTGTGCATACATATACACACACTCATCTGCATCACAAGCAGGTCACCTCCAGACACACACAGCATCTCTGCACAGCCCGTCTATAGGATACCCCTCCAAACACACACACATGGATGTCAACCGTATGGCCCAGCCTAGGCCTCTGGCAAACCCACATCACACCCTGTGCATATCATGATACCTGTGCCACATCCCTGTCATCCATACCATCTATGCAGGGACATGCTAATATGGGTCTGATGCACAGGGTGAATGTAGTACAGTGTAGCTATACTGTGTAAGGTGATGTCTGCTTGCATTTGTTATGGGTATACATAAAGGTGTATATACCTTATTAGCCATGATGTATTATTGTTGTTAGTACCACTGACTGAATGTAGTCTGACATGCTGTATTCTGTTTGTGTTTCAGGTGTCTATGTGTCTGCAGGCTTTGGTCCTGTAGACATTACCAACATGGAGTATGGCAGAGTGGAAATACACTGACCGATTCATAGCCAAGGTACGGCTTTATATGTATGTTTACCAGGTGTGTATGCATGCAACAGTGTGTGATGGACACTGTTGTCAGACAGCATGACCTTGCTTACATACACCTTGTTACAGACAGGTAGTCTTCAGACATTTCACCTCAGTGTTATTACCACAGGCTCATACATATGGAACAGGTTACTGGAGTACTGTCAGTAGGTCCCTCACAAGCTTAGCCATTAGATTGACCACAGCAAATTCACATGTCAGCACCTGTTGCCCCTGCCAATTCTTTCCCATACACTCAACCCTGATGCAGTTGGTGAGGGCATGCATGGTATTGTGTATGACAGGTTTGTGGTATCTATTCCTGAGTTCACAGGGTGGAACAGGGAGACAAAATGGTATATCCTTTGTATACACACAGTAAGGACTGACACAGGGGATGTGCACACAGTAACACAAACACAGGTGGAAATAGACAGATTCATAAACCTACATACCGACTTTAGTGTACTATAGTGCTACATACACATGACGTGCCCCATATAGATTATATGTGTGGGACATAACACACTACCTTTTACAGCATGTAATGTTGTGAATGCCTTCATTGATGATGAGATAACCCACTAGAACTAGCAACTGGAGTCATCTATTGCTCCTACATGCCTGGACAAGTGATAGGGTAACAGACGTTGTATCAGCATGATGTTTCACTCAGGTGTGTTATCTGTGTCAGGACACTAACTGCGACCTATCTGACAACAATTTCACACACATGGCCATTGTTAGGTGACATAGACCACATATAGGTTGCAAACATCCAGATATTCCTAGACATCTGTAGAAATGACTGGCATGGCCTGTACAATGTTTTAACATGCTGCATGTGAGGCAGATGTCATTGACATGCAATATAAAGTAATGCTATTGGGAGGTAGTAAACATGTGTGGATGGCACACACATCAATATGGTATAACCTCCACAGGATATGATTCTCACCCAAGAACACATACATAGTTGGCAGTATTGAGATTAGAATCCCAACCTATCTAACAATTTTTATTATAGTGTTATGCAGTTATCAGACATGCTATGGAGCTTATCTGATTTCACCTTTTCCCAAGGTACTTCTAAGGTAAATGACATCAGCAGACCTTGTAAAGTAGGGTGATGGGAAGTGTACAGGGTGGTACACAACTCAAAATGGTATAACCCCTACAAGCTATGTTTCTCAACTCAAACACACACACACACACACACACACACACACACACACACACACACACACACACACACACACACACACACACACAGTTGCTAGCATTGTGATTAGAACCTCTACCTATCTAGTTAATTATACTATAGTGTTATGCAGTTATCAGATGTGCCACGGAGCCTATCTGATTTCATCTTGTCCTAAGGTGCTTCTAAGGTGAATGACATCAGCAGACATTGTAAAGTAGGGTGATGGGAAGTGTACATGGTGGTGCAAACCTCAAAATGGTACAATTCACACACAATATGATTCTCACCCAAACAGATACACAAACATACTTGCCAGTAGTGATATTAGAACCTTTTTACTATCAATTGATTTATACTATAGTATTACACAGTTATCGCACATGCTTTGGAGCTTACTGGGCTGACAACTGACAAAAGGTGCTGATAGGGGAATGACATCAGCAGGACTAAGAAAGTGGGGCACTGGGTAGGAACTTATCAAAATACTTCTTCTCATAAACAGACACACACACACTTATACACACCCACACATTTGCTAGATCTCAGAGTAGAACCCCTGTCTATCTAGAGATTTGTGCTATAGTATTATGCAGTTATCACATGCCCTACAGAGCTTACCCAACTGACAACTGGCCAAAGGTACTGATAAGGGGAATGACATCAGCAGGACTAATAAAGTGGGGCACTAGGAAGTGTTGTGGGTGGGAATGCCCTAAAACTGTTTTGCCTACAAACCAACAAACAAACAAATAAACAAACACACAAACAAACACACACTTCTTCACACACAAAACACTAGCCAATATTGAAATTAGAACCCCTACCTATTTAGTTTTCTGTACTATAGTGTTACGCAGTTATTGCATGCACTATAGAGCTTATACGGGTAATAGGTGTCTAATGGTACTTCTAAGGTGAATGATAGCAGCATATCTTGTGAAGTAGGGCAATGTGACGTGTACTGAGTGGGAAGAGTTTCCTATTACACAGTGGGGCTCACATTTATGCTGTCACATGCAACTGTTTACAATTGGTATGCCACTGTCCACAGCAGGACATCACTGTATGATATTCAGGGTATCCTTGTTTGTGACTCATTCTGTGTATCCTCCCTGTGTTTCTTCTCTCTATCACTGTCTGTCTCTCACTTCCCCACATCTATGTGTGTGTGTGTATGCTTGACATATGTTGTTATCTGTTGCCCATCTATATGTGTATCACACACAACATATCACATATGGGCCACCTACACCTAGCTGAGGGTAATCCTGTCTGATATGTGTGTGCATGTGTGTGTGTGTGTGTGTGTGTGTGTGTGTGTGTGTGTGTGTGTGTGTGTGTGTGTGTGTGTGTGTGTATGTGTGTGTGTGTGTGTGTCTTTGCGTGTGGGTGGGGACTGTTAAGGTTCACATAGCTGTCTGTATGCACTGACATATATACACAATACAGTCATATAGTCCGCTGTGAGTTCCAACATGTCCTGTGATTCCCTAAGTATAGGAGCATGCCCAGTGTGTCCATCTATAATTAGAGTGGAACTCCATTCCAGAGATAAGATTACTTTGGTCTGGGGTTCAGTGTGCTACAGCCATATCTTTCAGGAGTACACAAGACTTTCCTCAGGGTACTGGGTTTGTTTAGCAGACATTTTCTGACATATCTGTAGGCTGACACTGCAATGTATTGTCATTACCTAGTGCCAGACATTCTCAGATCATCACAGTGCTTCACCAGAGGAATACTAGTTGTATAATGCATAGAGCAATATTATGAGGGCAGCTATGTACATTCTTGTCCAACAAGGTCAGTTGTGAGGTGTGGCTACAGCCAGTTGAGTGGCGACGCGCTGTGTAAACAGTCCAGCAACTTGGTGATATACTAGCTGGGGATCTCCTGCTTGTGTGGTATCTTTCTATCCTGAGATGTCATATCCTTGTGTGGCCATACCTCTCATCTGTCCATTTTTGGCAGATTGTCCAGGTGTTTGGCTAGAGGTTTCATCCTGTCGACGTAAACTTGTGTTTTTATGGCAAGTTTGTTACATATAATTGAAGAGGGATGTTACAAAATAATGACAGACATTACTTTTTCAGACTACATAACCTTCAGATAAGTCCCACTACTGCAAAACCGTCACCCTGCCAACTTTCTCAGTATATAAGGACAACATTTACAAGACATGCCTATCGTGCATTTGTTCCACTTTTATTTCTGTCCTTGTCCAGATGTCTTGCAGTCAGAGGTTGGGAATTATGGGTGTGGGTAGAGAATGCATTCTACTGTGCAGGTATGTCCATTATATGTAAAAGCAAACCTAAAAAAAAAGGAATTGATTGGTAATCATCATTGACACCAGTACTAAAAAGGACTATATTCACAAAAGCCTTAAGACCTCTGCTACACAGCCTTCAAGACGTGCATTATATGTGTAGTATATTCCACATAGTACTGTGACTTCCAGGGTATGTCAGTGGCAGAGCAGTAGGTGTCACTGACATGCATAATAGTTGGCACTGCAGTTATCTGCATCTGCCCTGTCAAAGACAGCACTGTACCTAGGGCATTACAAGATAACTGCTAGGAGAACATGCTGGCCAGATTGTGACAGAATTAACCACGCATACATATAGCTCATTGACCCCTGTATATTGAGGACATACAACATATGTTTTCATGTGTGTGGGGACAGCACTGACAATGTGTTCTATGCTGCTATTTCCCTGCAAACATACATGTTACTGCATTTTTGTGGGTATATTAGGGGGACACACCAGTCAACTGTATATATTTGCATGGACTGTGCTGATATTTGCTTTACATTTTGGTTCCATTTACCATGCCATTGTGCCCTGTCCTGGGGACTGGAGGCATATCAGTAAACACCACAGGTCAGAGTGTAATGGCATACAATTGAGTTTCAGACATCCTGGCCTTCCTAGCCTTACTGCAACTGCAAGCCTTGCTGTGCTATCACTGTGTGAGCCTGTAGTGGGATAATTCAACCATGTTTGTGCCTTTGCCAGACATTTATCTCTGGTTTTCTATAGTTGACTTGCTGTGCAGGTCTGAGGGCGGGTATGGGACTACTATACTGTCATCCATGCCTGTGACCTATGACCCCCCCCCATTTAGTTGGCCCCACACATATATTGCAGTGGGATTTGCCACCTTGGGTACTACTGCATAGTGTGGGGAGGTCAGTATTGGGCAGGCATTTCCAGGTGTCCCACATAGCTGTCAGTTGTCTGCTGCTATTCCCAGTAGGCCACCCCATTTGCTTGTATGTATGCTGCAGCAGCAGACATACAAGCAAATGGGGTGCCATACTGGGATAGCAGCAGACAGCTGACAGCTGCTGCTATCCCAGTAGGCCACCCCATTTGCTTGTATGTATGCAGCATTATCATAGCTATGCTACCAAACATACTAGTCCATTCATTTATTGTTAAGAAGAATTACTTACCTTGTGCCTACAGCAATTGTGAGGATGGTGCTTGAGGGCTGCCTATGTTGGATGCACACAGTACACTGCCTATACATGGTAAGTTACAGGTTATGTGATGTGTGTGTCATCCATTTTACTGTGTGTGCAAGTCAGAGTGAGGTGTCAGCCCCTGGGGTCCCTACAGTGTCAGTGTGTGTGCTATGGACTACCTCTTTGCCAAGGCCCGAGCATACTGGGCATGCCTCTGTCTGCCTATGGGAGCAGGCTCAGGGGCCTCCTCCTCTGAGTTCTTCTATGTCTGTGGGGACCTTGGCAATGGTGGTGGGTTGTGTGGCCCTTCCCCATGCTGTTCCTGCTGCAGCTCTTTCAATAGGATCATGTTGTGTAGCATAGCACATACTATGAACATGTGTGCACATGTGGCTGTAGAGTACTACAAGGATCTACCAGATATGACTAGGCAATGGAACCATGACTTGAGCATCCCAAACACATGCTCTATAATGATCCTAGTTTGTGTGTGTGTGCCTCATTATGGCATTCTAGTGTGGGTGTGTGTGCATTTCTGATGGGTGTCATCATCCATGGCTCCAGTGCATAGCCAGTATCCCCCAGTAATTGGCCATCTGGGATGTCCCCACTGGCAAATTCCTGGTACAGCTGTGATGAATGCCAGATGTGGGAGTCGTGATAACTTCTAGGGCTGCCAGAACATACGTTTATGATAATGCCCTGGGCATTACACATGACCTGGCAGTTGATGGAGGGGAAGCCCTTGTGGTTTATGTAGACCCTACCCTGTTCACCGGGTGGGGCTTTGATGTAGATGTGCATGCAGTCTATTGCACCCAGTACCTCCGGGTATTCTGCTATATGGTAGAAGAGATGCATATTGCTGGTCCTCTCTTCACGGGTGTTGTGGAAGTAAATGTGCTCACTGGCATGTGGTAGCATGGCATTCAGGAACTGGTGGAGTACCCTGGATGCAGATGCCTGTGAGACCTCCATGATGTCTCCAGTATGTCTTTGGAAAGTACCTGTAGCTAGTATTCTTAAGGCTATACATACCTTGGTATCCACTGGGATGGGTTCCCCTCTGTTGGCTCTGTGTCTGAGTTGAGGCTGGCACAGCTTGATGATTTGCTGCAGTTTGTCTCTGTCTACTCTGTTGTGCTCTATTATCTCAAGATCATGTAGCCCCTGGTAAGTTACCCTAGGTCTGAACATTCTTCTCCTCCTCCTTGGTCTCTGGCAGTTGTCAGCATTATCATCTTCACATCCCTCAGCCTCTAGCACATACTGAAGGATCAAAGTAATGCTAGCCCCTAACATTTTTCCAGTTAAAATTCCCCTGCATGTGTACTCCAGTGGTGCAGAGTTTGTGGGAAAAGGCAGACTGTAAGGTGTTTGCATAGTTTATACTGTTGTGCTGCATATGCCTCCTGTATGATTGGTTGACTACAATGCATTACACCTGCTAGCTATGCAATTTGTACTCTATTGCTTTTATTCTGCTGTTTTCCTTTTTTCCCTTCCCATTTCTGCCCTTTTTAATCCCTGAGGTGCACCACGCAAACCCAATTCCCAAATGTAAGCAGTCCTGATATTTCCGTGTTTTCTTTATTTATGTTTTATACCCAATGCATGCTGCTCAAACCCATTTAGCTAAGGTAAACAACGAGAAATTGCCCTCCCCTGGTCAGGAACATGCTCTTCATTTCATGGAGTAAGTCAGTACAGTCATTTGCACTACCACAGAGCCTTTGCCCTTAGCAACCACTGTTCCCTGGTGTTTTTTTGATTCTGCATGTCATAGACTGTAAAAATGCAGATTTCCCTTAAAATTGTGTTTTCACTTTTGTTTTTTATTTTTGGAACAATGCCATTTGTGCGCCACTGCCCAATGCTTAAACATCCGAGATCGGCCAAAAAAAACTTTTATTTTTATAAAAATTAAACAGTTTTCCATTCTAATGGCCATATATTTGGCCATTGGCTTGCCTAAAGATTATAATACATGCTTTTATTTGAGCAATCATGCCTTCGTTTTAGATTTTGCAGAAATGTATTTGGCTAGTAGCCAAATATCATTTCTGCAATTAGCACTATTCTTGCATGGATGCCTGACTACTTGCTGAATTGCTAATTCAACTTATTTGCATGGTTTTAACCAGCAAATGAGGTAATTAGCATTATGCAGTGGTGTCAGTGCAGGAATAGTGTAAGCAGGCTCATGCACATCAGAGGAGTAGTTTACTGGACCTCTCGGCGGACATATTCCATGCAGAAGTGGCTATACTGTTCCTGCACAGAAAAATAAATTTATTGAATTCTGGGGATTGTGTTTTGAATGATTAGTGGATTGTTGAACAAAAGCTGCTGCAGCACCTATATTATCTTTAATTGTTTCACTTTATTCAATATACTTAAGAATGAATGAATGAATTAATTAATTAATTAATTAATTAATTAATTAATTAATTAACAGGCCTGAATTCTGTAATATAGCCTAAAAATTTTTCATTTTTAATAATATATGTTGTCTGTGATGCACCCAGGTCATATAGTCTGCATCATATGTAGTGATAATTAAAACAGTGCGATCTTTTGTTACATATGACTGTGACACAGTCTTCTCCACAAGATCAAATTGTAAAAGACTTCAACATTTAGTTAAAAATGAGCTCTTACTTGTTGATGGGTTTCAAGGCAAATTTTTCTTGCAAAAAATAGGGATTGCTATGGGCTCCCCATGTGGAGGGAGCTTCGCTAATGCCGTAATGGCATATTGGGAGCATACTTATTTATTCCCCCACCCAATGTACGTAAAACACGTTACTTGGTATACACGCTACCAAGATGGTATTTTAATCATTTGGAAGGGTTCCAGAGATGATGCAGAACAACTAATTGATGTGATGACCTCCTTTACTTAATTTCTAGAGTTTACATTTGAATATAATGAACTATGTACCAATTTTCTGGATATTAAACTATATAAGGATTTAACTCATAAGAGATTTAGAACTTTAATATACAGGAAGCTGTTTTACAGTAACTCTTTTTTACATTTTTCAAGCAATCACCCCTTTTTTCAGAAAAGGGGAATAGTTAAAGGCCAATTAGTTAGGGCCTCTAGGATGTGTTCTAGTGATGAAGATTTTAAAGAAGAATGTAAATGTTTAGAAAGTATGTTTTTAAATCGTGGGTATCCATTGAAACTAATTAAAAGTTTATCCAAAGAAATAAGTGATAAGAGATGTAACAACATCCTAGGACCTTTATTAACTAAAGGATATGAATGTGGTGAAATAAATAATAAGGAAACAACATCCCCCGTCAACTTAGATAGAGTGGAATATGTTACCAGTTTTTTGACCGAATTTAACAATTTATCGTTACATTTTCGGCATATTTTATATTATAACTGGGACATTATTTCACAACAGTGAACACTTAACAAAATTTTAGGAGAAAAACCTATTATGGTTTTTAGAAGAGGTCTGAGTTTGAAAACTTTGTTTGAATTACCATATAGAGAAATTAAACAACAGAGAGGAATGTATAAATGTGGTAGATGCAATTACTGTAAGCACATTCAAATAGGGATTTTTTTCTATGTGAACAACATTAGATATGGTATTTCTGATAGATTTAATTGCGAAAGTCAAGGGGTAGTATACCTAGCTTTATGCCAGTCTTGCCCTGTATTCTATTTTGGCAAGACTGAGCGACAGTTGAAGCAGAGAATTTATGAGCATATTTATGCTATTTTGAAAGGTATTAGTACCAATGCTTTAGCTAGGCATATACTTGAATACAATTCTCATAGTTTTAAATTTTTAGTAGTTCAGCAAGTTCCTAAAAATCCTAGAGGTGGCCCATGACATTTAAAATTAGAAGAGCAAGAACTGTTATGGCAGTTAAAGACCAATGCCTATGTTCACCCTGGAATTAACGATGTTTGTTCCATCAAATGTTTGCTTAAATTAAAAGCTTTGGAACGATAAATTATCAATTCGAATAGTATCCAACGTACTGTTAAAGAAAGACTTCTATTTCTTTGCTTTTGTATATAGACAAGATATGTGCATTGGAAGTTCTTTATGAGCATGTGGTTTTAAAAGTTAAGTGATGCATCAATGACTGCGTGTGTCGATAATTATGTTTTAATTGTATTTTGTATTTAAGAGGTTTTAGCCAATGTTATGTTGTCTGAAGAAGTGCACTAAGGTACAGTGCATGAAAGCGCTAACAACAATAAATTTGTTTGTGGATTCGACTGCGTTTGGCCACCATTTCGTTTTGTCACTTTATTCAATATACTTAAGAATGAATGAATGAATGAATGAATGAATGAATGAATGAATTAATAGGCCTGAATTCTGTAATATAGCCTAAAAATGTTTCATTTTTAATAATAGATTTTGTCTGTGATGCACCCAGGTCATATAGTCTGCATCATTTGGAGTGATAATTAAAACAGCGCGATCTTTTGTTACATATTACTGTGACACAGTCTTCTCCACAAGATCAAATTGTAAAAGACTTCAACATTTAGTTAAAAATGAGCTCTTACTTGTTGATGGGTTATTTCCTGTACCAATGGTGCATTTCCTTTATTAACATACTGTGTGACCTTGAGCAAGTCACTTAACCAGAAGTTGCTTTGGGAGCAAGTGGGAATTTGGGACAGTGAGAAAAAAAATGTGTGAATCTTATCATGGTAGCTGGTGTGGCTATGAGAACCGCAAAACGGAAGAAGGTGAAGTAGGTAGGTTGAGGAGTGATATAGTTGGAGATGTTTTGATAAGTGGAAAGATTTGATTGTGATGATTTGATGAGATGTTTGTGGGTTCAGAATACAGAAGCTGGTGGTATGATGATATATACTCCAATATGGGAAGCAGGGTGTATGAATGGAGGAATCGGTTATTCTGTTGTGATGTGGTATGTCTTTAATTGGATGAGAGTCAGGGGTGAAGATTAGGCAGAGCTAAGCAAATATAAAGGTAATAGCCTGGATGGATGCAAAATTCATGTGACAGAAGACCAAAGTGGGTTACACCTCCCACTATTTAAAGTTAATCAGTACTGGTATTCGCAAATGTTCTGTGTGCTGTCATACTGATATTTCTGTGGATAGCAGCACAATTAATATTGGATGTAATGGTCGAACTAAACTGTCTTTTATCTAATGCCAACAGTAAGAAGCAAAGTGTGGGAGAACCAAATGTTTGCTCAAAATTCAAAATGGGTAAGTACCCTTGATCTGATCATTACTTACTTGCTCATTGCCTATGTAACATTACTAGTTTTGGACATATTATCTGTGTCACTGTCCTAACTTGCATCACTTTTCCTGCATATGCTTTGGTGTGTAAGGTCACTCTGCTTGCCCTGTTTTCCACAGGAATGAGCATTTTTCTTCAGTTTTATAATTTTGTCATTGATTCATTCTTCATTGTGCACATGCTTTTGTTGCCATCCATTCAGTGTGCTACTCTGCTGTGCATCTGTTAAAGTGACACTGCCAAACATATCCCCTACTCTTTGTTTCAGTCATATCACACGTGTTCCTCAGCTATTGATATACAGTGCTCTACTAATTATTATTTCTCATCCCAGGGCTTGCTTAATAAAGTGTAGCACATCATACTAACCATTATATTTGTGTCCTGTTCTCTTTTTCCATTTTTTTTCTTTCAATTGATTATTTTTTTATTTATTTTTATTTTGTCTGTAGGACCAACTGTGGAGCAGACAGTGGTGAGTCAGAAGCTGTCAACCCCTGCACTTGCATTTGAATCAATCACTGCATGCCTAGCAGTCCCCAGGCCTGCCTCTCTGCAGAGTAGCAAGTCACTTTGTGTAAGGTACCCAATAGTGTACTCTTAGCCTTTGTTTTATGACTGTTGCAGTCATGTAGCCATTTTGCCCAGACCATCATGGTGTTTGTCTGTCTTCTATGCAGGTTCCTTTCTGGGACAGCTTGGCAGTCAGTTCTTACCCTACCCTATCCCCCATTATGGTGTTTGCCTTTCCTTGTATGACAGCCACCCCCCCCATTTGTTGTCTTATCCTAACCAGTACCTCTTGTCTGCCCTGTCATTGTCTGCATCTCCATTTGCCCACCTTTTTGTATAATTACATCCTCTGTCAGTCTTTGTGTTATATGTTTGCATTTGCCCCTACTGCAACCTCTATACCCTCCTTCCTATCTACATAATCTCCAAGCTTAGATCCCCTTCTATCTTTCTTCTCAAACAAAAGGACACCACAAAATTAAAAAAAAAAGTCTACTCTCCCCACTACCATAGCAATCCACCCTTCCTTTTGTTAATCTGAGCATTATTCTGGCTCCTCCCCCTTTCTGTCTGTCCTATCACACCCTTTCCTTTTCATTTCTAAAATTAATTCAGTTGGTACTTTGGTGTGATATCATTCTATGGGCTGACAGCTGAGCCTCTACAGCAAGCATGTGAGGTGATTTGATGAGCATGAGAATCTTCATCTCATCTTGCACACAAATTGCACGCTAATGGTCCTTGGTCATATTACCACTCATAGTATTATCTACTCCAATGTTCAGTTACTGTCATATATGTGATTGCATGGTCTACTTATGCAGCACTATCCCAGGCATATCCTTGAAATGTTGGCACATATCTAATTGTGGTTTGGCCACAGTGCGCAACTACTGCAATGCTGTTTATTGAAATGCGTGGTCACATTATCATTCTTTCTATATAGTTTTCTTTCTTTAGCATGTAAAACAAAGGCCAAACAAGCAGATCATATAGTGTCACTGAGAAGATGAAGCATAAAGACAGGGTCATTGAGTTAATAATATGAGCAACAGTTTGACTTGTTATTCATCTTTAAAGAAAGACATGCGACTGTCATTCATCATGTTTGCAGTTATTTGTCTGGAAGATGTTCTTTATTTTTCTTTTTACTATACACTAGCAGAACTCTGGTCAAGGCATGGCTGTTGAAGTGACTACCTTTTATGAAGGAGCTGTGCACTGCTATCTATCTAGTTATGCTTTCCAGACAAAGCCATAAAGTGTACCCACTCATAAAAGAGTGAGGAAAAGATAATTATGGCCCGGTTATGTTCAGTGTTGTTACGACATCTGCATTCAAGTTAGTTATAAGCTGCTTAGGATGGTATGTTTGCTTCTGAGAACTAGAAGAAAAGAAAAGAGACAGCAGAAATGAAACAAAGGATACAAAGCAAAATTTCACATTATTATTTGAGTACCCTGCTAAATCACAGTTGCTGGAGTTAAGGGGTTTTTTTTCCAAAAGAGGAAACAAGTGAGTAATTAAAGACTAATGCATTCTGAAATGAATGTCTCGGTCCATCTTAAAGAAACTGGCTCTGTCGTAAATACATCATCTTTGCATGTTCTGAACAGAAATTCTAATCCATTTATTTTCCAATCATTAAGTCATGCTCACTCCAAATATTCTAATAAAGAAGTTTTGTTTCTGATTTAATTCCTAATCAGTCATGTTTTCTGTAGCTACTTCCATCCAATTAAATGCCTTCTATTTCATCATGAAAAGCCAAGAAAATTGTGTAACTGAAATTTGGTATTTCTAATATGACATGTAGTATTGTAAAGAAGTGTGCCCCTTCAGCTTTCTGTTTAATATATTCTCTAAATCCTCTCTAGCTTACTGTATAATATATCATATAAACACCAGCTGCAAGTGAAAGGGGCCTCTAAAGGTATTACTAATATGAATAAACTAATATATTTATTCCATGTAGCTGATACTGCTGCTGTGTCATCACTTGGAGCTTTCTCCTGAAACAGTCATCTTTCAAACATTAGTTGCTTGGAACACTGCCATTTCACTTGTTTTATAAGGTGTGGGAGAGTAAGACAGCTCCAGGACTGCAACATTATTCTTATCATGGTGTATTCCAAAAAACATTTACTTTGTCTCGGTTACTATCAATCTTTAATGAAATAAATTTATTACAAATAGGTGTTTTAGCTATGGATGGAATTTCAGCATAATATTCAAGATAATGTAGACATTGTTTATGCTGCACTCCACTGAATACTTGCTGTGAGACCATTGAAAAATATTTGGTCTGTTGCATAATTTCTCTTTTCAGCTTCATACTATGATTTATTCTCTCTGGTGATGAAAACCAGTGTATCTTATAATGGTTATTTCTAGCATTTAGCATTTTGCCTGCAATCATATCAAGCACAGTCATGCTTTATGATTATGATGTAGACTACAAAGTCGCAGAGGATTCCTGATCCCTTATATTACTTGTATGATAGTACAGTCTCTTCTAGGGTCAAATAGTGATGGCTCTGCTCCACCTTGAGTACCAGTTTTGGAACTCCCTAGACTCCTACAGTCACATGTCATTGTTCTTTGCAACCTGTATATGTACTGTATGTACATCCATCCATCTATCCATGCATTTTTCTTAACCACTTGTCCTGGGTGAGGTTCACAATGGTAGCAAGCTGAGTAGGGGAAATCAGGTTTACCTATCTCCACCTACTGTTCCAACTGATCCTGTGTGATTCTCTATTTTTCCCAAGCCAGATAAGAGACATGATATCTGCATGATGCCCCAGTTCGGCTCAGAGCCTTCCAACAGTAGGATCTACCTGGTAATCGTCACAGCTAGGAACTGTAATTTTATAAAATTTCATTTATTGGCTACAGCTAGGAACTGTAATCTTTTCCCACCCTCCCTCCCTAGTGTTGTGTGTACTTATACTTGGTGGCTTTGCAGTTGCCCGCCCATACTGTATATTTGATCTGTGACACTCCTCCCAGTCTAGAGTCATTAGTTCAATCAATCTAATAGAGAACATTTGTGAAGGCCAACCCACTCAGATTCTTAACGTTGAATTAACTTCTGTTCCAGCTTTCTCCATTTCCACTTTACTGAAAAAAAAATTCTAAGCTTGCTTCCCCTCTTTCCTGTGGCAGGTCAGATACGGATCTGCTGTGTCCAGGACTGCTTGTGAGCTCCTAAGCCCCCCCCCCCCCACTTAACTGGGGTTAAACTATTCCTGGCGCCATAAAGTCTGTTTTTCAAAATTTCCCTTGCAACTAGCCAGCTTTTTAGTTTTAGCACTCATTTGTTTCTTTGATCTCAGCACTCATTGTAAGCACTAAATAAGTTACAAATTGCTACAGCACTCAAATCTCCTCACTTGTCTAGAGGAAAACAGTTTTTAGTACTTAATAAATAAGCACCTATTCAGGCATGTCTAAAAGTCAGCTCCCGGTTTTTTCTCCTGTCTACCTGATGAATCTGGGCATCTTGGGACAATGCAGCAATTGCCTCATGTACACAGACAACCCTCTCCTCCTACTACCCAACACTACGACCTGTGAGAGATGCACTTTTATAGCCAAACTGGAAGCAAAGCTCTCTTTACCAAAAACAGGCCTAGACAGTCAAGAGGAGAAGGTAAACACTTGCACTGCACCACACTCATCACATAGTCCCTCAAAACCTACACCACCAAAACACACACACAGAACCACAAAACACACACCTACATTCACGGAGGCTCGTAGTGTTAATCTGCCCAAACAACAGAGACCTCCAAAGCAGAAATGCAAGCAACCTCCACCCCCCCCCAACACAACCCAAATGACACATAGTCCACATACTTAGTATGCCACTCAACAACAGCCCATAAGGCACAACGTACCCAACACTCTAGTCATAGGTGACTCTATAGTCAGGCACACTGATGTTCCACTCACCAGGCTAAACAAGGAAAAAGTTACTGTCAGCTGCCTGTCAGGTGCCAGGATCTGTCACATAATGCACGCACTCAGGTCACTCCACAACAAGTACAAATATGACTCTGTCATTGTCCATGTTGGTGTGAATGACCTGAGACGTACCTCCCTAGACTACATGAAAAGAGACATGGAGGAGCTCTCTGATCTTGTAGCCCAGGCCGGTATGACCCTAGCCCTGAGTAGCATCCTGCCATCACCCAGAATGACACCACAGTACAAGGACAAAATGATTAACTTTAACAATTGGCTAAGCTTCTGGTGTCATTCTAAGGGAATCCAGTATCTGTCTGCCTGGGATGACATGATTGACAGACCACGCTGCTTTGCCAGAGATGGCCTGCACCTGTCGCCCTTGGGATTCCGGATACTGGAAAAGGCTTTTGCCACCCCTATAGTGCCTTTTTTTAGGCAAGGTTCAAATGACAAATTCACCACCGGAACAGGTACAAGAAAGCAAAATCTGAGGGTAATGCTACTCAATGCTAGAAGTCTAAACCTCAAAATGCACTCACTCGAGGCACTCCTTAAAATGGAGAACATTGACATCTGTGCAGTGACAGAGACCTGGTTCAAAGCTCCAGAGAGCACCCCTTCATTACCAGGCTATAATTCATACCACACCTTTCGGCCACCAAACCCGGACCAAAACACTAAAGGTGGAGGCGTGTCCATATTCATTAAGAGTATCCACACCTCCAAGCTAGTTGCCCAGCATAATGCATCCAAGATTATCCAAGTTCAACTAACTCTGGGCAAAACCACAATCCAGATTGTAGCTTGCTACAGACCCCCTACCATGCCCCAGGATTCCCACTCCTCTTTTCTTGATACACTGGAAAATATTAAGGTACAACCCAACACTCTAATAATGGGTGATTTCAACTACCCTACCATTAACTGGGAAAACTACTCATGTACCAACTCTTTTGCTCAACGTTTTCTGGAAATCATCAATTCCAATGCTTTGGATCAACTTATCCTCACCCCCACCAGAGGCAACAATATCCTAGAACTGGTCATCACCAACATGGGTGACCGGTGTTCCACACCAGAGGTCAGCTCCTCGTTGGTCAAATCCGACCACAAGCTAATCACCCTAGACAGTCACATCCCACTCCCACCCCCCATTAGGAAAACAACAGTAAAAAATTTCTCCAAAGCCAACTTCACGCTTCTTAAGACAGAAGTGGCAAACTTCATGACAACCATGAAGATGGACAATAGAGGTACGACTGCTGAATCCTACACAAATGCACTTTATAAGTACTTACACGAGTGCATGGATTGTGCTATCCCTAACAGAACCAAGATGCTATCCTCCAAAAAAAAGAAGCCAATCTGGTGGTCTTCTGCCATAAACAAACTCTACAAGAGAAGGAAGAAACTGTTGCAAAAAAGAGTAAAATCCCACAATTGGAGGAACTCCCTGGTTAGCCTCAGTAAAAAGCTGAGATCCCTCATAAAATCCTCTAAAGCTAGTTATGAAAACAAAATTGCCACTGATTCTAAAGACAACCACAAAGCATTCTATAGCTATGTCAAAAATCTCAATGGCAACACTCAGATCTGCTCAGAGTTACAGCACAATGACACTAAATATACAGAACCAACTGATATTGCCAACATCCTGGCAGATAGTTACCGTGCTAACTTTACCCCCCTCTCACCCCCTAAAGGGCCCATCTTTATACCGGAAGAATGCAAAGTTCCTGTAATCATGGCTGCACAGGTAAAAACTTCACTCTCCAAAGCCAAGAACACAGCATCCATGAGACCTGACAACATCCCAGGCTGCCTTCTACATGAACTACAGAATGAACTGGCACCCCACCTAAGTACCATGTTCAATCATAGCCTCACCTCAGGCTTTGTGCCCATTGAATGAGACACCACAACAGTTATCCCACTCCACAAAGGGTGGGACCACAACAGACCCCAGGAACTACCGCCCCATTAGCCTGACGAGCCTTGTCTGCAAGGCCATGGAACGTATCATCATGGAACTGATAAACAAAGACATTGAAGATCTCCAAACCCTAGACCCCACACAGTTTGGGCTTGTAAAAGGCAGATCATGTCTCCTAAACCTGATAGACTTCTTTGAAGTAGACACCAAAGCCATAGATGAGGGTAAGGTGGTTCACACAGCCTATCTAGATCTCGCCAAGGCATTCAACACCATCCCCCACTCTGGAATTATAGATAAACTCACTAAACTAGGTATAAATCCCTATGTCACAAGATGGGTTGCCAACTGGCTTACTGAAAGAACCCACACTGTGAAAGTAGCAGACTCCAAATCAGACTTCAGACCAGTGACAAGTGGAGTACCACAGGGTTCAGTCCTGGGTCCTCTCCTGTTTGGTATCTACTTCTCTGAAGTACAGGCTAACACAGAAGGTGTTTGGCTAACTAAATTCGCAGACGACTGCAAATTAGGAGCCATAACTAAAACTCCTAATGATGTGGACATCCTACAAAAGGGCCTCACTGAGACAGATGCCTGGTGTCAAAGACATGGTCTCAAGCTCAATGCCAGAAAGTGCATTGTCATCCCCTTTGGTAAAAATTCTGTACCCATGAACTACCACATAGGCGGTAGTCTACGTAACACCAAAAGTGTGATAAGAGACCTTGGGACACAGGTGGACAGTAGTCTCTCCTTTGATAATCACATCGCCAAAGTGGTCAGGAAATCCTTCTACATGGCACACCTCATCACAAAAAGGTTTCTCATGCAGAAAAAAAGAGATCATTGTTCCTCTCTACTCATCACTCATTAGACCTATTATAGAGTACAACGCCCCTTTTGGTATGTACCTCACAAGACATCTACAACAACTGGAAGGGCCACAAAAATACCTCACAAAGAGGATTACTGGCCTCAAACAGATGCCTTACGCAGACCATCTCAAAAAACTTCAGCTTTACTCCGTCGCATATCGCCTACTCAGAGGCGATCACTGCCTAACATACAAAGCTATGTCAAAACCAGAGCTGTTGGACATGCTCCACTTAAAGAAATCCCAATCCCTCTGAGCTACATGCTCTAGGGACCTAAACCTTGTCACCACAATAAACAGAACATGCTGGAGGAATAGATTCCTGTCCCAGAGACTTACCATACTCTGGAACAGACTACCTATCTATGTCAAACAGAACTCCTCATTAGCACTCTTCAAGAAAAATCTTGATGATTGGATGGGTAATAGGAAATTCACCCCGGGGATCACTTCTGTGGTTCTGCTTGACAGGGGCACAGGAAAATAATTTTCTTGGGTGGCGAAAGCCAGGGTACATTTTTGGCTAGGCTTGTACAGGCCATAGGGCCAATAGCCTAGTATCTAACTATGAACCTATGAACCGATGACATGTACCTATTGGACATGTTCGCCAAATGTCCAAATCATCTTACCTTGTTGAATACTTTAAAAAGCATGCAATATTTCCAGGGAAGAGCATATTGGCAAAACAACAAGCTCTCATACTCATATAATAAGTAAGTTTGCCTGCATATTTCCTGGGCTATAGCTACTGGTAGAACACATACATTCTTCAACCGAGGTTTAAGTGTGCCTTAATATACAACACATACACATACTGTTCCACAACCTGTCTGTTTCTCAGGGATTTTTCTTTTTTGCAGGCAGACAGGATCTTTTGTACCTGCATTAATTTTTCCATCTGCGAAGAGTTCTCTGGACTATTTATTGTTAGGTGGAAGCAAAAGTCAAGTGCTACAGGGTTGGCCAGTCTTCTCATCATGTGGAATGTCCCATTCCTACACCCCAGCAGCTTGAACACCCTTAGATCCATGTGTGTTACTGGGCATGTGCAGCCTTCAGATTAAATCCCAACATAAACATGCTAGACTCCTTGTAGACAGTGATATTAATGCACTTCTCGATTTGTTAGTAAAGCTGTTTCTCTTGCACCATAGTCACATGACCACACAAAATCAGACATGCATAATTGAAGTATTAGGCATTCATAATAATAATAATAATAATAATAATAATAATAATAATAATAAATTTAGGTAACAAAGTTTATGAATATGTGTACACCAATTTGTATCATATACTCAATGTAAATAAAAATATGTTGGGCCAGATTCACAAAGGCTTGCACGGAGTCTAAGAGTAGAGTAAGACTCCATGCAGTCAACATGTCTGCCGAGCGATCCCGGAACAGCCGGTAGGGGCGTGCAACAGAGCCCTTAAAACGAGTCTTACACGGACAGGGCTTGGATATGCAAATTACCTCAATTGCAGGTGAAAGCTATGCAAATGAGGTAAATTTGCGATCCAGGAAACCCGAACCTTTCTGAGTAAGAGTAGTGTTATTTGCAGAAATGTACTCCGTTGACAACTGAGTATGGTTCTGCAAATAGCAAAACGGAGCCGTGACAGCTCCAAAAAAAGGATGCATCCAGTTGAGGAAGCATGCCAATGGCCAAAAATACAGCCATTGGCAATGTTCACCAATGCAAAATTAAAATAAAATAATTTTTTTTTTTTATCCCGATCTCCGGTGTTTAAACGTAACGCAGCGCCACGCAAACGTGCTGTGCTCTAAAAAGCAGAAAACCAATAATTAAAATCCAAAAATGTGGATTTTATTGTAATTCTTAATTTACAATGCAAGGGAATGGCAGGCTGAAGACAACATGGCTACCGAGTAGAGGTTGCTAAGGGGGGAAGCTCAGTCTAAGAGATGTAACCAAGCATTAGTAGACAATCCTATGCAAATGAGGGTTAGGATAGTGAATCCCAAGTTTACATAGCAAATGAGCACAGTCAGTGGAGTGTAGGAGTAGGATAAGGGGAGTAACAGAGTAGAAGATTGGTGATATCATGAGGGGGTATGTATGAAAGAAGTGAAGCTCATTGGAGCAGAGTGGCATGTGTCTGCTGTCAGTTACACATCACTGGAAGAGGTATGTCAACAGGTAGCCTAGCTAAAGGCAAGAAACTGAAGGTGTATGCCGTGAATAACACTAAAGTTTCTTGCTGAAGTGCCTGCAACGTGTATGCGTGCGGGTGCGCACCTGTAGATCCGAGTAAGACTGTGTGCACGCGTGTACACCTGTGTGCGCGTTTAAGCCGGAGTAAGCATGTCTAAGGCTGTTTAAAATTGTGTAAGTGCGTTTGCACCGGTGTGCACACATTTTAGCAAGAATAAGCAAGTTTTAGTCTGTGAAAGCATGTGTGAGCTGGTGTGCGCATGTTTGCACTTGTGTGCGCGGCACTGCCCCCCTGAGGAAACAGAAAGGAAAAAGGAAGCACAACAAATAGTAGGAAGTTAACCAGGGAGTACTACCAGAGCTAGCAGGTGAAAACAATCAGAATCAGGCAATTGCACAGGCAGTACACTAGCCCAGCCTAGCCCAGCACTTAAAACTCTGCAAACAACATTCCACTATGTTTCTCTCAAGAGACACTGCAACACTGCAGTAAGCTAATAGAAGTGAAAACTGAAAAAGCTTTACTGAGACAAAGAAATGTTAGGGGCTGCCATTGCTGTTATAAGGCGACATATGCAACATGATTAGGGTGGTGACAATGTGAATGCTGGTGGACAACCCACAGTGAGGAGACGGAGAAGAGTGTACAGGCCCAGGGTAACCTATCAGAGGCTACATGAGCTGGAGATAGTGGAGCACTATAGAGTGGACAGAGACTTCTTGCAGCAAATTGTTGAGCTGTGCAGGCCACGCCTCACACAGAGAACCAACAGAGGGGAACCCATCCCAGTGGAAACCAAGGTATGTGTTGGCCTAAGAATATTAGCAACAGGTACCTTCCAGAGAAGATGATATGATGGGGATATCACAGGCATCAGCATCCAGGGTACAGCACCAGTTCTTGGATGCCGTGTCAGCACATGTCGGTGATCATGTATATTTCCCCAATTCCTGTGAAGTATCGGCCAGCAATATGGTTCTCTTCCAGCAAATAGCGGAATACCCTGAGGTAGTGGGTGCAATAGACTGCACGCACATATGCATGACAGCACCAGCTGGTGAGCGGGGTAGGGTCTACTTCAACCGCAAGGGCTTCCCCTCCATCAACTGCCAGGTCATGTGTGATGCCCAGGGCATAATACTGAATGTGTGCGCTGGCTGCCCTGGAAGCTACCATGATTCCCATATCTGGCATCTGACACAGCTGTACCAGACATTTGCCAATGGGGACATCCCTCATGATGACCTAGTGGGGGATGCTGGCTATGCACTGGAGCCGTGGCTGATGACACCCATCAGAAACGCACACACACCTGAACAGGAACGCCATAATGAGGGACACGCACAAACACGAAATGTACTCGAGCGTGTGTTTGGCCTGCTTAAGTCATGGTTCCGGTGCCTGGACACATCTGATGGAGCCTTGCAGTACTCACCAACTACATGTACCCAAATTGTCATGGTATGTGCTATGCTACATAATATGATCCTGCAAAAACAGCTGCAGCAGGAGCAGCGTAGATCTGGGCCAAACAGCCCCCCACCATTGCCAAGGCCATCACAGGCATAGTTTGACTCGGAGGAGGAACAACCTGAGTCTGCCCCAGTAGGCAGAAGGAGGCGTGCCCAGTATGCTTTGGCCTTGGCAAAGAGGCAATGCACAGCACATACACTGGCTCAGTAGGAACCCTGGAAATGATACCTCTCTCTGACTCACACATATAGTAAAAGGGATGCCTAACTTGACACTACATGTTTCCAAACATGTATCTGGAGTGCAGTATGTGCATCTGACATAGGCAGCCCTACAGCTCCATCTGAGACATGATTGCCATGTGTTAAGCAATATAAAGCAGTGCTAAACAGCTTTCACCACCATTTAGTATATGTAAAGCAATTGCACACACTAACACTAGCACAACTGTGGTCAATGTTGAGCAATATTGGGCAATGTTCAGCAATGTTGGTTAACATTGAGCAATGTTGGACAAGCTTGGTCTACGTTTGGCATAGCTGAACAAAAGCCACCATGCTCATATTTGCTCTACTGGCCCTTAAGCAGTCTGGTCTGCTCAGTATGAAAATATAAAGCAGTGACAGGCCTCGAACCCAGGATACTGTGCACTACAGTCATAATACTGAACCACTAATCCATAACAGTATTGCACTGGTCAACCTGTATGAAAAAATGTTGATAAGTCTATGCAAAGTATCTTATGGAAATCCTGCAGGCACAGCATAATCCCTGTCGAGTTATGACACAAAGGTGAGCCCTGCAGTAAGAATACAACCTGATTTTCAACACACATATAGCATAAATGTTAATATTGGTCATGTTCACACACATCAACAAATGTAGTGGACTTCAGAAAGCAACATACTGAAAGGTCACACTGGGCGTGCTCACACACTTGAATAAATGAGACAAATGTCAGGCAACAAAACACTGAAAGGACAGACTTGGCATGCTCACACACTTAAGGCATGTCTGAGTACAGCAGCGGGCCACACATATCCGGCAGTTGCGTGTGTTAACCCAGGAACCACTCACTATTCACCAATCCGCCTTGTGCACACAGTTATATGACAACAGACACATATATAATATAGTGGAACCCTGTCATAATCAAATATGTTCTGCAGATACTTAGGTTGTTCATAGAAAGTGGGAAAGCAAAGAAGATAAAAAATCTGCAATCAGTATCATCAATAAACAATGTGCATCCCAAACATTACCAAAGGTGCATAGGTTGATACTAGGCTATCTGCCCTAGGGCATTTATAAGGCTAGCCAGAGTGTGTTTGGCTTTCGCAGCCCTGTTAGATTAGTAGTCTGTGCCTGTGAATAGTAGGTCACACAAGATAGGCCTTTTACTTTTAGTTTATTGTGCCTCTGTCTAGCAGGGACCCAGATGAGATCCCAGGGGTAAACATACGATCACCCATCCACTCGTCAATATGTCTACTGTAGGGGGGGCTCTGCCTATGCGGGACTGGGATGCCATTCCAGAGTGAGGGGAGCCTCTGGGATTTGAATGTGTCCCTCCAGCATGTCCTATTAATATCAGTGCTGAGGTGTAAGTCCCTGGAGTGTGTAGCTGTAAGGGATCCGGATATCCTGAGGTGGAGCATGTCCATTAATTCTGTGTTGGACATGGCTGTAAACAACAGGCACAGATCGCATCTGAGTAGGCGGTAAGCGACTGAGTAGAGCTGGAGTTACTTTAGCCAAACTGCACAGGGCATCTGTGTGAGTCTCTAGGTCCACTTGGTGAGGTACTTTTGTGGCCATTACAGTTGCTGCAGGTGTCGGGTAAGGTACATCCCAAATGGGGCATTGTATCCAATCATGGGCCTGATGAGTATAGGGGCACAATGACTTTACTTGATCTAGATGTGAAACCTTTTGGGATAAGGTGGGCTATATAGGTCTGTCTAACCACTTTGGCAATGCGATTGTCAAAGGCAAGATTACTAACTACTCATGTCCCCAAATCCCTAACAACTTCTACCGTACTTAATGTATTAACACCTATGTGGTAATGTGTGGGCACTTTGTTATTTCCAAAGGGGATGACTATGCATTTAATGGCATTTAGCTGTAGGCCATGGCTCTGGCACCAGTTATCCATCTCTGTGTGACCCTTTTGGAGGATGTTTGTGCCAGCTGGAGAGTCAAATATGGCACCCAGTTTGCAGTCATCTGTGAGCATGGTCAGCCATATTCCTCCTGTGTTAACCTGTATGTCAGAGGAATAGATACTGAACAAGAGAGGTCCCAGGACTGAGCCTTGTGGGACGCCACGTGTAACTGGTGTAGAGTCAGACATGGCACCTGCAATACTTACAATGTGGGTGCTATCCCTGATCCAGTTAGCAATCCATCTTGTGACATATGTGTCAATATCTAAGCTGGTGAGCTTATGTATGATGCCTGAGTGGGGTATTGTTTTGAAGGTTTTTGCGAGGTCCAGGTAGGCTGTGTGGACTACCTTCCCTATGTCTATGGACCTGGTAACTGTTTAAAGAAGTTGACCATGTTCAAGAGGCAAGATCTGCCCACAACAAAGCCGAATTGTGTAGGATCCAGTGTCTGTACGTTCCTGATGCCTGTGTGTATGAGTTCCATGATGATATGCTCCATAGCTTTGCAGACCAGGCTAGATAGGCTTATAGGGCAATAGTGTCCGGGGTCTGTTGTGGCACCACCTTTGTGGAGCAGGACCACTGTTGCTGTATGCCATTCCTTGGGTACATATCCTGTAGTAAGTCTGATATTGAACAGTGACTTCATGTGAGGGTTACGTTCGTCATGAAGCTTGTGTAAGATACAGGCCGGGAGACCGTCTGGTCCCATTGATGCTGTGTTGTCTGCTTTGGAGAGGGCAGCACTCACCTGATCATATGTGATGTCAGGGAGGCTACACTCTGTTGGGATGGACATTTTCTCATTAGGGGGGATGGGGGGGTGACATTTGCACTGAACCTGTTTGCCAGGATGTTGGCAATGTCTGTGGGTTCAGTGTATGTATTGTCATTTTGCAGTAACTCACAGCATATCTGGGAGTTGGCACCCAGGTTCCTGACATAACTAAATAAGGCCTTGTGATTGTCCTTAGTGTCTGGTGCAATTTACCTTTCAAAACGGGTCTTAGATGAATTCATGAGTGAACGTAGCTTCTTGGTAGTACTGATCAGAGATGCCTTCCCTTTTTGGGATTGTGCTCTATCATGTAGTAGCCCCCTCCTTTTGTTGTACAGCTTATTTATGGCTGGGGTCCACCAGACAGGTCCCCTGCCTTTGGAGGAGTGAGTCTTGTTTTTATTTGGGATAGCACGATCCATGCATTCCAGTAGGTGTTAATAGAATGTGTTTGTAAAGGATTCAGCGGTCTGAGCCATAATTACCTCTGTCCCAGGGTCTTTGAAGGATACCACTTCAGTTTTGAGAAGTGTGACGTTTGCTTTTGGTAAGTTCTTCACCAAGAGAACCTAGGATGGAGGTGGGGATGGGATATGGATGCCCACTGAGATAAATGTATGGTCTGACCTTACCAATGAGGGGCATATCTCTGGTATGGAACATGGAGTCCCCATGTTGGTGATGATCAGGTCCAATATGTTTTCCACTCTTGTGGGTGTGGTGACCAGTTGTGACATAGCATTTGGGTTTAGAAATCCTAGCAACCATTGGGTGAGGGTGTTGGGGCTTGAGTAGTATTCCCAGTCAATGTTTCTGTAGTTGAAATCACCCCATATAATGGTGTTTGTAGAGACCGTCATATCCTCCAGTGTTCTCAGGAAAGCTGAGTGGGGTTCCTGAGTTTGGGAGGGTGGTCTGTAGCAGGCTACAAACTGAAAGGCAGTTTTGTCCACTGTTAGTTGCACATGTATGGTCTCTGATGCTTCCTGCAGTGCTACTAACCTGGAGGTGTGTGTATCTGTGATGTATACGGATACTCCCACTAAATTTGTTGGTCGGTCCGAGTCTTGTGGCTGAAAAGCATGGTATGAAGTATAACCTGGTAGTGCTGGGGTGCTTTTGGGAGCCTGAACCAGGTGTCTGTTACTGCACAGATATCAACATTCTCCATACTGAGGAGAGTCTTGAGTGCGTGCATTCAGAAGTCTAGACATCTGGTGTTGAGCAGCATTACCCGTAGTTTCTTTTACCTTGTATTGTCTATGGAGGTGGGTTTGTCTTTTGAGCCTTGCCCAAAAAAGGCACTGTGGGGGTAGCAACAGACTTAGCCAGTATTTGAAAGTCCAGGGGTGACAGGTGCAAGCTGTCCATAGCGAAGCTATGTGGCATGTCGAGCATGTTATTCCAGGCTGACAGACACTGGATCCCCTCCGAATGACACCAATATGTTAGCCAACTGTTAAAATTGATCAGCTTGTCTGTATACTGTGCCATCATTCTTGGTGAGGGTAAGATGCTATACAAGGTCAGGGTCATACTGGCCTGGGTTACATGATTAGAGAGCTCCTCTATGTCTCTTGTCATGTAGTCCAGGGAGGAACGTCTGAGGTCATTCACACCAGCATGGACAATGATGGAGCCATATTTGTACTTGCTTTGGAATGACCTGAGTGCATGTGTAATGTGTCGGAACCTGCCAACCGACAGACAGCTCAAAGTGTCCTTCTCCTTGTTCAGCATGGTGAGTGTGACGTCAGTGTGTCTGACAATAGAGTCACCTATTACAAGTGTATTAGGTGTGTTGTTTAGCCCTAAGGGCAGTGACTGTGTGGCACACTGACTTTGTGAACCATGTGATATGTGGGTATTGTTGTGGGGTAGCAGTTGTTTTGTGTCTGCTTAGGAGGTCTCTGCTGCTTAGGCAGATATTATTTAGAGCCTCCGAATATGTATTTGTGTGATAATGTATTTTGTTTGCTGTCGCTATAGGTCTATGTGAGACTGGATTTGTGGTGTGTGTGGTTACCTTCACCACCTGATAGAATGTGCCGGTCATGGGTCGAGAGAGCTCAGCCTCCTGTTTGTCTATATAGTTACATCTCTCACATATATCTGAGCTTGTTGGGAGGAGATGAGGGTTGTCTGTGTACATAAGGCAGTTGTAACATTGCCTCAAAAGTCCCATATTCACCAGCTGGACTGGAGAGTATACACAAAACCAACCTTTGGACATGCCAGGATATTATGATGACATACTCTGTTGACTGATCAAAAGGGATCAGTAGGGTGTTAAGTGTGTAAAAGAGTATAACAGGGGTTTAGTGCTCAGGTTTGTTGGTGTTCTGGAAAGATTATCTGCGAAGGAGTCCTGACAGAACCATGACACTTCCTTCAGCTATGTCATACATAGCAATGTACACTCATATAAGTCCTGAGTCAGGGCCAACTGTACCTGACTGACAATGCCGACATCTTGTCAGACAGGCCCATACATACATACTCACCTCCCACTGACAAAAGTCCCTATCATCATACCAGGAGATATCACATGTAGAATGGGTAAACAGCTCCTTCCAAAGCCGAAAACATGGCATCAATTGGATTACATTGTTTCCCTATATGTGCCATATGTGAACTACAGAACAAACAGACCCTGCACCTGAACAGTCTGTTGAGCCTCACCCTCACTACAGGATCTGAAACTGTTGAATGTGTTACAGCACATATGGCACATCCACAAGTGTTGGTGCACAACAGACCATGGGAACTATAGTCCTATAAGCCTATCACGTCTGATCTGCAAGGCCATTGAGTCCATCATGATTGAAGTCATAAACAGAGCTATTGGAAGCCGACAAACACACAGCCCTACCAACTGTGGTATGATCATGGGTAGATCATGGTTCCCAAACCTACTAGACTGTTTGCAAGGCAGCCACCCGGGACACACATCACTGAAGGGAGCTACAAACGTCCCACATAGACTATGAATAGCCCTTTTTTCAACATCCCAGACACATGTTGTATCCAGAAAATCAACAACCTGTGCATAAATATGTATTGTCATATGAAGGAATGGCAATTTGTCCACAGAGAGATCACACAAGCTATGAATTGTGGAGTCCTGTTCAAGTTGTTAACACCTGCTGACCCACATGGTTCATTCCTGGGATTGCATAAAACAAAGTGCACACACATTACCATGTCCAGTCTGATGATGTCAGCATCCTTCAAATATAGCAGGAGAAAAGCAAACACCCAGTAAAGCATATCACATGTCATGCTAATGTGTATCCCTCTAGTATTATAACATAGTTAGGTAGGGGTTTGAATCCTGCAATTGCTGACTATGTGTGTGATTTCCTTTGAGATGAGTTCCCTTTTTGGAGAATGGGAAAACACATTAAAAGAGGTACATTCCTCTTTGGCAAGACTGATGATGTCAGTATCCCACAAATACAGCAGTGAAAATGAAAGCTCCCAGTAAAGCATATAGCACATTATGTTAATGCATATCTCTATAGTATCATAACATAGTTAGGTAGGTGTTTGAATTCTGCAATTGCTGAGAGTGTGTGTGGAGGGGGTGTGTGTGACTTCCTTTGAGAGGAAGGCCCATTTTGGAGACTAGGGAAAAACCTTAAAAGAGGTTTATTTCTCTTTGGCAAGTCTGATGATGTCAGCATCCTACAAATATAGCAGTGGAAATAAACACTCCAAGTAAAGCATATAGCGCATCCTGGTAATGCGTGTGTCTCTAGTATCATAACATAGTTGGGGTTTGAATCCTGCTATTGCTGACTATGTGTGTGTGACTCTGTTGGTCAATGCGGTGAGGGTTTTGCTTTTACTACGGTATGACATATCAGGATTAAAATAGTATGTGCATTGCACACATCAGGTATCTGTGTGGCAAATAAATATTTGTACATGTGACCTCAATTAGTACATAGGTGTGAAGCCTGCATACTACATGAATACATTTGTTACCTTTGACATATTGTGCCGCTGCTTCTCAGAACGCAGGTCACATATGTATGTATGTGACAAGGCCGGCCACTGTAGTGATCTGTGGCCAAGGTCATCTGTGTCACACACACCCATGACAGTTTCCATAGACAAGTGTGAGTGAGGGTACATGCCTGGGGTATATGTCAGACATGTTCATACACAACAAAGTCTGGCAATAATAGACAGTCATTATAGGTATACAACAGCCTTGTGGATATGCATACAGGCCCCTAATTTCTTATGTGATACACCGAGGGACTTCACAATACCTTTGGATATGTGGATACCAAAGGACAAATGACATAACACTTGGCTGTATGTACACATTGGTACCCCACATACATGTTGGGGGCTACAACCTATGTGGTACTGTTGGGATACTATGTATAGTAAATGTGGATGACTATGCTAAAGTTGGCTTAGAGCTATACAGCATGTGTTGGACAACAGGTATCTCTCTGTAGGATACCCTTGTGTAGGATATGTGTCCCATCCAGGGAATGCATTGTAGGCCAATGCATGCATTTCCAGATGTGGATGGACAAAGCCCTAGTGTGTTTGCATGTACCTAAGATGGCTATATGCCAAAGAGGTGTGGTCCCAGGAACGGGTGGCGGTTAATACCACTGGTTACTGTTATAGTATAGTACCAGAAGGATCCAACTGTTACTGAGTTCCCTACATCTGTGTTTCAGTTGTCAGGACATCATCTAATGATTGGTTATAGTCAGGCTGTTGAGGTTGTGTATACTACCAGAATGCAAAACATTGACAGATAGTAACAGTATCACCCACAGCATAGTGTCAAACCATGTCATACACACATGTGTACCCATGTTAGAACATATATGTTGTAGAATGCATACTGGCCAATTTAGAGATACTGTGAGATGTTAACACTGTGTAATACAGGGTATGTCACACGTCCCATGTGTGCACTATGCACATACATGCAGACAGTGCACCCCCGTCATGTTCACAGATGTATACCTGCTAATCTGTACTGCACACATCACACACTTACTGTCCACTCACTAACACATGCTGGCAACACTATACACTTCAGCCAAGTGGCACATGGGGTGACAATGCATACTCAGACTTAACACTGGTGTAAACAATACTACATTGACAATCATAGCTTTGATGCATCATGCCTGTTCAGATATACCTACAAGGATATCATTACACTTTCCTGTTGACAACATGCTAACATTGCTACATTGCTATAATGTCACCCTGTGCATCAGCACCATGTCAGCCTGTTCCTGCATCAATGTTACAAATGACAGGAGGTGGCACAGGTTTCATCATATGCACAGAGTGTGTTGTTAGTTTGCCAGAGCCTGACATTGACCCATCCAATCAACATGTATGTGTGTGTGTGTGTGTGTGTGTGTGTGTGTGTGTGTGTGTGTGTGTGTGTGTGTGTGTGTGTGTGTGTGTGTGTGTGTGTGTGTGTGTGATGGACAACAGTACAGCATGGGCCAATGGTGATGTAATGTGTGTGTGTATCTGTCAGCCCTAGGTGTTTGGTTTATGTGTATGTGTCTGCAGGCACACAACTCCACCATGTGGCTGCCATATATGGGAGGTTGTGGGACAGCCACAGACTGTACCTGCCAGGCTGTACAGATCATTGTCTCTGGGCACGGACACGGTACCTGTGCCTGGCAGGGGTGATACGGACACTATCGGATACCAAGCCTGACTGGGTACTATCATCAGAGGCAGAGATATGTTGTCTGGACCCATGTCCCTGCTGGGATTGACCAGAGCCACGTGCACATGGTCTGCTAGGACCATCAATCGGCAGGCCAGCCCCAGCATTGCTGGGGCTGGTACTGCCACTACGGGAGCGGCTGTGATCTGTGGGTCATCTGCGATGACTGCCAACCATTGATGTTGCTGGCATACGTCCCCATCAATGCCTCAACCATCCCGCACGGTCCTGGCTCATGGAAAACACATTGTGGAGGGCATCTAATGTCTCTCCCCAACGTCTATCAATGACCTTGGTGTAATTACGGATGGCACCGGCAAGGTCATGGATACTGTCATTGATAGCAATGTTATGGGCCCTCTGTACCCTTAGTCACTGTCTGGTGTACTGTTCCATACGTACCTCTGCCTGCATTACAGCCAGGTAATATCTGAGGTTGTAAGACCTGTGGGGGCACTTCTGCCAGGGGCATTATGACCAGCAGTGCTCCCACAAGAACCCCTGGACATCTGCCTATGTGGTACCATTCCAGGAATCTGGGTATGGGTGCTGTGAGGGGATGCATGTGCCATGGATACCACACTATCATGGTCAATGCCAACTGTATGCTGTCCCTCGGCTAAGGCCATTGGTGATGAGGGATGTATTGGTAGTATGAGTGTGTGCATAGATGGGGTGGAAAGCTGTGTACTGTTGATTGGTGGACCAACAACAGAACCTGTCAAACCTGCCTGTGCCACAATGCATGTATCATCATCTCCACTATTTGTGGCAGTGACTTCAGGTTCTCTGCTGCATTCAGCCAACCCAACCACAGCACCTGTGAGAGGAAGACAGGAAACACACTTTACAATCTGTACATGATGTTATCACACATGCACACATGAACACATGAACACATGCACACAGGCACACATGAACACATGAACACATGCACACATGCACACATGCACACAAATACACTCCTCACTATAGGAGATACACACACACACCAACAATCCAAAACATACTCAATAGTGGTTGAAGGTGGGTGAAGTATCACAAGCTAAACAGTCACCTCACATGTGTCAGCATGAAGAATATATGTTGGTCAAGACAATGCAGTGTGAGTGTAGACAGCCCTAGTTAATGACAGTATACATGGCTTTTATGCATGTGTGTAGTTGTTCAGTGATTTGCTACACCCTGGAACACAATGTGTACAAGGACACAACATTGCTGTGCAAGTATTATAAGCTCTGCAATGTCCTGTGCACCATCACTCACAGGTATACATACTATGGCTGCATGTGGTATCTGTGTGTCACATAGATTTCCATGTCTGATTACAGTGTCTGTGTCTGTAGCAGATAATTGTTGGCACAGGTGTAGCACATGCATGCTATGTACACATGGGATAAGTGGTGCATGTATATGTGATGGAATACCAATGCTCGACATGGCCATTGTACAGTGGTTATGGTGAGTGTGGGACATATTGCTGATCTGTCAGTGCCAGCCATGACATGGCATGCTACACGACTGCAACATTAAACATCACACATACCCAATGTGGGTCATGTGACCTATACACCCAATAGCATTCCAGGACACATATGTGTCACTTTGTACAGATGGCGACTGCTATGCATATTGTGTATAGTTGCATACATTTGCACACACACAATATGCTATGCATATTGTGTATAGGTGCATATGTTTGCACACACACAACATTGAGGTGCAAAGCAATGACTGCTATGTGTAGTACTGTGGTCACTGTAACTGGATGGAGTGTAGTACCATGCGCCATCATCATCATGCATCATGTGGCCACTCAAGGCTACTAATGTGTGACAGACCACCTCCTAGCATGCTGTACCTAAACTGCAGTGCCGTGGCTACGTTCAGAATTACACAGCGACTTTGTACATGGGTGTGTGAGGTGCCCAATAGGGAGCATTGCCTAACATGACTGTGTTATGTGTTAAAGAGTGTTGCACAGCCCCATGATAGGCCTCTACCCCTCAGGTATATCATGTGTGCTGTGTGGATGACATGTGGGATATTGAAGTGTGACCTTACAGTGGGTGTTTGGTTACGCCATGTGTAGCATGTTGAGGTGTACTGCGTATGACAAACATGTTATGTTGTGTACATGTGTATCAACTATGCCTATCCAATGTGCAGTACGGTGTTGCCACAAGTGTGTCTGATGCTCGGTGTATTGCATGTAACTGAGGCAGCTATTGACATTACTGAGATGTGCAACGTCTCACAGCAAACATGCACAGCATGCATTAAATGTAGATGTGTTACGTGTATGTGGCCTACACCTCACCTATGACATGCACATTTCATTACCAATATTGAAGTCATGACACAGTCACCAGCACGGATCATCTACCCTGCTGTCACACCAGAGCGACCTACAAGAATATGAGATAGTTTGTCAGTGGCCACAACTGTGGCATTGCTACTGTGGGTTTGCTAAACTACAGTAGAACAAGAGTCGACAGTCACAGGTATACAGATAATATTCCAAATATCAGTATTGCACAACACTAGGCAGCACAACTGCTAAACACAACACACAGTACACATCTCACATATGCATAATCTGACAATACAGGTAACAGTAGTCTACAGACAGGGCATGTTACATGCACGCTCCATGTCAACATGCTGGGTGGCTCCGGCCTCCATGATGACACATGTCTGTTGCTGTTGCTGTTGTTGGCCAGGAGCCACCATGCTTAGGAGCAGCTCCTCCACTCTGGTGAGGGGGGGATGAATGGCCACCCCACCACCTGTGGCAAGCTGTTGTCTATGGATATCAGACGCACGCTGCCGGACATGTCTAATTAAATCACTGCAGTGATGGCGTACCTGCTCATATGTCCGGTTATGCATGCCTATGTCATTTACCCGATGAACAAGATCTTGCCACAGTGCAGTCCGCTCATGCTGGTGCTGGCTGCTTCTGGAAAACAGCAGGGAGTAGTGCTGCACCAGGCTGTGATGGATTTCCTGTTCCACCACTGCTGTATAACAGGGATTAAGTTGGTGGGCCATCGCCCTGAAAGAGAAATGAACAATATGTGTGAGTGAGTCATGTGGCACACTTTACACCCTTAACTACAGATATCACTTAACTGCCATATATAGCATCCATTTGTCTGTCAGAGGATTCACACGTTCAATACCACATATTGGTGCTCAGGCCACAACTGACTGACAGTGCCTGGCACACTCTATATATCAAACCACTATACACCAGTACCCAGCACACTGTGACACAATGCACAACCTCGCCACAGGGGTTATATATAAAGCTAATGCATGAAGAAAGATGTCATCCAATGAAATGAATGTAAAGTACAGTTACAGTATTACCAGTAAACCACCCTAGTCATTGATGCCATACCCCTGCCTAACATATGTGCACAGTTATTAATATAGGTGGCATACTGCTGTAACAGAGTATACATTTTGCTAGATACACACGTATACCCTGTAACACACATATGATTGCGGGCATGGTACAGGCATAATTACACACACATCAGACATACATACAACACACAAATGTATGCCAACCCAGATGAGCTTTACTCACTGTGATTGCAGCCCACTGCTATAAAATGCTAGGTTAGATAGGTGTAGCCCTTTCAGCTTTCCAAAGTGGGGCCCATGCTTGTTTGCACTGGACACCGTTGTGTCAGTCAGAAGGTTGGTATATGTCTCATATCTGAAGCTAGGGTTGTAGTCAGTGATATGCATGTTGTACTCAAACCTGAATGTTGTTGCTTCCAGTACACACTTCTCAGTGTAGACTTTTACTTACCCCTCCAAATGCTAACACAGAATACATGGGAGTATGTACTTTCTTTTTGAATTAGACAATTAACTGCCATACAAAAGTAGTTATTGAAATGTATTCCTCTGGCACATGCACTGTTTGTGAACTGCTATACTGTAATTATTAAGTTACTCACTTGTGAACAGTTTGTGGTTTGTTTGTGTTGACATTAGCACAGGCTGCTCAAGACAACTGGACATATTTCAGTACTGAGTATGCCTACCTACACCCTTGGTTTTGCCTGAATACACAGGTATATAGTACTTTTTGGTAGGGGTGCAGAACTGCAGAGAGCATTACTTATTATTGTGTGATGTTTATCTTGCTGAACATAAAGGATTGCTGTGTACCTGTTAGTCTATCAAGGCAAGTAGTCTGTCTGTGTAGCTCCGACCTGTGGACATATCCAGATGGTAGCCAGAGGTTAGCCTATTATTCTTTGTCTGTACACCACACCAGTCTTTTCAGCACTGGAATAATGGCATTGTCACAGTTGGTTGCTAGCAGTACATGGCTACATCCTGTGATATTTCTGTGTTGTACTCCTACATAAGGGCATGCTTGTGGAACTCCTTCCAAAGCTATTTGCAGAGTGTGTAACAGCAGAAATGCTGATATGCCTGTGTGTTTCTGCCTCTGCCAGGCCTCAGATACTCTCAGGTATATATTTGAATAGCCTCAGTGAAAGGTACATATAAGTGAGATACACCTGTAATATATTACAGACATATTTCAGTTGAGACTTCGAGGGAATCGGAGCATATGTATTACTACACCTTTTCTGACGTGCAAGCAGTGTCTACTCTCACTTATTGACATTATTCATTAAGTGTGATTCCCCACTTTTCTGCCTAATGTTAGTACTTTTCAGAGTGATTCAGAGGGGCACAGCTAACATTAGTTTACGAATCAGGGACATCCCTGTAAAGCAGTCACAGTTGGGAAGTCTGGCCTCTGCCCTATTCAACTATGCCAGTGTTTATCCTAATCTGATACTGTGTGGGGTTTGTAAGGTGCTACTGTAACATTAGTCCCTGCTAGAATGGCTGGTTCTCTTTTCACAGTCATGTCATGCAATTCCACAACAACTTCTGGTAAAGATCCACAGAACAAGATTTGTGTTATGGCATTCCTATTTTCCCTTTACATTCCCTCATTGTAATGCATGATATATTTATTTCAGCACCAAGGTATTGTATATCTGCTGTGGCTTAGTGGTACTTCATGCAGTCTAGTGTGTCCAAGGTCTGGGGTTCGAGGCTGCCAGAGGTGTTTTATTTTGCTGCGGAGCAGAACAAGGGCCCTGACATAGAGTGAATAAGGCACTTTTAAGCAGTTGTAAGTGGGTTTGCATGATGCTTAGTGATGCTTAGCTAAGCACACACATGCGCACACTAGCTTAAACCCACTTACTACTGCTTAAAAGTGCTTACTCCCGCTAACCCTCGCACTAATTTCTTTGAAAGAAAAGAAAATGGGGAGATAGGAAAGTGGTGAAAATGGGGGCACAAAGAGGGAAAGACAGAAGGAAAACAAGCTCGGGATGTGCAGGACGGGTGTAGGGAAGGTCCATAGCTGCCCATTTCTTTACCAGCAACAGCTGTGCATATGCAATAAATTTGGAGTGAAATTTGAAACATTCCACCACTGGGAGAGGGGTGAAGACAACAAAGTATGTTGTACTGCCAATTATAATTATCAGTTTACATGTCCAGCGGACATGTGTGCGAAATGGGCAGCTATGTATGGGGCTTAATTTTTTATGGGTACAGATTGCCCTTTTATTTATTTATTTTTTTTCAGGTGAGAGTGGAAAGTGAGGTAGAGGAAGTAGGTATATTTGGGGAGGTAGGTTGGGGAGGTAAACAGACAAGACAAACAAGATGCATACAGGGGCGGTGTATGACACATGGGGTAGGTGAACACAATTGATGGGGATGGATGTTTGGAAATCGCAAGCCCATGAGCCCACAGATGGTAACAGTGGAACTGAGATCCCCACCCATGGGCAGTCACCACTGCACCTTCACAGCCCCAAGGGTGGCTGTGCTGGGGGCTGCTTAGGACAGGCAGGCTCACCCATGAGACGCGCCACTCTCGCCTTGAGCTGGTGTAGGGGATCAGCGACTGAACACTGGATCTCCCTTCGCACCACAACCCGGACCCTTCGAAGGGTGACAGGTGGCCCTTCTCCACCCATGCTTGCACAGGGAGGATGAGCCCCATCCCCTGCAGCGCTTCCACCTGAAGGTGGCACAAGAACAACGGAGGAGGGGGGCTCGGGCTGGGCACAGGACCTGCTAGTGCCAGGTGCACTCACCAGCTGAGGAGGGACAGGTTGGTCCGCTGGGATCGGCCTTCCCATACGTTCTGTGATTAGATGTGTTTAATTACAACATAAACAACAGCATTCCAAATTAGTTGTAACAGCATGCAGTAATATTCCCATTAACCCAACACACCAAGGTTCCAACAGTTGAACAGCAAGCATAACACATGCATATATTGAACAACAGTGGGCATTCCAACAGCATGCAGGGATGATTTGTGGCAACAGGCCACCATGATTGTGGTGTTTGAACAGGGCACATGCATCAAAGTGAATGCAGATATTTATAGAACAATAGGACATATGTCCCAAAAAATGTTTTGAGATTTCACATACCCTTTGAGGTGTGGAATTGCATTGTTCATGCACATACAGTAGGATGTAGAAAGAAAACTCAATTAACATCTTATACGTACTTTTAGTTGACACTACATTCCTATTGACTGCAGGTGTATATCCACTACATGTATTATTACACTTGGCAACATGCATTAGATTGTGTAATGGGTTTGGCTAGTTCATTATATACCTGACCTATGTCTGACATACTAACTGTCCAAGATGCAGATGTTACTGCTACATATTTATTGATTGTTTTTATATTTCTTTATCTACATGTCTGGATGTGTTCACATGACATTTCCGTTAGATTTGTACAGAACCCTACATTTCGTGTAGCACACTCACATTTCTAGGGATCTAATTAGCAAGCTACTCGTGTGCCAGATTTACTTATGCATGTCAGACAGTAACTCACTATTGAGAACTGTATATATGCTTCACAGCTACTAGCACTTCCATCAACCACTTTAGATGGGACTGCCCAACTGTGGGTTGCCAGCACTTATGAAAACAGTACTTTTTGTATAATGCAAGGGTACAACAACATTTCAAAGTAAGTGACACAGACACACTCCAGGTTTTATACCTTTATTAATTACATTACACACTTTTCCACAGGCTCTCTCCTTTATTTGATATTACAGTGCATGTGGAAAACATATTCAAGACATACTATACCTTTATTAATTTTTTCAGGCTTGCTTACTTATTTTATATGACAGTACCTGCAGAGATATTATTCCAGACATATTTTACCTTTCTTAATGAGTTACTACACTCTTTTTCTGGCTCTCTGACTTATTTTATATAACAGTACATGCAGAGGAATTATTCAGGGCATTTTATGGCTGTATTATTGGGCTACAACACTTTCTTTTAGGCTCTCTCACCTATTTTATATAACAATACATGCAGAATAATCACTAACCTGTCTGGTGGTGCAGCCTTAGCAGCCTATCTGCATAGGCTTGCTGATTCGCAGCACGAACACCTGCAGCTGTGAAGTAAATGAAGGGATATTGAGACATACCTATCCATTATACAGAATCAATTAGCATTTCTTACATACTGCATTCCATGGCTACCTACTCTGTATTGGGGCATCTTGCATCCCACGGGCCTCCTGTATCCATTGGTTCAGTAGGTCCTACTTCTGTCTCTTCAGGTCTGCATGGCGGTGACGGACCTGCTCACCAGTCCGAGGAACGCCTGTGACACTGGTGAGGTCATGAGCTAATCGGTTCCAAGCCTCTGCCTTGTATTCCATCCCTTGGAACTGGCCCTGCAGGAGTCTTGACTCATGATGGTGGACAAGGAGCCAAACCATGTATTTCAACTCCTCGATGCCTGAACGTTGCGATCGAAAGCGTGTACCCTCTCCAGCACCAGCCATTCTAACTGCAGATGGGAGCTGCAATCAGTTATGGTGAGTATTCCCACCTATGGGGCTTAAATATGCTGCATTTCCCGCACTGTTTTGTGATTGGCCATTTTTGAAAATTCTCGGCTGACTGCAGACCTGCTTAGTAATGGTTAATCTACCATTTATAAGTATATGTATGTTAACAGTGGCTGTTTATCCTAAGGTGTCATGACTTAGTGGTTCAGTACTTTGCTTATGGTGCACCGAGTCCTGGGTTCGAACCTTGTCATTGCATTTTATTTTACTACTGTCCAGACAGGCTAGGGAGTGTGGCTGTGTTTAGGCAACTTTGCTCTACATTGCTCCACGTTGCCCTACGGTGCACTGGTTGGCACGATGCACACCTCCGCGCAAACCTATTGCGCTGGGTAAAGCGCTATTTAGCTATGGGCAACCCTATTACGCTGGGTAAAGCACTGTTTAACTACGGGCACCTATATTGTGCTGGGTACAGCGCTGCTTAACTGCGGGCAACTATATTGCACTGGGTAAAGCGCTGCTTAACTGTGAGCAATTATATGTCAGGATCCTTTATAAATATATATTTTGTTCACTGATACATAGGCCATTTCAATGCTTTTTAGTAAAATTTTAAACATATATGTCAGGAATTATTTCATATACTAATTTAGAACATAAATAGGAAGGGGAGTGATGGGACTCGAACCGTGAATGTCTCCTCTTTGTGCGAACGCTTTACCATTACGCTATTGCTATTTGGCGTAATTTGCATAAACATTCCTTCTGATGTTCTTCCATGTCAGGATTGCTAACTGCAGCTAAGCAATGGGCACACCCGCGCACACACGCACAAATACGGGCAGCTATATCGGAAATTAGAAAAAAAATGTTTTACTTTTTATAACTGTGCTGGGGGGTTACAATGTCAGGGAGTGTGGTGTTGGGTACATGGACATTTGAGCCGACTCACTCTTGTGTGTTGACATTTTGCATTTTGGACACTTGTAGGGGCGTGGACCTTTAGACTGCTCGGCAGTCGGACACGCCCCCTGCTTTCCAGCATGGTCCGTGTTAGACTTGCAGTTGAGTCAGCGTGCCCTCATGAATATTCATGGCATGCTGATGTCATACCGTTCAACTGCAGCCTCCGAGTAAGACTTATTTAGTCTTACACGGAGGGTTCGTGAATCCAGGGGGTTATAAAAGTCATATAATTAAAACTAACTCTATATACACAAGTTTTAATATCCATAATCTCCCCCAAACGACCCGAATTTAGATTTCCAGGAATATGCTCAAACACGGTAAATACCAATTTCTCATAATCTCAGCAACACTGTGGGTCAGATTCATTTTCATTAACTACATCAAGTGCCTTGCCACCTACAAGATAGTGTGCTAGTTTGGATTTATTAAATGGCTCTACACAATGTGTAGCGCCTCAAAGAAAGAGAAACTCTGGATTATACTAATGACAGCATAAACAGCTGAATTTTATGCTAATTAACCAATCCAATATGGTAGTAATATTCAGGAAGCTGTAAAGCAGTCATGTACACTCAGTGCTCACTTTTGCTCTGAAGTCCAAAACACATTGGAATACAGGCGCGATTGCACTTAGAAAATAAATGCTGAGGGTTGCGCTTCTATTATTATCCTGTATGTGCAACAAGCTCTAAATCATGATGTTGCTACTAATGCTGCCAGACCTTGACTACGTTTGACTTATCATGGATTGTATGACACAGAAGTTGCTGAGTAATACAGAGTAGACACGGAAACACTGGGGTAAATATGAAACCTCTGCTACCTCCACCTCAGGCCCCAGGGAAATTGTGGAGAACCCATACCAGTCGAAGTAAAAGGTATGTGTAGTATTACATATACTAGCTACTGGTACTTTCTAGAGACCCACAGGAGATATATTAAGGGTGTCACAGGCATCAGCCTCTAGAATATTGCATCAGTTTTTAAAAGCAATGCTACAACATGCAAGGGATCACATCTGTTTCCCACTCGGCTCATGACACTCCTGAGAAACCCACACAATCCAACCAAGCAAGGATACAATGAGACTCAGACAGACTCAAACTAAGAATATCATAAAACATGTGTTTGGATTGCTCATATCAAGGTTTTGGTGTATAGACACATCAGGAGGTGCCCTGCAGTACAATGCAGGCACCTCTGTCAAAATACTTACAGTGTGTGCCATGTTTCACAACATAATACTGAGGAAACAGCTTCAACAAGGATAGCAAGTGGATGGTCCACAGTATCAAAGATCACAGACAGGGCCAGCAGCAGCAGCAGATACAGATAAGGAGTTTGATGGAAAAACACTAGCTGCAGATGGTGCTGGTAAACAGCGATATGCAGTATGCTGTAGCTCTGGCTAAGAAGTAAAAGAGAGCAGATACACTCACTACCTAAGTCAAAGCCTATGATCCACCACACATGCAGATATGAAAACTGTTGCCATTCAAACTCCACAACCTTTACTTAACCATGATTTAATGGTTGTGTTCTGATGGCATCAGAAAGGGATAACCCCCAAGGACACAATTTGTCCCTGCTGTAATGATGTGGTAAGTGCTGAACTTGTAAAAATAAAAAGGCTGCATAATCAAATGCTCTCATATGGAAGTATGTATTTGTCTGAGATGTACAATTATGTCAGCAATAGCTTATATGACTAATGTTTGCAATGTACAGCTATATATTTTGCCTAATACTGTGTATCGAGCATTTCACTTGACCACTGTCTATAAACTATGAAACAGGTCAACTATACCATCATTTGCATAAGTATAGCAAGATGCAAGACTGAAGTACCTACTGCTTTTACATACAATGCTAACTGAAATACAACAAGGGAAACAAAACTGTAAGACTGCAATCCGTCTCTGCTAGGCTAGTCAGTCAAGTGGTGAACCGGACTCGGACCAAGGAATTAAAAACTGTTTATTGAATATACACTGAACAATGTGGTAAGTGCTTTCATCTGCGATTGCAGACTTCTTCAGACCATTTTACATCAATATGTGATACGTATTTAGTAACTTTTTGGCGCCAAATTCATTAATAATTTTAACAACCACTTCCATTTAAAGTGCCAGTACAAATGTCATATAAAAACACAATAAAATTCATTTTTCACCATAAAATCATTACCCCTGAGGTGTATATACTCAAAAAAGTAAACTCATCAACTAAAAAGACTTAAAGAGAATAGATAGAAAACAATATTTGATAATATCTACTACCATAAAATATTTAAAAATATACACATATATGAATGCTATGAAAATAATAACATAAATATTGTGTACAATAAAGACAACTCTGCCTAATGAATACTTTGTGCAGTGTGTATTTTGTGTAGTTCTATTTTAAGTATTCATTAGGCAGAGTTGTCTTTATTGTACACAATATTTATGTTATTATTTTTATAGCATTCATATATGTGTATATTTTTAAATATTTTATGGTAGCAGATATTTTCAAATATTGTTTTTATCTATTCTCTTTAAGTCTTTTTAGTTGATGAGTTTACTTTTTTGAGTATATACACCTGAGGGGTAATGATTTTATGGTGAAAAATGAATTTCACGTGTTTTTATATGACATTTGTACTGGCACTTTAAATGGAAGTGGTTGTTAAAATTATTAATGAATTTGGCGCCAAAAAGTTATTAAATACGTATCACATATTGATGTAAAATGGTCTGAAGAAGTCTGCAATCGCAGATGAAAGCGCTTACCACGTTGTTCAGTGTATATTCAATAAACAGTTTTTAATTCCTTGGTCCGAGTCCAGTTCACCACTTGACTGACTAGCCTAGCAGAGATGGATTGCAGTCTTACAGTTTTGTTTCCGGTGTTGTTTTGAGCATGTTTTTGGATTTGAAATACAACAAGGTTCAACAACTGTATAAGCACTCATTTACAAATGAGAAGGAACAAAAAATCAAAAATATTCTGCTGAAATGCACATTGATAAATGCAAGGATGTGAGTAAGCAAGCTGTTGCTATCCATTGTGTGCATCAGACATATGCAACTCTAAATCACAAATGCATGTGCAAAGGGCATGGCACAGTCATCAGCATTTGCACACAGTATTTGGGGGGATGCAGTGGGCAAGGCTGACACCAAAGAATTGAGTGTGTGTGAGTAAGAAATATGGATACTTATTAATGTGCACAGTAGTCAGGCCCAGTAATAAGAGATGTATGGCACTCAACAGTACTGTTTAGATAGCTTGCATGCATGTGAGGGGGTACAGCCAAGTGTTTTTTTTTTCAGTTTTAAATGTATGTATCTACATGATCCCAATCAAGAACTGCACTAGTACTATGTCCTGGCATCTCAGGCAGGTGTGAGCTGTGTGTGGTAGAGAAGTCAGTTTAAAGTCATCACTCCCAACCATGAAAACTACCTCTGTCCGGAGTTGCACTGCTACTTTTATGAACCTGTTTAGAAGTCAGGGTGCTACCTGAACACGATGTCTGCTGGATGAGCTCGCCTCATGACTACATCCAGGACCACAACCCTGAAGCCTGCTACATCTGAGTGTGGACATAATCACTGATAGAGCAGTGAAAGTAGTGCCACTATGGGAGTGGAATCTACCATGGCCATGTCTGCTAACATTAGAAGATGTAGCAGCTTTCCAGCTACATGGATGGTCACAGACACTGACCGGTCCAGTATGTCATTCACCCTTTCCAGGGAGTCACCCACATGGTTTGTGGAGTCACACATGTCAGAATGCATGACATGTAATACAGATAATCTCTTCCAAGACCATGGTGGAACATAGATGTATTTCTATTATGGTCCATCACATATACATCTAGCAGCACCTAATGGCACACCAGCATCAGGAGGATGATGAACAGCAGGCCTCACAATGGCTGCAGGGAAAATCAACCAGCTCTGCAGCTGGAGTAACCACATTATCCTGATCAACTGTGCCTTCCTCCGCATGTCCTATATCAGAGTGATCTGTGCCATGAGTATGAGTAGGCATACTGACTGACTACAATATGGGCAGGGAAAGTGGGTGTCACAACCTTAATGTCATATTGACTCTCTGTATCCCCAACTCTGCTTCTTCATTGCCACCAAAATCCTCAGAGGCTACCAATATTCTGACATCAGGTAGTAGGGGATCCACAATGTCTTTGTCAGGAACATCTATGATAACAAGCAATAAATACAACAAAGAGAGAGAAACAGTGAATGAAATTGATCTAAATGTTGTTAAATGAAAGATATGTTAAACTATAATAGATGCTAAAGCAATATAAATATTCATAATACAAATATTACTCTTGGTTAGATCTTAATCTACCTTATGTACACTAATAACAAAAAAAAAAAATGTAAGCTTAACATGTGCAGGTTGTCTTGTAGACTGCAACTTAGATGTCCTTGCATGCAAGCAAGAGAAAGGAAAGAAAGTTGATAAGTATCACAATGCAAATGACACAAGAAACAGAGAACAATCCCCTTTACATGTGCAGATTAAGAATGATCTCATACAAAAATCTACTGACCAGTTGAATTCCTCCCCCAAAACCCTTCTTCTATCTCTCTATTACTGCATCTTCTAAATCACACTTATTGCTGTCTCTAGATATATAATACATATAAGATATACTTATATAAACATATATACAGTGACACAATTATATTTATTTTGCATACCTGGAAGTTCTGCTTGAGACATTCTGGGTCTGTTGTCTATATCAGCACCAACGCTTGAGACATTCTGGGTCTGTTGTCTATATCAGCACCAACATCAAAGATTCTATGTGAACCTTCTTTCATGCTGTCTTGATCTCTAACAGGGAACAGGACCTTCTCTGTTTCTGTTAATGATGGTTCAGAGGCAGGACCACTCCAAATAGCCACCTGTTCCCAGGCAACGTCAGCCACCCTGCAGAATGCACAGGTTATCATATCACTTGCCCTGTGTTGTATCTGAGAAGAAGTTCTCCTAAGCCAGTGATAGCAGACCTATGACACACGTGTCAAAGGTGACACATGCCACAATGTTTTGAGTGACATGCCAGCAATCACCAACACCTGAGTTACCAAAGACACTGCTTTTGCATTTGTTGCTAATGTGAAGTGCACTGTATTATTTTGTGCCAGGAGCTTTTGGCATGCCAAACCCAAAAGATTTGCCATCACTGTCCTAAGCCCTCTGACAGCATTGATGTCATTGACCACCTGCTGCCATATCCTGTTTTGGGCTGATTTGTCACCTCTTCTTCTCCCTGAGAGAAAAGTTTCATGGAGATGGAAGGCCTGGATATGACCTCATTTCCTGCATCAGTGAATGGGTACAGATCTCTTGAATGCCATATCTCTGTGTGAGATAAAACAGGAAACACAAAATTAAATTTATAATGCACAAAGAGGATGGCTGTGAACTCCATTATGTTTGAATGTATGCATCTGTCATGCACACATCAGTTTTAAAGGTAATGCACTTTATGACTATACACAAGTTAAGACAGCCCTCCCAAAAATATAGCAGCAAATATAACAGTTCTGTAATGTGGACAACAGTTGTGCAACTGTATAATACATTCCACTAGTAACAATACTAATTCACAATAAACAAGTAGAAATGGAGAAAACTATCAGTGTGCCATTTCTACTGGTGTAGAGGGCAGCCAGGTAGATATCACAACCTTAACACATTCTTTGGGCTTCACATTTAAAAATACCCATCCTTGCCATAAAGTTATACTGCACTCGTCTGTAATAAGTATTCCAATTCCAAGGAAATAAAACCTACAAAATTTATGTAAGGTAGCATTGCTTACCAATCTTTGTGATGCAGACAAATGACCGATATACACAGTCTAAAAAACAGTAAGGATAAAGAAAAAGCAGACAGATAAAAAGTATATTGTTTGTATTCGGCATTGCAATTAATTCTTAATGTTATACTAGAAGCATTCTGTAAGAAGTAGCAACATACAGTGATAAGAAAGCAATTTAGTAAGTAGATTAATCTCCAAAAGTGTGTGTATTTAGTGGCATGAAGCTCTTTGGATCCAGTCTCCACTCTATGATATATGTTCATTAGCTACATAATTACCTTTATATAGTGCAGAGTTAGCTCTCTCAGTATGTTCATTAGGTGTTAAATCTTTAGCATTCCTGAATACCAAAATCTGTACTAAGTGCATAGGTTCATAGGTTGGTACTAGGCTATTGGCCCTAGGGCCTATACAAGCCTAGCCATAACAATTCCCTGGCTATTTCTTCCCACACTATTTGCTTCCCTGGACCCCTGTCTATCAGGGTGACTGACGTGATCCCTGGGGTGAATTTCCTTTTTCCCATCCAGTCATCAAGGTTCCTTTTGAAGAGGGCCAAAGAGGTGCTCTGCTTGACATGTATGGGCAGTCTATTTCAGAGTCTGGGGAGACTCTGGGTCAGGAACCTATCCCTCTAGCATGTTTTGTTTATTGTGATGACAGGGTTTAGATCCCTGGAGCATGTCGCTCTGAGTGATTGGGATTTCTATAAGTGTAGCATGTCCAACAGCTCTGGGTTTGACATGGCCTTGTATGTTAAGCAGAGATTGCCTCAGAGTAGACGATATGTGACAGAATATAGCTGGAGTTTTTGAAGGCGGTCAACATGGGGCATCTGCTTTAGGTCTGTAATTCTTTTAGTGAGGTATTTCTGCGGCCTTTCCAGTTGTTGCAGATGTCTTGAGAGGTACATACCAAATGGGGAATTTTTTTTCTATAATGGGTCTAATGAGAGATGAGTACAGTGGGACAATGACCTCCTTTTTTCAGGATGAAAAGCCCTTAGTATGAGGTGTGCCACATAGAAGGATTTCCTGACTGTTGTGGTGATGTGGTTATTGAAGGTGAGACCACTGTCCACCTGTGTCCCTAAGTCTCTTATCACACTTTCAGTGTTTAGTGTACTGCCACCTATGTGGTAATTCACGGGTACATGTTTTTTTCCAAAGGGGATAACTATACATTTCTTGGCATTGAGCTTGAGCCCATGGCTCTGGCACTAAGCATCTGTTTCTGTAAGGCCCTTTTGTAGAGTATCGACATAATTTGGGGATTTAATAATGGCTCCCAGTTTGCAGACATCTGCAAACTTTGTTAGCCAGAGTCCCTTAGTGTTGGCCTGTACTTCAGAGAAGTAGATGCCAAACAAGAGAGGTCCCAGGACTGAACCCTAAGGTATTCCAGTTGTCACTTATCTGGAGATGGATTTGGAGTCAGCTACTTTTACAGTGTGGGTTCTGTCAGTAAGCCAGTTGACAACCCATTGTGTGGCATAGGGATTAATGCCCAGCTTAATAATTTTGTCTATGATTCCAGAGTGGGGGATGGTGCAGGTAAGTAAAGCATAGTATAAAGGGCAATTGTAGGCACATGCCCTAGCACTGCAAGTACAACCATTCAGAATAGTTACATGCTAATGGCTTGCAGGTGTCTATGATTCGTCTGACTACAAGAACAATCAATGTTTCACATTCTCCCCTTTTTGATGCACACTAACTGAGGATGTATCAGGGAGAAGAGACTTACCAAGAAGTGCAAAGTACATTAACTGAGTTAGGAGATTAATATTCTGAACATGAAAATGTTGTTTCAATGACCACAATTATTGCCTCTTACTAAGAAATGCTGTATATATTTGAGAAAGTACCTTAAATATTGGTACAGATACCATAAGCAATAAAAGTAAGATAACATTGGTGTTAGGAAGGTATATGCAAGAGAAGCAGGCACCATAAAGAGAGAGAGGAACACACCTGAATTGTGGCAGTCTTTGTTTAACATTGTGCGAGAACATGGATATCCATACTGCTGCCAATGTCCCACTCATTTAGAAACCTACTGGCAAATGAGAATGGAAAACTTTCCTAACTTGTTTATGTTGCACTTTCAATGTGACTTGATAGAATGTCTCATTCTGAGTACATCTAAACATGTTTACTCCCTGCTAATATATTTCATTATGGCAAATATGGAAAATGATCTTAAATGATTCTTTTTAATACCATGGTTTGATGGTTCAAATCCATACAGGTTCTTATTTCAAAATAACAAAGTCAAGGAAATATCAGAAATGTATGCCTAAAGTACTTATTTCAAAATGTGTCTTTATTTTTTCTTTCTTGATTGTTTATACACCATTTGGTGTTGACTAGGAGCAGTCAGAAGCAATGAATGGCACTTCACTTTTCAAGGTAAAAAAAAACTGACACATTTCACTTGGATTGCCATCAGTAGTGTAATTGAGAATGGCATTTGTGTGTTTTCTGCAACACTCTGGATAGTAATTAGTGAAGAAATTCAGTCTGTCCCACATCTGTCTCTGTGGCATAATGTGTAAATGTATTGGGTTTAGAGAAACAATACAGGTGATGCAGGGTTTGAACCCTGTTTGCAGATCATTTTACTGAAGAAGATCATAATAAATATTGACACTCATTTTGGCATATGAATGTGATGAGGTGTAAAACTCAAGTAATGTCAGTATTAACTAAAACTAGCAGGCAGGTATGTCATTTGAAATGATGTCAATATTAATGACAGTAGTTATGTGGCAAAGATATGTGAGAAGGATGAATGTGTCAGTGTAATGCACTAGTAGCTCTGATCATTGCTAGACATAAACTTTGATTCTTTTCACGTTCCTTTAAGGTTTTATCCAAAGCAATTTTTGTAAATGTTTTTCCTAAATATTGCTCTATGCATTTGAGAGCCACTTGGCAGTGTACAATCAAGTTTCTCAGCTTAAGGAAAATGGTTAAACATTTACTGTTACTTGCCTTCAGTAGCCAAAATAAGCCTGCATCAGTGCATGGCCATCAGCACCCTGGATAAACGATGACTGCAGAAAATGTACATTACAGAGGTCCACCTCTGTGGCACAAGGTGCAAATGAAATGAATTGAGAGAAATAAGACAGGTGATACAGGGTTCAAATACAAAGGAAAGAAGAAAAAAACAGGTAATGGTGCTCATTCCTGTGTTTTTAATTGTGCTGTGATGATGCAGTATTCAAATCATGTTTACAAATCATATTTCAATTATCCTAAATAATACTTTTTTAATTTGCAGTTTGCATTTGTGTGCTGCTTGGCAGAATGCAAGCATGGATCAATGATGAAGGAAAAGGGTGAAAATTTTGTTTAGGCTACTTTATGTAGCACAAACATGCCTGGCAACAAAGCACAGACTTCAACAATCTAAATAGTGCTTTGTGCCTAAATTTCACATCTCAGATAACTATCCCTGTGCCACAATGTGTAAATGAAGTGAATTGAGAGAAATATGACAGGTGATACAGGGTTCAAATACAAGGGAAAGAAGAAAAAAGCAGGTACTGGCACTCATTCCTGTGTTTTTAATTGTGTTTTAAATAAAAGTTTTGAAGCTGTTCAGCATGGTGGTCAGTACCTGCTTTTTTCTTCTTTTTTCTTCTTCTTTCCTTTGGAATCTTTGTGGGCAGCCAGCCTTTAGTGGAGTATCTACAGTTCTTTTTGGTTAGGGTTCAAAGACAGTTAATTATTAAGTTTACTGAGGATGATATGAATAAATATTTACATACATTTATTTTTATCACTGTGCTGTGTAAAACTCAGTTATTCTTAATATTGCTACCAGCATGTGAGCTGTTGTCTGTCCACCTTCACATTATTTATTAATAGCTACAAGTCTGATAATGTGTTCCACAAAGCACATTTATGATGTTGCAAGGAAATATGAGAAGGATAAATGTGACACTGTAATGCACTTGTTCTGGTTATTAATATATATATATATATATATATATATATATATATATATATATATATATATATATATATATATATATATATATATATATATATATATATATATATATATATATATATATATATATATATATATATGTGTGTGTGTGTGTATGTATATGTATATATATATATATATATATATATATATATATATATATATATATATGTATACCCATTGACTGGATTCATTATACTGTCAGCTTTTTCGTCTGTCATATATTTTCTTCTAATGCATTTTGCATTTGCAATCCCTTGGCAGCAAGCAAATATGGTTTACAACTGAATGACAACATGTACAAATTTAGTTTAGACTTCCTTATGCAGCACAAACCTCCCTGTTAAAGGTATGCTTTCATCAGCAATCTGCAGAGTACTGAGTACAGAAATTCCACCTATCACTTATCTATGTCTGTAGCACAAGGTGTAAGTAAATGACTCTAGATTAAGAAGATAGGTAATTAATGGCTCAAATCTAGCTAAAAGATACTCTTGTAAAGGGTGTCAGAATCCCATTTCTCATAACATTTTAACTGGGAATGTAAATCTAAAGAGAAATAAGGATGCTAAACATGCAAGTAATATATCAGTAATACTTGCATAACTAAACTTTTCTATTTAGCATATACCATTAATGATTCATGTATAATATCAAGTTACCATGTGTAAAATGTAATAAACATGACAATGATATTTCATTTAAAATGCATTTGCATATGTATGATGGTCACAGTATTTTTGTTATAGTAATTTTGACTCAGCACATATCCTAACTATGAATTTATGACAGTATGTCTTGTGAAGTATTTATGTAACATACCCCAACCTGTATTACTTAGATCATAAACACACGTTTTCATTACTCAGATCATGCAACTCCATACATCTGAAATATATTTATGAACAGTAGTACAGCCATTTACATAGGAATGCATTCACAGGATTTCTTAATATTACACATATACAGGCCACTCTACAGTATATCTACATTCATTCTGATATTAGTATATCTCTAATTACCATACATAAAATGATGTTCTCCTCTGGCAAGGTGAACTAATAAGCTAATTTTCAATTTCTTTTTTCTATGGATTAAATTCCCAGATGGTAAAAAATGGGTTCCTATTACATTATTGAAATCATGAAACATTGAACACAAGATTGAACTTGTATGTTCGATGTTTCATAATTTTGAATACGCAAAAAAAAATAAAATAAAATAAAAACAAAAACCATAAATCAACTGTTGTAAGCAAAGGAGGCAAACCCCCTGCACCCCCAAAGGGGTGGCTGCGCCCCCACACCCCCACTCCTTAAATATACCAACTTCGAGATCTCACTATAGTGCGGAAAGGGAATATTTCCCTTTACTGTACTGTAGTGTGATCTCAGAGTTGGTATATTTAAAGAGTGGAGGGAGTAGGGGGTGCACAGGGGATTGCCCCCCTGCTTACAACAGTTATTTAACTGTTGATCTTTTTTTTCCTTTTTTTTTAGTTCAAATTGCTGAAACTTTGATTAACTGTGTTCAATGTTTACAGTTTTGAAGTTTCAGCAATTCAATAACGTAATAGAAACCCGTAAAAAACAATTTTAAAGTGTGAAGGTCCAACATCAAAATATATCACAGTTCATCCTATTTATCCTTCAAAACACAAAGGATTATCAGCCAAGCCATTAAGCATTTCATTACTGATCACTGCAATGTGTCAATAGTCTGATCATCACATATGGCAAATCTCTTTGCCATGTTTCATACCTTTAGTGCTATTTGATCTAAATAGTGCCAATGTGTCTGCCAATAAATTCATATGCTTCCAATTTCACAAATGCAGTTGGCAAGACTGTTCATCACTGTGCACAACTTTTCCATGCAAGATCTGAATTGGGCGTCAATTCAGATATATCATTAGCTTGACTTCTGCAGATATGGCTGGCAATGGAGAGAATGGTGCTAAATATAGTGCAGAAAAGTGGGGTCTGAGGAGCCCAGGATTTTTCTGGTACTCCTCATGAAACACTACAACCATAGGCTACTGCAGGGGTATTATATCAGGTCTCAGTATAAGGCTGAGGCTTGGAATTGCTTTGGCAAGCCTGTCTCCAGTGCAGCTGGCATTTGTATGCACTGGGGAACAACGTCATCATCACTATAATGACATTAAGTAACAAAAGCAGGACCTCCAAAGTTGATGGGAGTTTGAATTTAGGACTGGAAATACCACTCAGTTGTGTAAGTATACTGACCTATAACCTATGTATGATATGACATTAATTATCAAGCCAGGCAAAGAAGTTATTTATTATGCTTTCATGTATATTTTATCTTTTTGTACTGTACAGCTGCAGAGGAAATAGTAGAAAACCATAAGGCACACCAGGTCAGATTCACAGTGTAAGTATCTCTCAGGTCTAAATTCAAGCCAGATAAATATTTTCAGTCCCTCAGTCATTGGCATCTTTACCCATCATACCTGAACCTTAATATCAAGTGTGATGTCCCCTCTCTGGACCAGTAATCAAGGAGCCTGAATCCTCACCATAGGTTCATAGGTTCATAGGTTCATACTAGGCTATCTGCCCGAGGGCATTTACAAGCCTAGCCCATAGTTTTGTGGCTTACGCCACCCCTTTAGTATGGGGAACTATACCCATTATTTTGCTGTGCCTCTGTCGAGCAGTGACACTGAGGTAATCCCTGGGGTATATCTGCGATCTCCCACCCATTGGTCAAGATTTCTCTTGAACAAGGCCAGCGAGGTGCTTTGCCTCACATATACCGGGATTTTATTCCACAGCATAGGGAGTCTTTGGGTGATGAATCTATCCCTCCAGCACGTCCTATTAATAGCTGTGTCGAGGTTTAAGTCTCCCGCCCTTGTGGCTCTGACGGATCTAGATTTATTGAGGTGAAGCATATTCATCAAATCTGGGTTTGACATGGCCTTGTATGTTAGGCAAAGGTCACCTCTGAGCAAGCGGTGGCGACTGAATAGAGCTGGAGTTCTTTCAGTCGGGCAGCATAGGACAGATGTTTGAGACCCTTTATCCTTTTGGTGAGGAACTTTTGTGGCCTCTCCAGCTGCTGCAAGTGTCGGGTCAGATACATTCGAATGGGGCATTGTACTCAATCATTGGTCTGATGAGTGATGAGTATAGGGAGACTATGACCTCCCTTGATCTAGATGAGAATCCCTTCATGATAAGGTGGGCAATGTAGAAGGTCTTCCTAACTACTTTAACTACATGGGTGTTGAATGACAGACTACTATCAACCTGGGTCCCCAGGTCCCTGATAACTTCTTCTGTGCTCAGTGGATTGCCACCTATTTGGTAGCTAGGGGTAACCTTGTTTTTCCCGAAGGCTATGACTATGCATTTTTTGGCATTTAACTTTAGGCCATGGCTCTGGCACCAGTTATCCATTTCTGTGAGACCCTTCTGAAGGATATCTGTGTCAGATGTGTTTTCTACTATGGCGCCCAGTTTGCAGTCATCTGCAAACTTTGTCAGCCATAACCCTCCTGTGTTTGCTTGTACTTCGGAAAAGTAGATGCCAAACAAGAGTGGGCCCAGGACTGAGCCCTGTGGTACACCACTTGTGACAGGCTTTGAGTCTGACATGGCGCCAGCAACTCTGACCCTGTGGGTTCTGTCACTCAGCCAGTTTGCAACCCATCTTGTGATGTATGGGTTAACATTTAAGCTGATGAGTTTTTCAATGATACCCGAGTGGGGTATTGTATCGAAGGCCTTTGCCAGATCAAGGTAGGCTGTATGGACTGCCTTTCCCTCATCAATGGCTTTGGTGACTGTTTCGAAAAAGTCAACCAAGTTTAGAAGGCATGATCTGCCTTTGACAAAGCCAAACTGGGATGGATCCAAAGTCTGCAAATTCCCTATGTCTTTATTTATGAGGTCCATTATGACACTTGAGAGGGCTGTTCACTTGAAATACAAATGGATACACTCAGTATTTCCAGATGTAGCTCTCTGCATCAAGCACAATTTCTCTTAAAAGCACACAGGGGACACACTCATTCCGGGGTCTGGATTTCCCTATCTCTCTCTCCAGGTCCCCAGTAAGACCCTTCCACTGGCACAGCTATAAAGTTGCGTCCTCAGCTGAGTGTCCAAGCCAAGTCCCCCAGCACCCTGTCTGTGAAACCAGTGCTTTGTGTACCTCCCTCCTGCCTAGCAGTTCTATCATGTAGTTAACATCACTGACCTTCCTTACAACTTTGAGGGGTCTCCCTGCCTGCAGCTTATTGTGTCTGACAAGAATAAGAACCATAACCTGCTGTCCCACAGCATACTCTTGGGCTAGAGCATTCCTGTCATACCAGACCTTTTTCTGCTGTTGGCTCCTCCCAGATTCTCCTAGACGAAGTCAATGAGTGCCCTAAGCCTTGCCCTGAGGTTTTAGATATATGCCACAACAGACTCCTTGTGGGACACACACTCACCTTTCCACTCATCACAAATTCTTTTGGGAAACCTACTCTGCTGAAAATCTCTAACAAAGCATTTGCTAACTTCTTTGCCTTGATGAAGGACACAGCCACCACCTCAGGGTATCTAAGTAGCATAATCTACTAATAATAATATATACTTTCTTCACTGTGGAACTTCGGGTACTCAGAGGCCCCACAATACCCATAGCTACCCTCTGAAATGGCTCATCAGTCACAGGTAAAGGCATCAAAGGAGCCTTGACCTTGTCTCCTGCCTTGCCTACTTTTTTGCACTGCTCACAGGTCCTGCAGTACCCTGTTACATCCTTTGAAATCCCAGGCCAATAAATGTTCTGTATAATATATCTCTTATTATGCTTTATGTGCATATGACCTGTAAAAGCAATGCCATGGACTATGGCTAGAAGTGCTTGATGGTAGGCTCTAGGCACTACCAACTGCTGTATTACCTCACTCATGGGACTACCCTCTATACACTGACCCTTTGTTCCATTATAAGGACTCCCCTTTCCCTTGAGAATCAGGTGCTTCCCTAGCTACCCCTCTCAAGCCTCTTAATGTAGGATCCAAGAGATGAGTTTGTATCAATGCTCTCTTTGTAACTATTCCCAGTTTCCCTTTCACAGGAAGTTTGGTATCCTCTGACAGTGGTGTCTTACTGTCAGCCTGGATACTACCACTCACCTCTGCTCTTGCATTCATTCTGTCCCATTGAACATCAGTACCTACCAGCAGGCTCACCTTCAGGCTCACTGCTACAGGGTAGCTCTTTCTATCAAATAGCCACCTCACCAGCCCTGGCTTCAGGTGTGGGGTCTGTCTAAGTCTCCCCCAGGCTACCAGACCCACTTGATGTCTCTAAGCTTGACTGCATGTAACTGCATGCACACAAGGTACAGCATTTTCAAAATCATTCCATATCAAGACTTCTGCAGGGATATCCTCAAACACACCTACGTTCTTGCTTCCTTTTCTACCCACCCAGTCAAAGTGAACCCTGGCCAAAGGCCAAAGACATTTGGAATGGGGCCCTCCTAAAGCTCTGACTGAAGTGGACTGCCCAGGCATACACTGCTCCTCTTTAACAACAGCAGGTTTCATAATGGTTATGTCAGAGGCTGTGTCTCCCTTAGCAGTGGCCTGTTTTCCATCCACTAAGATCGGATATAAAATCTGGTGATAGTTTTGTACCCCTGTTTTCTCCAGACAACTTACTACTGGTATACTGTTATTCCCACTTGCTGGCTTCCCTACATTTTGTTCCCCACCTTGCTTCTGTGCACATCTACATGATACATGGCCCCAATGGTGACATTCAAAACATTTAACACTCGATCCAGGTTGTGTACCTAAACTAGTGGCTTCCCCTGTTACTGGTGGACTCTGTTGGGTTGGTTTAAGCTGTCCACCATGGGTTCCCTTAAATCCATGAGCAGCAATATGTATCCCCTTCTTGTGCAGTGATGCCCTGCTTGCTGAGTAGAGATCCCCCTTTTCCCCAGCTCATCTGTAGAGTTACACTCCTGATCTGCAAACCAGATTTTCATGTCCTCAGGCAAAGTGCTAAGGGCTTGTTCCCTCACCAAAAGATCTGCCAGCCCTTCAAAAGTGGTGGCCTGACACCTACTCACACACTGTGCTTAACTCAGCAATATAATCATATACACTTTTATCTGTCCTGTGCCTATGCTCACAAAACTTTTTTTTCTGTTAAGCTTCAGGTGTTAACTTAAAACATTCTAGTAAATATTGCTTCACTTTGTCATAGTTTAAAGAATCAATATCAGACATGTTAGAAACAGCATTTACAGTTTACTATAGAATAAGGGGGTCAGGAACTGCATCCAGAGCTCTTGGTCACTGTTTGCATACTCTTTCAAATATTTGAAAAAAAACCTATCAAAATTATCACCCTCTGTAAACTGTGGAAGAAATTTACTGACCTTTCTTGCTTCTGGTGTTTAATTATTCCCTTCCCCATTAACTCCACGACCCTGTCAAAGAGTCAGCATCTCTCTGTCATGTTGACACTGATTCTCATTTTCTTCAGCCTCCAAATGCTGCAGTCTCACTGCTGATTCTAATTCCAAATATTTGGCCTCCAGTTCAAGTATTTTTAACTCTAGATGTGTTTTTAAGTCCTATGATGAAAAGGTGAACTGTCCTGTTTCTGCAGGCTGTAAATTCCCATAACCAGACTGGTTATCTTCCTAGTTGCTGGTCTGATCTGCTACTAAGGCTGAAATAATTTCCCCTTTAATCAGGTTGGTATGAACCAGTCCTTTGGCTTCACACACCTTGGCCAACTGGTTCTTTTATTAGTTTGCCATAATCTTCTCCTGACATCTTTGCCTGCTTTCCTAAATTGAACTAACAAAAAATAAAACTGTTGCGATAATGAAACTCTGAGTGTTTACCTTGTGGCTGCAGAGAATACACACACCTTCAGTGACAACTGCCTACAGGCTACAGAAGTTAAATTAATATCCACACCACTGCTCACCAATATGTGATGCCCCTTCCCTGGACCAGTTTTCAAGGAATTTGAATCCTCACCACCAGTGGCGGCTGGTGACTTCAAATCAAAGGGGGTCTGCAGGAGACAGCTGAATGGGTGTGGTCAATGGGAAGGGGTGCAGCCAACTAGAAAGGGGAGGAGCTATGCTCAAAACCACAAAACCTAACTAAATACACTGCCGTGGGTGCCAAACCGTCATTATGAGGAGTCCAATCAAGACAAAATGAAGTGTAGAAGAATACAAATATTTCAATGCATTGGCTGCATGACAGCTTACTTAATATCTACATGGAAACAAAAAGGTTGTGAGGCATGAAAAAATAAATTTCTTTTTAAAATACATTAATGGAATGCCAGTCAAAATCAAGTATAAGAAAAACAAGCAGCACTCAAACTCAAACCACTTCTTGCACTGCAGTTCTAATTTATATTCAGCTTTATTAAAGTACCAAGTAACATGCTGAAAGTAGAAATCTCTGATGCCTCCACTTGTAAAAATGTTCCTTATCCAAAAAAAAGACCTGCTGCCTGTCAACTACCTACTTGTTTCATAGAGAAAACATGATCAAAGTGAAAAATGAAAAGCAAACAAGAAATAAGCTCAATATACATTGCTTAAAAGGATTACTGTACAGGTTATGGACCACACGATTGGCATTCTGTTTAGTTTACAGGTAAAGCCTGCAGAGATGACTGAAGTCTCCAAGTGTAATAAGCTTCTTAAAATAATGTAATCCTGTCCCTTATTACAAATACTGTCATATACATTTCAATACCAAAGGCTTATACATTATCTAGTTAAGTATTCTCTACATGGTAACAAAAGAAAGCCTTTCAATGTTGACAGTTCTTTAACAGTATGCTTATTAAAGCTTACTTGCATCTTACAATCTCAGCCAAGCTTACCTGATGGCCATTAAAGTATTGCTACTTAAACACAGAGCAACAGGCACTTGGAGTAATAAGCATAAATCAACAGTACAAAAAAATGACAGAAACCAGACCATTCTGCAAAAATCAAGGACAGATGAAAAGCCACTGCAGTACTTGTGTCTACCTTGGATGGGGGGGGGGGTGATACTCTGCACATATACACTGCATAACTACTCCTTGCCTTGCTTCAACACATCCAGAGTCACTACATGGGGGAGTGGGGTGCAACAAGTATGTCACAATTTGAAATGTCTCTGGCTGACTGTGATGACCCTGACATTTGTCATACCTGTCAACCTCAGAGCAAGAAATCTGGACAAAGCCATACAAAGAAGTGGGACAAAGGCCCAAAAATAAGGACAGTTTTTAAAATATTGCTCTTATAAACTTAGAAAGATAATAGAATAGGTCTTGCATTAGTATGAATTTTCTGAATGGTATGAAATCTGAAAAATGTCTGTAATTTTCTAACTTCAGTCTTTAATGGTTTGTCACTAATTTGCCAAAAAAAACCCCACAATTTTATGAAAAATGGACCAAAAATGTGATGTAAAAATATAAAATAGCCACACAATAGAGCTGGGAACCTGTCAATGAAGGGACACTTTAATATTAGTACTGCTAACTTGAGCAGCTGACAAAATAAAAGAATCTGCATGCATTTCTGAAATAAAAGTAATCTATAACTCTAATTATCACAGTTATTTCTTAATTGTAAATCCTCCATGTTTTCTTCCAAAATTGCTATTTTGCGGAGGGATTATTAGGGGAAGAGCAACATTTTGAGCCAAAATCAGGGACAGTTGAGAGGTTTGGCTATGCCTAATTCTATAAAGCAATTTATTTGCATGTACCTCTCAATCTGTTAATGCAATAAATTTGGACAAGGCCAAATATATTGGGGGAACATATAAACAGTACTAAAAATTGCTCTTGTATAAACTGAGACAGTTGATAGAACAACAGGTCTTACTTTAGCATGCATATTTCTGAAGGTTATGAAGTCTGAAACTCGGTGTGTCATTGTTTAGTGACTTAATTCCTAAATGATTTGCCAGAAAACCACAAATTTTATGAGGAACAAACCAAAAATAAGAAACAAAAATCTATTCATTCTTTGAGAATCTGGACAGTTGGGAGGTATAGTTCAGCTGGGGCTGTTTAAGTTTGCCACCCTTCCCCCTCACAAAATCATGGTTGAATGGAGCCTCCCCCTGCAGCCATTCCAATGATCCATTACTTGCCTATTTCACTCAATTTACCATAAACACTAATGTGCATACTGATTTATTTCTATGATGATTTGGACTTCATTTGAAAGTTTTATTTTGCATTTTACAGCACAAACACTAAGACATCTGCTAAACAAACTTAGCATTAAAACTTCTCTGCCCTTGAAACTCACATTCATTGAAACAGCATTGAAACCCACATTCAAAGAAAATACATTTTACCAGTGGCAGATAAAGATTAATTCTGGGCTGTTTTCAAATCATAGGCCCCTTGCATATGAAACATACATGTGCTCTTTGATACACCTTCCTATTGTTTTGAACATTTTTCCAGTAAACAATGAAACAAAACGCATGCACCAATAATGACAAAATTGCCCAATTCAGAACATTTCCATCATAAAAGTCTACTCAAACTTCTACAGTCCACCATTATCAGTAAATATGCACAATTCTGCAGTCCATCATTATCAGTAAATATGCACAATCTCTGAAGAAGTAAAACATTTATCTAAATTCCACATTAAATAAATCTGTAACTAATGAAGATGTTGCTGCTAGCAAATACCTTTATATTTCATGGTTTCATCGAAAAATAAAGTGTCTGATGCCCCTGAGGAATAAATTGCCTATATTACATTAAAAATAAGCTAGTAATATTGCAATAGGAAACGAATGGATGGCAAACTAATAACAGGTTCATAGTTAGTATCTTAAGTTTTTCAGTATGGCAGCATTCACCCCTTGTGGGAGTAGAACCAACAACCTTCTGCATCAAAAGCAAGTACACAACCTGTTGTGCTATTAACAATGCAAGCAGCACTAAACTTCTCTTCCCCTGCAGCTCTCAGCTGCTTGTAAAATCTACTCAATACTCAACTGCATCTCAACTTCGCAGCACAAGAAATCTGGAAAAAGCCAAATTTATTGGGGTCAACGCCAAAAACCAGGGGCACATTAAACATTGCTTGTATAATCTTGGAAAAGTTGCTAGAATAAAATGCTGTGTTACCACCATGCATTTTACTGCCAAGGTCCCTGTGCAAAAGAATCATAGCAACATACTACTATGCCAAATCACCTGCTTTGTGAAAGAAAAATGCTGTGTTACCACCATACATTTTACTGCCAAGGTCCCTGTGCAAAATAGTCAGAGCAACATACCACTACGCCAAATCAGCTGCTTTGTGAAAGAGAGGAAGACTGAAACTTAAATGGCTATCATTTAATTAATTCAGTTATCATCATAGCTGTCAACCTCTTAGCACAAAACACCTGGACAAACCGAGTAATGAGGGAATACAGCCCTCAGGCATATTCAGTGAATTCAGTTCCTGCCATAGTTGTCAACCTTAGCACAAAAAACCTGGACAAAGCCAATAATGGGGTAATACAGTCCCAAAAGTGTTACTATATATTTTCTGAAGAATATGAAGTCTGAAATTCAAATGCCTGTCAATTTTACTTCTGATGAAACAAAAACAATTTTCAGCAGAGGCCCAGGGAGAAATACTGCAGACACATGTCTTTGTAAAATGGCAGGACACCAGAGCAAATCCACACAAACATAGGGATGAGATACAGACTCCACACAGAAGGCACCCCATCCAAGAATCAAACCAGAAAACCTATAGCTGTGAGGCAACAATGCTACCACTGCACCATCAAATATGTAAGGAATTAAACATTCATAAACCTGAAGTCTGAAATTCAAATGCCTGTCAATTTTATTTAACATTTGTTAATCAGGGCAATCTGACTTGGAACAAAAAACAATTTTCAGCAGAGGCCCAGGAAGAAATAATGCAGACATGTCTTTATAACATGGGAGGACACAAAAGCAAACCCACACAAACACAGGGAGAAGATGCAGACCCCACACAGAAGACACCCCAGCCAAGAATCAAACCCAAGAACCTGCTGCTGTAAAGCAACAATGCTACCAGTGTACCATCAAATATCAAGCATTGCAATATTTAGAAACCACAGATATTATGAGGAACAGATCAGATAAAATATGAGGCAAAAATCTGCAATTTTTTTACAAATGGTGGTGGGCAGGGAATTCAGGTCCTTAACACCACCATACAAGGTACAGGGCTCAAGCCTGAGTATCTCTACCCACCACCATTTGTTAACTGGGGCATTACACACACACACACACACACACACACACACTTCAGTTGTATAACTTTCCTCTGTTTTTTAGTTAACCCAAGTGGTTTTCTTTTTTACTTCAGGCCTCTGTTTTAAAGCATGCAACAAAACAGTTTTGGTTTTGTTACACACTTCACTCATTTTATTAACAGCATGCATTGCTTTGTGTGTAAGCAAATCAGTGTTTTTTTTTAACTTGATTTGCTTACACACAATGCAATGCATGATACATAGATTAATTTCATTTAATCCTGACAGCTCACAGCTGCCATGAACATTACTGTAGACTCTTCAGTGTTTTTTTTAACTTGAAGAGTCTACACAGTAATGTTCATGGCAGCTGTCAGGATTAAATGAAATTAATCTATGTATCATGAACACGTTTTATGTTCATTCAGATACAAACAAATTGACAGTTAAAAATAAAAGATGCAGTTGGCTAGGACAATAAAAAATAATATACATTACCACCAAGAAGAAAACTCTCTGTAGTGTAGTGTACTCTACTCTTCTCTTACTCTCCTCTGTTCTTCTTCTTCTTCTTCTACTCTCTACTTCTTTCTTCAGTTCTTGTTCTTCTATCTTCTTCAGCACAGGCTACAACTGAGCTGACAAAATATAGGCTGCCCACAAAATAAAAAAAAAAAAAAATAGAAATCCAATTCCAAATGAATCCTTCCCTTGCGATTGACTCAGTCAGTCCACACTGTCTTCTAACTGATTGATTCTTGCTCTTTTCACAGCACATAAAGCCCGGGAAGAGTGCGACAACCAATCAGCAGCATTTTAGGCCAGGCACGTCATGTACATGCCTGCACTGCCTGCGGACGTCGCAGTCCGAACCCCTTTCAGTTCTATGCGGTTTGGAACTGCATAGACTGCTGGGCATCACACTGATGCCTCAATGTCCTCACCGGACTGCAGCAAAAACAAAAAAAATCTTTATTTAAACCGCCGCAACCCGAGGTGGTTAAAGTGCGCATGCGCGTACTTCCGAGTCGCGGATTCGAATTTCACATTTAAACAAAAAAAAAAAAACTTCTGCTACTGTCATACAACAAAAGGTATTTTTTTTTTCATTTTCTTCTTTTTAGCTGAGGGGGCTGCAGTCCGGCAGTCCGATGCCACGAGCCGCCCCTGCTCACCACTGACACTAGAGAAGGATGTTCACTTGGAAGAAAAATAGATACGCATAGTATTTCCAGACACAGCTCTGCATCAAATATGATTTCCCATAAGAGCATACAGGGAACACAATTATTTCAGGGTCAGGGTTTCCCTATCTCTCTCTGTCTCTAAGCCCCCAGTAAAAGTCCCCACTAGCACAGCTGTAGAGTTGAGTCCTCAGCCAAATGTTTAAACCAAATCCTCCAACACTTTCTCCATGAAACTAGTGGTCTGTATTCCTACTCCAAGTAGCTGACACACACACACACACACACACACACACACACACACACACACACACACACACACACACACACACACACACCTAGGAATGTCTGGCATAGATTTACTTGCTCTTCTAACCTTTTCCCAGACTATAACTGACACTTCAAAGCCAGCTACTCTAAGGCTCTTACAAGGTTACCCAATTATACTGAGCAAAATTAATATTAATTAAAATGATAGTGTTTGACCATTGCAGTAAGGCTTTCAGGAGTGGCCACTGAATCAGCACATTTAAATAATTTTCTGGCCCAGCCACAATGAAAAGTTTAAATTTATTTAATAATAAATAATAAAAGAATATGAAAATATGGAATATCTATTTACAATAAGCACCAGAGTTTCAATCACAAGAAATATTAAATTTATACTGACAAATAGATTCACACAGATACAGAAAACAGACAGTATTTAAGTAATTTCACTATATTTTCCTGACTGTTCTAAATAATTTTTATTTGCTGGTCACTTACTAGAGCAAGGCAATATGAAGTAGGTGAGTGATGCTTCTATATCAGGTTCCAAAAACAGATTGCTCAGAGACTTCACTCTCATCTAGTATTAATACATTATTTTTGTCCTGAATTACAGAATGATGACATACATCTGATCGTCTGACTTTGGTTCCTATAATACCCCACTTTTCTAGAAGCTGCCAGGATTTTGCACATATGTATCAATAATGCACACACATAGGGCTTTACTAAGATATGTTGCAGCTTCTGGAAGTCATAAAACCATCTCAACACTTCCACTCTTCCAGGGTAGCAATTAGTTCTCTGCCAGAGAAAATACAGATGGATTATTAGTCCTTGTTTTCCCAGACATTTTGTCTCTGGCTGCAAGCAGAAATGTAAGATGCAATCTTTATGGCCTAAATTAAGTAATTTAATTCCAAACTATTTTTCAGAGTTAGCTGGAGCTGAGCTTAACTGCTTCTCTTCCAGTATTCTCTGTTGCAATATTAATTTCAGCAGTTAAAATACAGCCTGACGTACAGGTGTATTTCTTTGCTGTCTAGCAGGACACACTGTTGCTACATTTTAACAGAAGCAGCTTTACAAATACATTTTTCAACACATGCATCTGTATAAATCAGTATGATAAACAAATGGCATATAATTCTTTACAAAACTCCAGTTAGCTATGTTGGCATAGGTTACACATCCATTGCCCTTCTTCTCCTGGCATAGCTGGCAATACCTCACTTTGTTACATCAAGCATGCATGCCTTCACCAATAACTCGCACTATTTGCATTAGACAATGAGAGCACCAGCTTAACTATGTGTGGGTTCAATAACCTGAAACAGCAATAATGTTTAATTACAATATAGTATTTCGAAAATATTAACAGCAATAATAAATCAGGAGCAATTTAAATATGGTAATTGTAATAATTATATGTGAATACATATATTCTGTCACAGGAAAATAAGACTGCTATTTCTTATATACTAGCAGTGAGGTTTGTTTATTTTATGACACATTAATACATTCATATCATATATGCATGTGGTTAAGGTTTACAACCATAAATGATCATGATTGTTTATGCATTGCCAAAAAAGTTTATGGAACAAATAAAATAATGTGACATGCCATGTATCTAATTCTCTCTTTTTATGTCTCTCGAACCCAAGCTTTCTATAGCTTTTTTGGGGGGGCTATAATTTATTAAGATTCTGCTGGTAGCATACCTTGTTGCTAAAAACAAAATGACTGAAAGCACAGAGGGGTAGATAGACCTTTGCAGCTTTTCCTGCTATACCTCCACAGATGACAGCATAGACAGCAGCACTTCAGGTTCACAGCCTGTCAGTATTACCTCCACAACCCCTGTCCTACCTGTTCCACCTAAGTCAGGTAGCTCTGCCGTGGCTGTTGTTACTTTGGTACTCTCTAGGAACAGTACCAGTGGAGATGGTGTGTTTATCACTCAGATGGAGCTGTCAAGGATAGTGGAGGATATTATGGAGAGGGGCCATGGTGCACGTATTAGTAGGGTTGAAAAGGTTTTCAATCAGATGCCACATCCGACAGTGACCCTGGCAGCTGATATTGGAAGCAGTGATGACAGTTCTGTAGGAGAGGATTAGATTTTCATGTTTTCAAGCTGGATATGCATGGTACAGTGGACTACTGCATTCATTGCTTATGCTAGTATGAAATGTATTGAACAGCTGTTACTTTCTGGCAACACAAGTGTGTATGACATATATAGTTAATAACACTGGACCTATTATAATCTCAACATCCAGCTTGCAATCTATAGTACTGGAACACAGTCTAAATCCATACAGACTGTTACTGGTGTACAGCCTCTGCTATCCAATCCTCTTAAGCCAAAGATGCACCTGGGGTCTATAAAGATAACTTGATTCAAACAAAATTAATTCCTTAGATAAATCACATTGCAGTACAGATGTTTATTAATTTAGTTGTCACATCTTAATCTTTTGCCTGTCCATCAATTATCTTCATAAACTTTGCCCTGACAGCACATCTCTTTCTGAATGCATCCCTGGTTTCACTGCTCCTAGCCTACATAACTGCATCTTTGAACTCAGTGCACACCTGCTAAATGACTGCAAGACATCAGGGGTTTCCTTATAGAAGCTAGGAAATGACAGCTTGCATTCTGTTGCAGATTATGTTATTGCTAAAATAGATGCCTAGGCACTATTACTATATATACATCATGTAAGTGTGTTTTCTTAAAAGTAACTGGCACGCACATGTGTAGAGGATATAGTCAGCATTACCCTACATAATATCCCATAATGGCCTGTTCAATAGTTCTGTATAAATGTGTAACATCAATTACCCTAAAGTAGCATAAGATTAGCCTGTATTTGCTAAATATTGTTTTAATAGCTGCCATTTGATCCTTCAGCTTTATTCCCCTCACCCTCTCTATCTTTCCCATTACATTCAAATGGATAGTTAAACATCCTTAACTCAAAAGAACAATCACTGGCTAACAATATTATACTATAATGTTAAGCACCATACCCTATATTAGCTACCATTTAACCATTAAGCACCCTCTACCATCCTCTGATTTTCCCATTACACTCAAAGGGAAAGTGCATCTTCCTTAACTCAAAGGAACAAACTCAAGCTAAGAATATTACACTATACTGTTAAGCACTGTACCCATTAAATCTGCTTTGCTTTGGATTTCTATATATTTTATAGTCTTATAGCTGTGTACAATAGCTGGTTTGAAGTTCTGACCTGCTATGATTATAATCCACTGATTGTTTCTTTTGGGATCTCCAAACATTCACAGCATGTGGATCCCACTCCATTTGCCCTCACGTAACTCGAGCTCACTCTGTTCAACTACCTTCCCTCAATTCCCACCCACCCCCTCCTTACTTTACATTTATTCTGCACAATACCCCACCCCTTAATATATTTTACAACTCACCATCAGGATAGTTAAAAACTCCTCCACCACAATATAATTACCTAATCTCTTAATAATCTCAACCCCTTTCTGATTATCTCAGACAACCACTATCCTTTTATACCACCCCAGTGGCAAAAATCACCAAGGATAAGGCCTATTACAGCTATGTCTGAACACTCAAGGGTATAACACAGTAATGCACTGCTTTGGTGGTTAATGGTGCCACATTCACTGAGCCTGGTGAAATAGTGACCCTATTAGTATACAAATTCAGTTTCAACTTTATCCCCTCTCACCCCAAACCATCACTCAGTAATACCCACATGCATAACCTATCTTTCTATAACTAGGGTGCATGTGCTGGTGGCACTCAGTAAAGCCAAGAAAAAGGCTTCAACAGGTCCCAATAACATCCAAGGATGCTTCCTGAATAGTCTAAAATATGACTTATCTGGGCCCTGAGGTCATTATTTAACTATAGTCTTAAAACAGGCTTTGTACCACTGGAATGGAGGACTGTGATGTTCATCTCCCTTCATAAGTGAGAACCTTCAACAGATCCTGGAAACTACTATTAGTCTGTCTCATCTTATTTGCAAAGCCATGGAAAGAAGCATCACGGAAATTATTAAACAAGCCACTGAAAAATTATATTGAGCTGCATTGCTTACTTGCTTGCTTGGTGGATTTGAAGTCTTCTTAAAACACACAGTCTTGCTGTGCTGTTTACTGCTGAATCTGAGACACATCATGACTCCATCTGTAGTCTGTTTAAAGCACCAAGCCTTTCAAATTGCACACTGATAAAGAAATATATTTTGCAGCTATAAGCACAATTACAGATAACTTATTTTATAACAAACCACACGTAGTCTGTCAGATTTGTAGCATATATTTACAAAGTTTTCCTTCATTACAGATATGAATGATGACCTACAAAATACCTCTCTCTGTCCTTCTCTCTGTCCTTCTCTCACATAACTGAACTATTGCAATTGCTATATAGAAAGCTAGTCACAAACACATTTCCTGGGAAGTCACATAATGTCTGTTTTTAGACTTTTCTATTGTCCTTTTGTGATTTAAGCACTTTTGCTGATGTGAGGATGCCATTCTGAAAGGAAACATCTGTATAAGCTGTTCCTACTGGAAAAACATCACGTAAAAAAGGATGTCTGTTAATAGATATTTGTTCTACAAACATGAGAAAATCATGTGATGCTTGTTTTCCAGTATTGCTTTCTTAGGCATTTCCTGATGCTGTGAAGAGAAGCCTGTCTGTTTTACATATAGTATGAATGCACAGTGTAAACTCTATACATATATTCAAGCAAACTTTTTCTTTCAGCATATTTACAACATAATTAATTTCACCCTTATATTCATAATATCTAACAATTCCCTCTGTTTTTAAATATACTAAAAACATTTTATATAAAAAACACATTAAGAAACAAAACCTTTAGTTTTTTTGATACAAGTCAAAATGCAATTTTACATAGTTAATACAATGAAAACATGTATTACTACCAAACCTGAATGTATTTAACAACATTTCCTTTTGCAGACCATTATGTGAAAATATTTTATCAGTTATGAGCTGTGTCTGTTTTAATTTTACTTAATTAATTTATTATTTTGCAATCACAGAATTTAATTTATGACTTAGAATTGTTTCATTAACTCTTTGCAACTGTTGAATTAACTATGAGACAATAACCATGTGCTACTGCAAGCATTTATACACTGCTGAAAACACACAATTTCAATGTCATTTTAACCATAACATTGTGGTCATGTCTTTGAACTGCCCATTAACATCTTGGTAAAATACTGAACTGGGCTTAGATAATAAATATTTGAAAGCAATTATTTTACTGGGGTAAAACCAGTGATATTACAACTTGACAAATTACTTTTGAACTTATTACAATGTATCCTGATTAGTATGTATTTACACAGACTGTTTGCTATTTATGCATTTCAATTTACTAGGTATACTGAACCCATTTTTTAAAATATGTTTTTTCACACATATTTATTACTAGACATTAATTTAATTTGTACTGAATTCTTCTGCATTTGTACATACAAAGACTATCATTTGTACTGAATTCTTCTGCATTTGTACATACAATGACTATAAAGTACATTTAGTCTAATCTTACAAATTTAATAACATTAATATTAAGCAAAATCTTGGAAAATATTTGTCTCTTTAGAAATATCTAGTGGAATTGCCACCAAATGCATATGTCCTGTTATTTTAAACTACATATTCAGCAATTAAAATATTCATGCTTTTTTATACCAACATTGTTTTGTCAAAAACATATTGAAAATAGTGACCATTCTTGCTATTAGAAACATTTATGCATTTTGCATATCTTTATTCTCTCTTTATAGCTTTAATAAAGCAATTTTAAATCATCTCTTGTTTTTTAAACCATCTCTTGTATAGCTTTATAGTTTAACAGGTTGTAAATACAATTTAATTCTAAACAATACAATAATAACCATTATGATAGCTATTAACAACTTGTAAAATATCTTATCCTGTTAGGTTTAATCCAGTTTACCAGTATTTCTAATACACTAATACCTGTCCCCCCCCCATAAAAGAGTATTGTCAAGAAGGAATGATATATTTCTTTCTCTAGCTTTATTTTAGACCCTTGTTGTTTATTTTTTTCTGTAGCTTTATTTCAGACCCTTGTTGTTTTTTTTTTCTGTAGTTTTTATTTCAGACCCTTGTGCAGTACTGCTTATACAGTCAGTGTAAAACTGAGAAAGTGCCCCTCCCCCTTATACAGTCAGTGGAAAACTGAGAAAGTACCCCTCCCCTGTAGTACTTCAGCACTGTTTACCTGCTCTATGCTGTGAGAATAGAATGTATGTCAGCCCAACACTTTGGTTATACATTTATTTTATTAGGTTACTAAATAAAGCTTTCACTGTATATTACCTCTAGTAGGTATTTACACCCTCCTGCAAAATTGATTTGAACTGTATATATACTATAGCCCATTCACTGGCTGTACTTGATGCAACTGAGGTTTTCTTGTCCTTTTAACATTTACTTGCAAACAGATTATCAGTGACATCTATGCACAATTGTGACATTTTATTACAATTACCAAATAGTGTTGCCTGTAAACATTTTAACAATTATGTTTTAATAACAATGATGCTTTAGAAAAACTCAAGCTTCTTGTCTGGCAATCAGTCTTGTTGTTTATCTTATCTTTCCAGCATTTCCTGTAACTATTCATTCAGTCTAGGAAGGTCTGAGCTCACATTTCATACTCTGTAAACTATAGTTAATTCTTTTGGCATTTTTCCTTTAACGTGATTGTGATTTGCATAACTATGCATTTATACAACATAAATATACATTATTTTACAATTACCTTACATGGATTTCAGTATTTTTTTATTTATTTAACTATTTAACTGTCCTGCTATTAATTTTACAAAAATTATTTGACTAATACCATCTGTGATTTTATTTATTTTTAAAATTCAGAACTTAACTGTTTGGTGTTACTATACAATTATAACATGTTTATTTATATTTGCTGTTGTCTGCCTTTTGCTTTTGTGCATTGTAAACAAATGTACTCTAGATGAAAAGAACACACATGCATGTCTGTCTTGTATCTGTATATCTTTATACAAGCATGTCAGTCTTGTGACTTTAAATCTTTATTCTTATTAACTATTTTTATTTAATTTTTATACACTAGAACAGTTTTTTTACATTTTGACTGTGCTAAGAATGGCATTCATATGCTTTACTTTACTGTAGTACTGATAGATGTCTTGCTTTAACTGAATGCAAGTAAAACATTTAAAAATGATTTGTCCCTACCATCCTGGCATGTATGCTTAACCATTTTCAAAACATAAACATATTATAAAATATATTTCTTTTGCACAGATTAACTGTGTATGCAGGAAATTCCCAGTCTTTGTCAGTTGAGCTAATTTATTTCCTTTATCCTGCAACTGCTGTTGAATTTCCTGTGATATTGCATGGTCTTTCTGACATTCTTTAGTAAGCTGTTCTGCTGAATTTGAAACTCCTATGCACTTTTGAAAAGATGTGTGTATAACTTGTCTAAGCTTCCTGAACTCATTGTGTCTGTCTTTTAGAAGTTTATTACATTTCTTTGTAACAAAATGTACTAGAGTTTCTATCAGTAACTGATTTGACTGTTGTTGCAACTCTGAAATAAACCTTTTACATCTGGTGACAGAACATAACTGTCTAACATTTGAATATAATGTCAACATATTAACTTTTCTTGGTTCTTTACCTTTACAATTTTTGTCTGTACGGTCTAACCTTTGGATAATGTCATGCACTATATTTTATGACATTGTACACACAATAAACATTTTTATACCACACATGATTTTATTTCAGATACCAGTCAAATATTATAATCCATTTGCATAATACTTTACTATCAAATTGCAATCCATTTGCATAATGCCTTACTGTTAACTTGCCCTAATAAGGTTTTACATTTGCTAATATGCTGTATATACATTTATTCTGTTATTATTATTACCTCTATGGCATTCATACTGTATGTAACACAGAATAATTTTCTTACCAGTCAACAGACAGGCAGATGGCCAAGCTGCTTTACTGTAGATGGTAGAAAAGTTTCTGTAGTCACTTGTGAAGTTGGTACAGCAAAACTGGCAGATTCAGTCTTACAACTTCGTCTTGTACCTTTTCTGGAGAATTTATGGAACTGCTCCACCTTCCTGCAATGCAGTCTCACCAGATTTAGACATCTATTAAACTGTATTGCTACAAGCTGTTGAAAACTGTAGAAATCTGAAGTACTTCACATAAACGTTACAGTGCTTTTACAGGAGTGACATTACCCATTCACTCCCCCTGTTTTTGGATACAGGCTAGGAACGTTGTCAAAGGATCACCATTGAAAAATTATATTGAGCTGCTCTGCTTACTTGCTTGCTTGGTGGATTTGAAGTCTTCTTAAAACACACAGTCTTGCTGTGCTGTTTACTGCTGAATCTGAGACACATCATGACTCCATCTGTAGTCTGTTTAAAGCACCAAGCCTTTCAAATTGCACACTGATAAAGAAATATATTTTGCAGCTATAAGCACAGTTACAGATAACTTATTTTATAACAAACCACACGTAGTCTGTCAGATTTGTAGCATATATTTACAAAGTTTTCCTTCATTACAGATATGAATGATGACTTCTACAAAATACCTCTCTCTGTCCTTCTCTCACATAACTGAACTACTGCAATTGCTATATAGAAAGCTAGTCACAAACACATTTCCTGGGAAGTCACATAATGTCTGTTTTTAGACTTTTCTATTGTCCTTTTGTGATTTAAGCACTTTTGCTGATGTGAGGATGCCATTCTGAAAGGAAACATCTGTATAAGCTGTTCCTACTGGAAAAACATCACATAAAAAAGGATGTCTGTTAATAGATATTTGATCTACAAACATGAGAAAATCATGTAATGCTTGTTTTCCAGTATTGCTTTTTTAGGCATTTCCTGATGCTGTGAAGAGAAGCCTGTCTGTTTTACATATAGTATGAATGCACAGTGTAAACTCTATACATATATTCAAGCAAACTTTTTCTTTCAGCATATTTACAACATAATTAATTTCACCCTTATATTCATAATATCTAACAGCCACAGAAAGCCTCCAGGCAATGGATCCATCCCAGTTTGGCTTTGTCAAAGGAAGGTTCTGCTTACTGAATCTGGTGGACTTCTTTGAAAAGGTCATTAAGGCAGTGGATGAGGGGAAAAGCTGTACATACTGCCTACCCAGATACAATAACCCACCAAGGTATTGTTAATTAACTTATATAACTAGTTTTAAAACTCTTTAAAACATGCTGGTTAGCCAGCTGGCTTACTGATAGGACCCATGAGATTAGTATCAGTGAGGCCACCTACACAAAGAAGCCAGTCACTAGTGGTGTCCCCCAGGGCTGTGTGCTAGGCCCACTCTTCTTTGGCATCTACTTCTCATATGTCAAAACCAGTGTCATAAGCCTCTGGCAAACCAGGTTTGCAGTTGATTGCAAACTGAGAGCAGTTTTTGAATCCCCCCAAGATGAGAACACCCTTCAGGAAGATTTAGTACAGACAAACACCTGGTGCCAAAGCCGTGGCTTAAAACTCAATACCAGGAAATGCATATAGCACCTTTTGGGAATTCTGCCATCCTAGGTCACTACGTTATCAATAAACCACCCTTAAAGTTGACTCACTAGTCAGGGATCTGGGAACTCGTGTAGATAGTAACCTAGCCTTCAACCAACACGTGTCCAAGATAGTAAGAAAATCCTTCTATGTTGCTCAACTTATAAGCAAGGACATGGTATCTTGGCCTAGAGAGGTCATGATACCACTGTACTCAGCCCTCATCAGGCACATCATAGAGCATACTGCCCCCTTTGTTTTGTACCTGAACAGACACATGAAGCAACTGGAATTTTCACACAGTTTCCTTACAAAAAGAATACAGCGAGTAAACACAATGTTCTGTTCAGACTGCCTCAAAGCCCACACTCTTTACTCGATATCATATAGCCTTTTGAGCAGTGATCTTTGCCAGGCATACAACGCATTCCTGGAATCTGCTTTAATGAATCTGTTGCACATCCATAAGTTAAACACCATCAGAACTTCTAGATTAAAAGACCTGCATTTTGCTTGCAACATAATTAGGACAAATACACACAGTAAAGTGAAATTTCCCTTAAGAGCACACAAAGATCACAGTCAGTCTGGGGCTGGTTGTTCCCTTGCTCTCCAGGTCCTCAATAAGACTCCTCACTGGCACAGCTATAGAGTCCAGATCTCAGCCTAGCTGGCAAGCTAACCTCCAGTACCCTCTCTGTCCAACCAGTGCTTTGTGTCCCTGCCCAAGTAGCTCACACACACACACACACACACACACACACACACACACACACACACACACACACACACACACACACACACACACACTTTGAAATAAGTATTTATACAACTTCACATACACTCCTGGGAAAGGCTGACACAGATTCTCCAGCTGTGCCCCTATAACCAGACTATACGGTAGTAATTACTGCCACCACCAGCTAATAATTATCAGCTACCCAAAGGCCCTTAAAAGGGTGTCCAATTATTACTGTGCAATATTATTATCCAATAGTAGTGTAACTTAAGCAATCGGGCAGCCACGGTGGTGCAGTGGTTACCATTATCACCTCACAGCAAGAGGTTCTCCTGTTCAATCCTTGGCTGGGGTGCCTTTTGTGTGGAGTCTGCATGTCCTCCCTGTGGTTGTGTGGGTTTCCTCAGGGTGGTCCAGTTTCCTCCCACATCCCAAAGACATGCTGTAGCTGGATTGGACACTCTAAATTGGCCCTAGGCATGAGTGCATGCATTTGTGTGCCTTCAGAGGAAGGTTGGGCTGGCAACTCAACACCGTAAAACCTCCACTGCCAATCAGAGGTCAGGTGATCTGCTGTGGTGACCCCTAACTGAAAAAAAGCCAAAAAAAAAAAAGAAAGTGTAACTTAAGCAATAAAGGCTTATTGGAAGGGCTTATTACAGGATCACTTATAAGCATGCAATGAACTCTAGAGCTTAATTTATCTCTACATAAACCAGCCACAGTTGAAAAGGGTTTAAAAATATTTAATAATAAATACTAAAACACAAGACAATACTCCTACACCATAGTGCTATTCAAGAGTTCAGAGATCACACAGAAACTTAAAATAATTCTGTAGTACAGTTCTGACATAACAGAAAAACACTTAGTCTAATCTTTTCTAATTTCTTAGCTATTGCTACAAGAAAACACATTTCTAAGATAACTTACTTAAGAGCATAGGCAGTGCTGAGTTAGATGTCCAAGATCAAAATGCTTACAGTCTCTCTCTGAGCAAAAGATTTTAAAATCACTAACAAACATTTCTGCTGGGCCCTCCCAGATTATATAATTCTCATTTAGTTCCCATTACATCATTTCTTTGACACTTAGCCCGGGGTTCCCAGGCCAGCAGGCTACATTATTTAGCAAGCTAACATCTGCTCAGGAAGCTACAACAATAAAAGACATTTCACATGTACACTCTAGTAATTATTCCTTAAGTTAAAACAATAGAAAGAATGTGCTAGCCCAGACAGACTGACTCCGAGCTCTACGGATCAAAGAACATACAAGACATAATTTTAATTTCAAGGAAAGATTTGAAATGCTTGACTCAGTTTTCCTTACAGCAGATGGCAATATTGCCACATTGTTGAAACAGCATTTCTTTACATTTAAGACACAAGCCTGTATTTTAAATTTATATTTACAAATTCCAGAATTATGTATCAAATTCTATTTGACTAGGCTGGCAGCTTTCACCCATCTCTACCAGTCTTCAACCTGGTGACCCATGCACCACTTTGGCAAAGGAACCTATCTCAACATGCATCTACACTTACTCACAGACATCCCAACGCACACAAACATTCACTCAAACTGACCACCCCCTCAGCTCGAGTGCACTCAAGAACGCACTCACCCATACATACCCCTATACTCTTTATACCCTCCTTAAGCCTCCTACTGCAATCATCTATTGAAACATGCACAAGCGCAGACACACACACACACACACACACACACACACACACACACACACACACACACACACACACACACACACACACACACACACACACACACAGCAATCTTGATGCCATCCCTAAGCCTCTTACTGCAATCATCTATCCAGGCACACACACACACACACACACACACACACACACACACACACACACACACACACACACACACACACACACACCTTTACTTTCATAATTTCATAGGTGTGTACTATGCTAATGGCCCTGGAGCTTTTAGAGGCCTACCCACAGAAATGCCCTGGCATTGTGCCACCCAAAGTTAATTCCAAGTGCCTCTATCAAGTAGAGCCACTGGAGTGATCCTCGGGGTAAATTTTCTACTTCCCACCCACTCATCAAGATTTCTCTTGAAGAGGGCCAGTGAGGTGTTCTGCTTGACATGTATGGGAAGTTTATTCCAGAGTATGGACAGTCTCTGGGTTATGAACCTGTCCCTCCAGCATGTTCTGTTGATTGTGGTAATGAGGTTGAGGTCTCTGGAGCATGTGGTGTGGAGGGATTGTGATTTCTTTAGATGTCGCATTTCTAGCAGAGCTTGGTCAGACATGGCTTTGTAAGTCAAGCAGAGATCACCTCTTAGTAGATGATATGAGACAGAGAATAGCTGGAATTTTTTGAGTCTGTCCATGTAGGACATGTGTTTAAGGCCTAGGATGCTCTTCATGAGGTACTTTTGTGGCCTTTCCAGCTGTTGCAGTTGTCTAGTGAGGTACATGCCAAATGGGGCATTATATTCAATGATTGGCCTAATGAGGGAAGAGTAGAGAGAGATGATGACCTCTTTCTTCCTGGATGAATGAAATGTGCCACATAGAAGGACTTTTTGACCACAGTGGCAATGTGGAGTTCGAAGGAGAGGTAGCTGTCAACCTGTGCCCCCAGATCTCTTATAACGCTTTCCATATTCAATGGGCTCCCATCAATGTGGTAGTTAGTAGGAACTAAGTTATTCCCAAAGGGGATGATGACGCATTTTTTGGCATTAAGCTTAAGGCCATGGTTTTGACACAAGTCATTGGTCTCAGTGAGGCCTTTCTGTAGGATGTCTACATCACTTGGGGAGTTAATAATGGGGTCCAGCTTGCAGCCGTCTGTGACCTTGGTCAGCCAGAGTCCCTTTGTGTTGACCTGGACTTCTGAGAAGTAGATGCCAAACAGGAGAGGACCCAGGACCGATCCTTGTGGGACTCCATTAGTGACTGGTCAGTAGTCTGATGTGGAGTCTGCTACTTTTACACTGTGGGTTCTGTCTGTGAGCCACTTTGCAACCCACCTAGTGATTTAGGGGCTGATACCTAGTTTGGTGAGTGTATCAATAATTCCTGAGTGGGGAATGGTATCAAAGGCCTTGGCCGGATCGAGGTAGGCTGTATGAACTACCTTGCCCCCATCCACAGCTCTGGTGACCGATTGAAAGAAGTCAACCAGGTTGAGCAGGTATGATCTACCTTTCACAAAACCAAATTGCATGGGATCTAGAGTTTGGAAATTCCTTATATCCTTGCTAATTAGTTCCATGATGATGCACTCCATAGCATTACATATCAGCCTTGACAGGCTAATGGGGAGATAATTCCCAGGGTCTGTAGTCGCTCCCCATTTATGAAGAGGGATGACTGTAGCAGTGTGCCATTCAGTAGGGACAAATCCTGAGGTGAGGCTGTGAGTGAACAGGGCACACAGATGTGATGCCATTTCACCTTGTACTTCATGTAGAGCACACCCAGGGATATTTTTGATTCCCATGGAAGCTGTATTCTTGGCCTTGGACAATGCAGCTGTGCTGCAGTAATGCTGGGTACCTGGCATTCTTCTGGTATTGTGATTATAGGTTTATAGGTTCATAGGTAGGTACTAGGCTATCAGACCTAGGGCATATACAAGCCTAGCCATAACAATTCCCTGGCTATTTCTTCCCACAGTATTTACTTCCCTGGACCCCTGTCTAGCAGGCTGACTGACGTGATCCCCAGGGTGAATTTTCCATCCAATCATCAAGGTTCCTTTTGAAGAGGGCCAAAGAGGTGCTCTGCTTGACATGTATGGGCAGTCTATTCCAGAGTCTGGGGAGTCTCTGGGTCAGGAACTTATCCCTTCAGCATGTTTTGTTCATTGTGATTACAAGGTTTAGATCCCTGGAGCATGTGTCTCTAAGGGAGTGGGATTTCTTTATGTGTAGCATGTCCAACAGCTCTGGGTTTGACATGGCCTTGTATGTTAAGCAGAGATCACCTCTGAGTAGACGATATGCGACAGAGTATAGGTGGAGCTTTTTTAGATGGTTAGCATAGGGCATCTGCTTTATGCCTGCGATTCTTTTAGTGAGATATTTCTGTGGCCTTTCCAGTTGTTGCAGATGTCTTGAGAGGTACATACCAAACAGGGTGTTGTATTCCATAATGTGAGTAATGAGGGAAGAGTACAGTGGGACAATGACCTCCTTTTTTATGGATGAAAAGCGTTTAGTGATGAGGTGTGCCACATAGAAGGATTTCCTGACTGTTGTGGCAATGTGGTTATCAAAGATGAGACCACTGTCCACCTGTGTCCCTAAGTCTCTTATCACACTTTCAGTGTTGTGTACTGCCACCTATGTGGTAATTCACGAGTACACGTTTTTTCCCAAAGGGATAACCATACATTTCCTGACATTGAGCTTGAGCCCATGGCTCTGGCACCAAGCATCTGTTTCTGTAAGGCCCTTTTCTAAAATATCGACATCATTTGGGGATTCAATAATGGCTACCAGTTTGCAGTCTTCTGCGAACTTTGTTAGCAGTGTCCCTTAGTGTTGACCTGTACTTCAAAGAAGTAGATGCCAAACAAGAGTGGTCAGGACTGAACCCTGAGGTACTCCACTTGTCACTTGCCTGGAGCTGGATTTGGAGTCGGCTACTTTTACAGTGTGGGTTCTGTCAGTAATCCATTTGGCAACTCATTGAGTGACATAGGGATTAATGCCCAACACAGTAAGTTTATCTATGATTCCAGAGTGGGGGATGGTGTCAAAGGCCTTGTTGAGGTCCATAAAGGCTGTGTGGGCCACCTTACCCTTGTCCACAGCTCTGGAGACTGATTTGAAGAAGTCAATCAGGTTCAGGAGAGAAGATCAGCCCTTCACGAACCCAAACTACGTGGGATCCAGTGTTTGAAGGTTGCCAATGTCTTTGTTTATAAGTTCCATGATACATTCCATGGCCTTGCAGATCAGGCTCATCAGACTGATGGGGCGGTAGTTCCCAGGATCCAAGGTGGATCCCCCCTTGTGGAGTGGGATAACTGTAGCTATGTGCCACTCAGTGGACACAAAGCCTGAGGTGAGACTATGATTAAACATGACACTTGGGCGAGGTGCCAGTTCATTTTGTAGTTCATGTAGTACACAGCCTGGGACATCATCTGGTTCCATGGATGCTGTATTCTTAGCTTTGGAGAGTGCATTTTTTACCTGTGTGGCCGTTATTACTGGAATTTGACAATCTTTCGCTATTGAGATGGGCCCTTTAAGAGGTGAGAGGGGGTGAAGTTTGCACTGAACTGATCTGCCAGGATATTGGCAAAATCTTTGGGATCAGTATATTTAATGCCATTCTGTTGTAGCTCAAAGCAGATCTGAGCATTGCCATTTAGATTCTTGACATAGCTATAGAATGCCTTGTGGTTGTCTTTGGAATCTTTGGCAATTTTATTTTCATAACTAGCTTTGGAGGATTTTATGAGGGATCTTGGCTTCTTACTGAGGCTGGTAAGGGAGTTTTTTGCATCCTGGGATTTTCCTGTAACAGTTTCTTTATTTTGTTGAAAAGTTAGTTTATGGCAAGGGGCCACCAGATTGGAATGCATGCACAGGTGGATGTGCTCGTACAGTGCCTCAGTGTAGGCTTCAGCAGTCAAACTTTCAGCTCCCATCTGCATGGGTGTCATGAAGTTTGTCACTTTTGCCTTGGGTAGCATGAAGTTGGCTTTGGAGAAGTTTTTTAATGAAGGTTTCCTTATGAGGGGTGGGGGTGGGATGTGGATGTTGGGTCTATATTAGAAAATGAACATTCAAAATGTTGAGTGTTCTAATATCGAACCCTAGCATTTGAAAAAAAAAACATTGAATATTCGGAACAGCCAATTTTTTCCTAGGGAAAAAAAATTGCTGTTCCAAAATGCATATACACAACACAAGCACACCAAACAAACAGCAATCCACACACATACACCTAAACTCTAACACCTAACCCTACAATAAACTATAAAAACACCACTATCCACTTACCTTAACCCAAACCCTAACCCTAAGGTACATCACTATCACACAGTCACCTCACCCGTGCCCTAACCCTAAATCACCTAACCCGCCCTAAGCCACACGTCCATTCAATCGCACACTTACCTGACTCGCGCCCTATCCTTAACTCACCTAACCCACCCTAACCCACATGTCCACACAATTGCACACTTACCTGAGCCTGAAGCATAACTCTCCACCAGAGCGCTGAAAATACCGAAGCAACATAAACAGACAACCAAATCCTTTTCCTAGGAAAGAATTCTGTTTCCTGTTACTTTGATATATTCAGCATTCGAAAATGGGTCGATATTAGAACACCCAACATTTCAAATGTTCTAATATAGACCCTGGATGTCAAGGGCGATTAGCTTATGGTCAGACCTGACCAACAGGGGGTGACCATAGGTGTGGAGCATTGATTTCCTATGTTGGTAATGACCAGGTCTAGGATATTGGAACCCCTGGTGGGACTAAGGATTGGCTGATCCAGTTCATTGGAATTTATGAATTCCAAGAACCATTGGGCAAAGGTGTTGGTACACGAGTATTTTTTCCAGTTAATGGCAAGGTAGTTGAAATCACCCAATATTAGGGTGTTTGGTTGTATCTTAATATTTTCCAGTATGTTTAGAAAGGTGTAGTGAGAATCTTGGGGCATGTTGGGGGATCTGTAGCAAGCAAAAAATTGGATTGCAGTCTTATCTAATGTTAGTTGCACCTGGAGAATTTCAGACACATTGTGCTGGGCAGCTAGCCTGGTGTTGTGAATATCCTTGGTGAATATGAACACTATTCCATCTTTAGTGTTTCTTTCCTGGTTTGGTCGCCGAAAAGTGCCGTAGGAGTTGTAGCCTGGTATTGCAGTGGCGCTCTCTGGAGCCTTGAACCAGGTCTCAGTTACTGCACAGATATCGATGATCTCCATTTTTAGGAGTGCCTTGAGAGAGTGCATTTTGAGGTTTAGACTTCTAGCACTGAGTAGTATTACCTTCAGATTTTGCATGTTTGTACCTGTTATGTTGGTGGTTTTGTCCTTTGAACTTTGCCTAAAACAGGCACTATAGGAGTGGCAAGAGCCTTTGCCAGTAACCTGAATCCCAGGGGTGACAGGTGCAGACCATCTCTGGAAAAACATCCTGGTCTGTTGATCATGTTGTCCCAGGCAGACAGATAATGGCTCCTCTTTGAATGACACCAGAAGCTTAGCCAATTGTTGAAGTCAATCTTTTTGCCCTTATATTGTGGTATCATGCTGGGCAAAGGCAGGATGCTACTCAGGGCTAGGGTCATACCTGCCAGAGCCACATGATCCGAGACCTCTTCCATGTCTCTTTTCATGTAGTCCAGAGAGGTACGTCTCAAGTTAACATGGACAATGACAGAGTCATATTTGTACTTGTTGTGGAGTGACTTGAGAGCGTACCTTATGTGGCGGATCCTGGCACCTGACAGTCATCTGGCTGAAATTTTCTTCTTGTTCAGCCTGGTGAGTGGGACATCAGTGTGTCTGACTATAGAGTCACCTATGACTAAAGTGTTGGGTATGTTGTCTTGCCTTAGGGGTTGTTGTTGGGTGGCACACTGGTGTTGTGAGCTATGTGACACTTTGGTTGTGATTGGTGTTTGTTTGCTTTTCAACTTCGGATTGGTCCTTTGGTGGGGAGGGAGAGGTAAAGATGGCACTGAATCTGTCAGACAGTATGTTGGCAATATCTGTTGGCTCAGTATAGGAGGTACCATTGTACAGTAACTCAGAGCCAACCTGGGTATTGCCATGGAGATCCCTGATATAACTATAGAAGGGTTTGTGGTTGTTTTTAGTGTCTGTCACAGTTCTGCCTTCATAGCTAGCTTTAGAGGTTTTGATGAGGGATCTCAACTTTTTGTTGAGGCTAATAAGGGAGTTTTTTCAGTCTTGGGACTTCACTTTTTTCTGCAACAGTTTCTTACTTCTGTTGTAGAGATTATTAATGGCAGGGGACCATCATATTGGTTTTCTTTTTTTTTGAGGAGATCATCTTGGTTCTGTTGGGTATGGCTAGTTCCATACATTTATGCATGTGTCCATACAGTGCATTGGTGTATGATTCGGCAGTCATGCATCTATTTTCTATTGACATGGGTGCTGTCTAGCTCTGTTTTTAGGAGCCCAAAGTCAGCTTTGGAGAAGTTTTTCATGGTGGTTACCTTTGTGGGGGGTGTGGGTGAGATGTGGATTTCCATGGTGATTAGTTTGTGGTCGGATCTTACCAGGGAGGAATTGTTTATTCATGTAGTGCAAAAGTTGCCCATGTTAGTAATAACCAGGTCAAGGATGTTGCTTCCTCTAGTAGGGGTAAGAATGAGCTGGACCAGGGCATTTAAATTGATGAATTCCAGGAAGCATTGAGCCAGTGCATCGGTGCATGAGTAGTTTTCCCAGTTGATGGAGGGGTACTTGAAGTCACCTAGTATGAGAGTGTTGGGTTGGACCCATATAGTTTCCAGGGTGCTTAGGAATGTGGAGTGAGAGTCTTGGGACATGGTTGGGGACCTATAGCAGGCTACGACCTGAATCATCATCTTACCCATTGTTTGTTGTACCTGAAGTATCTCAGATGTGTTATGCTGGGCTATTATTCTGGAGGTGTACATATCCTTTATGAATATGGAGACATCACTGCCTTTGGAGCTTCAGTCCATGTTCTGGGGCCAAAAGGTGTGGTAGTACAGTGGTGCTCTCTGCTGCTTTAAACCAGGTCTCTGTTACAGCGCAAATGTCGATGTTCTCCATTTTGAGGCATGCTTCAAACAAATGCATCTTGAGATTTAGACTTCTAGCATTGAGCAGCATGACCCTCAGACTGCATTTATTTTTAACTGTTATGGTGGTAATTTGGCCTTTGGAACATCTCCTAAAAAAGGCAAGAGCCATAGCCAGTATCCGGAAACCCAGGGGTGGCAGATGCAGGCCATCTCTAGAAGGGCATCGAGTTCTGTCAATCATGTCATCCCAAGCAGACAGATACTGGATCCCCTTAGAATGACACCAGAAACTTAGCCAATTGTTGAAGTCAGTCATTTTCTGCTTCCACTGCAGTATCATTCTAGGCAATGGTAGGATGCTGCTCAGGTCTACTGTCATACCTGCCTGGGCCACATAATCCAAGAGCTCCTCCATGTCTCTTTTCATGTAGTCCAGCAAGGTGCATCTCAGGTCATTCACACCCACATGAACAGTGACAGAGTCATACTTGTACTTGTTGTGGAGTGACCTGAGTGCATGTGCTATGTGTCTGATTCTGGCATCTGATAGACAGCTGACTGTTACTTTCTCCTTATTCAACATAGTGGGTGGGACAGCAGTGTGCCTCACTATCGAGTCACCTATGATTAGCTTATTGAGCAAGTGTTTTTGCCTTAGGGGCTTAGGGTAATGGGCACACTTTGTAGGTGAGCTCTGTGTTTTGTGGTTTGTGCTGTGTTGGGGTGGTTGAGTGTGTTTCTGCCTTGGAGGTCTCTGCTGTTTGGGTAGATTTCTATTGAAGGCCACCACAAAGGTGGGTGTGTGGTTTGTGCTTTTATGTGAGAGCTGTGATGGTGGGTGTTCTGGAGGGCTATGTGTTGCATGTGGTGTGGTGCAAGTTTTGACCTCTCCTCTTGACCAGCTATTCCAGTCTTGACTTGAGAGTGCATGGCTTCCAATTTGGATATATGTGCATCTCTCACAAGTCTAAGTTTTAGGAGGTAAGAGGAGAGGGTTGTCTGTGTACATGAGGAAGGTGCTACACTGCCTCAGAATGCCCAAGTTCATCAGGTTAATTGGAGAAAGCACAGGGAACTGACCTTTAGACATGCCAGGAGGGATGGTCATTATTACTAAGTACTGGAGCTGTTTCCTTATATATTCTTTTTACAGGAAAAATGTCACTCAAGGTGTCTGAGTCTGTACAGAGCACTGCCAAACACTTGAGGGGAAAACAATACGTAGACCCTGAAAATTAAAAGTATTTAGGCAGATATTCTGAAGTTAGAAAGAAATCAAGCTATCCCTAAGCCTCCTACTGTGATCAGCTGTTCAAACATGCAGACAGACACACACACACACACACACACACACACACACACACACACACACACACACACACACACACACACACACACACACACACACACACCACACCTGCAGTCATCAAGCACCATTTGTATCCCTGCAGATTCTCAGAGACATTATCACATACTCACACACACACACACACACACACACACACACACACACACACACACACACACACACACACACACACACACACACACACACACACACACACACACACACACACCTACCTCTACTTCTCTGCTGAACTTCCATTAACCTTTTTGCCATGCAGTCTCTCTCCCATTGGGTATAATGGGGGAATGCAGCATTTTGGCCATGGTACTTTATGTAGCAGATAAATTCTTTGAATTGCATGGTACAGTAAATCTCTTCCTATAAGCACTTCCAGGACAACACACATGGTTAATTAACATAAGCAGTTCTGTCTGAATGCCTCATTAGCATTTAGCATGGCGTCAAGATGGGCCACTATTATGATTCTTCCAGTCATGCAAAATCATTACAGAGGGCCTGTCTCTGAATCAGAAAGATTAGTATGAGGAGCATACCTGCCAACTGTACAGATTTTCACAGACTGTCCAGATTTCTACCTCATATTTTCGGTCTATTTTTACTAAAGTTGTGGTTTGCTACCAAATCTTCGGCAAATCATTGAACACTTAAGTCAGAAAATAATGACAGATATTTGAATTTCAGACTTCATAACCTTCAGAAAATTAATGTTAATGCAAAACCTGTTATTCTATCTACTTTCTAAGCATGCAAGAGCAATATTTAAAAATTGTCCCTATTTTTGGGAGTTTGCCCCCCTTTATTTATGGTATTGTCCAGATCTCTTGCTCTAAGAGTTTGAGAGGTATGATGAGGAGTTGTTCACTTGTGTTAGGATTAGCACTTCATGGCACTCTTTTCTGAATTCCATGGTAAAATAAAAGAAAAAGAAATCTTGAATGATGGCTAGCAAATTGTAAATCTTCATTAGACGCAAAATGCTTCTGAATTTGCAACTATACTTTAAGCTTTAATTAAAAATAAAAGTCTTCTAGCTTTCCTGCTTAGGCGTCGCCACAGCAGAACTACAGTCCACTAATGAGAGACAGTGAATTTTTACTGTGTTGAGTTACCAGCTTGGCACCCAACCTTCAAAGAAGGCACATCCACTCACCTACCTGCATGTCTTTAAAGGTTCACTAGACTGCAGGGAGTACATGCAGACTCCACACAGAAGGCACTCGAGCCAAGAATCAAACCAGAGATCTTCTGGCTGTGAGGTGACAACTCTAACCACCACACCACCATAGCTTCCACACCTAAGCTTTAATTAAACAAACAAAAAAAACATGTAAACCTAAAATGTGAGCATAATTCTCACTGTACTACTATAATATTACCAAAAATGCTTGACACTATTAAAAATAATAAACATATCTCAAGCCAAGACTGAAAAAGCATTCACCAAGACTGCCTGTTCTCATGAAAATCTATATAAACTATAAAAAGTCCTGATCAAAAGACAATCTTTGCAACTCCTCATCCTACTTAAATTAATTAGGTAACATAATTCAATTTAAAAATATAAAAAAAGTTGAACACACAGCAGTGGTGTAGCTAGAGTCTGTGCCGCCCCGGGCTGTCTTTGAGTTTTCCGCCCCTCCCTCCTCACAAAAATCATAGTCATATGGGGTCCCCCATACACAGACACCCCTCCACAGCTATTCCAGTGTCCCATTACTTGACTTTTTCTCCCCATTTACCATAAACACTGTAATTAATGTGCATACTGCTTTATGTTTTACTTCTACAATGATTATTTGGATTTAATTAAAAAAAAAATTCAAATTTTATAGCACAAACACTGATAGATATCTGCTAAACAAAGCGATACAGTCTCAAAATGAAAACAGACTTAGCATTAAGGTTTCACTGCCCTTAAAACTCACATTCATTGAAACAGCATTGAAACATGCATTCAAAGAAAATGCATCTCACTAGTGGCTGTTTTCAAATCATTGGTCCTTTGCACACGTGTTCTTTGATTCACCTTCCTGATTGTATTAAATTATATTCCTTGTTTAATACAGCACACTTGTTAGAGCTTGTTTTAAATTTATTATTTTGAACATTTTTCCAGTAAGCAATGAAACAAAATATATGAATCAATAATGACAAAACTGCCCAATTCAGAACATTTCCATCATAAGTCTACTCAAACTTCTGTCATTACAATCCACCGATATCGGTAAATGTGCACAATATCTGCAGAAGTAAAAGTCATCTAAATCTGTAACTAATTAAGGGGTTGCTGCTAGCAAGCGACTTTATACCATTGTTTCATCTACAAATAAAGTGCCTTTGCCCTTGAAGAATAAATTGCCTATGTTACATTAAAAAATGATAAGTTAGTAATATTGCAATAGGGAGTGGATGGCAAACTGATAACAGGTTTGTAATTACTATGTGTGTCCTCCAAAGGAGGACATTCTCAGGACTGCAGCATCCACCCCCTTTAAAATATGACACAGTACAGTATCAGCAATCCATCTATATACTGTCAGAGTAAAACCCACAGCCTTCTGCATCAAAAGTAAGTTCACTATCTGTTGTGCTACAAACAACACAAGCAGATCTGGCATAAAATACTAAACATCTCTTACCCTGAAGATCTCAACTCCTTGTAAAATCCACTTGACACTCAACTATATATGTCAACTGTGCAGCACAATAAATCTGAAAAAAGCCAAAATTGATGGGGGCTGGTAAATGCACAAAATCAGGAGCACATTTTAAACATTGCTTGCATAACCTTAGAAAGTTGTTAGAATAAAATGTTTTGTGTTACCATCCATTTCCTAAAAGATAAGAAGACTGAAACTTAAATGTCATTATTTAGTGAATTCACTTCTCACTGATTTTCCAGAAAACCACAAAATGTTAACAGGAACAGACCAAAAGTATGTGGCAAACATTTCCAGACTTGGACAGCTCCTTGAATGGGTAGAGAATTCAGGCTCTTATTTCCTGTACACAAGGTGCAGGGTTTGAGCCTAAGTAACACCTAACTGAGGCATTTCAAACACACACACACACACACACACACACACACACACACACACACACACACACACACACACACACACACACACTTGCAAGCAAGCACTCATTCTCCTTAAAGCTGCATAAATACGCTCACTATACACTTGTCTCACAAGAACTCATTTGCCTTAAAGCTGCATAAATATGCTCACTATACACTGAGAGCACCTGTCTCACAAGAACTCATTCTCCTTAAAGCTGCATAAACATGGTCACTGAGAGCAGCATAAAAATATTTCCTTACTGTTTGCAGTTGAACTCATTCCACACTTGGAATTCCCTAAATAAACATCTACTTGGTTCCTGGCTTGCATGTTAAACTCCACACACGGCGCATCAACAGTCTGTTAAACTCCATGTATGGCACATCAACAGTCTGTGTAACAATGCACGTACACAGACGTGATTTATGGACTCAGACGTGATGTGAATGGACCGGAAAAGTGCTGCCCATTGTGAACCACCCCTCTCTTCCTCCCAGCTATGCCACTGATACACAGGGATCTGGTTTCTGTAAATCATTAAATATTTTGTACTGCAGGACTAGGCACCTAAGTTTGTGACTCTCATGGCTTTATTATTCTTTGCAAAACCTATTTCCCTAAAATAAAAATTACAAGATATTTCATGTCATACCATAGGCCCTAACAATTCTATGAATATATAGTTATGTGTATCTGTTCTGCAGATTGAGAAAAGCCACATCTGTGATCACAGCCAAGTCACCACTGCTTACCTTACTTGTAGAGCAAGTCCCAAGACATATTTATGAATGCATGTGGACCATCCAGTTTGTTAGATGAGCAGTACCTCTTCACAGCCTCAGCAGGAACCAGCAGAACATCATGTTAAACCAACCTGCTGCCAGAGTAAAGTATTCTACAAACACACAAATATCTATCTGATATACCTGAACTTAAACAGACTGAAACTCAAACAGGATAGGGAGGATACAGTAAAGTAACATGATGAACCAACCTACATTTCAACACATTTATATTTTATCACTGCACCTGTACTCTAATGTAAATGCAAAGAAAAATAAACTAGTAACCCTGAGGAGATTTGAACACATAATGTTGTTTAGTGAATTCACTTACCATTTCTAAAGTGTGATCCTGAAGGAGTCATATTTAAGAGGTAAAGGAAACACATAGATTCATAGGTTAACAGGCAAGTACAAGGCCATCTGCTCTTGCTGGCCATTTTAAGCCTGGCCAATTTCCCTTTTTTGTGTGTGTTGAAATAACCTATCCCATTTGGTTATAGATTGACCTTGCCTGTCCCATGGTCAATAATTATATGCTGTCGCCTAATGAGAATAACTGGGATCAAGCAGTAGATAATTTGAGGGGACCTATGCATGGGATAAAGCATTTAGGAGCTACATCTGTTCATTAGTAGTGCCAGGGGCAGTTCCTGGGGTAAATTTTCTGTTTCCCATCCATAGATCTAACTGTACTTTAAAATGGACAGAGTTGAACTTTGTATTATGTGGATGGGGAGTCTGTTCCAAATCAGTGGTAATGTTGTATATCAGTGCTAATATTACATATAGACAGACTAGAAGTAGAAATCAAATGACAGGCCTAATGGTAACCAATTCCAAGACTTTCTTCAGTATAGTCTGTTAAATACAGCATTCCAGTGGTAGGCTATTAAATAAGTCAAGGAAAGACATATTAAGGGAATGTTACAAAAGAGCACACTATAGACAGAAAAGTCAAATAAAAAAATAAGTAAATAAAACCATGAGAGGAGTGGAATACTTCAGTCTATACACTGACAGTCTGCAATGTAGGTAATTAATGAGCTGAGCCATGGCAGCAGTCTGAATAATAGCAAAAGTTTAAGTCCATGTCATATTTGACAAATGCTGGCAAATGTTTAGCTCATTTGGGTGACCAATGGCAATATCTATCACATGTAACACAGACTGAACATAATTTTTTTTTATACAAGGAGCGATTCCATTTCTTGTTGGTTAAACATGTACATCAATTGCTCTCTCTGCAACCTGTCGAGAAATGTATAAACACAAAAAAGTTATTTTTATGTGCCTTTTTTTACGCATTTTTTATGGTTTGTTCATCTATTATTGACCAGATTAAAGGTTGAAAATGGGAGTATAGGACAGAGATAAAAAGGTGAAGGAAACAGAGGGCAGAATAAAAGGTGAGCAAGTAAGGATGAGAAAGATGGTTCTCCAGTAGGAGGCATATATTTTTTTGTGGGACAGGTGCCCATTTTATTTAAGAGAAGGGAAAGCAGTGAAGGAAATAAGAAAAATGTAAATGAGGTAGGTTCAGTAACAGGGAAAAAGAGAGAAGACTAACAGAATGTGGGATAACACAATGAGGTGAGGGAACACAATGTTGAAGGAGACATTAGATGAACAATGGGAAGACAATGGCAAGGGCAAGACTGTTAAATCAACAGGGTTGGGCATGGACATGAAAAGGAGGGGAACCCCTAGTTGGAGGAAAGAATTTGGTATTCACAGATGCAGTCTGCATCAGCTGAGACACAGTGACAGATTATTCATGACCCTGGTTACTGTCAGCCCTGGTCCTGGCTCAGAAGGCAGTGACAGTGCCGGCAAGGATATTGCCTCTATCTGGGCAATGAGGGCATGCAATGAACCTCCTGCTAATGATACGCCCCACAAGGTTCCACTTTATAATCTCAAAATACTGAAATCTCGAATTTCAGTATCTTGGGACCATAAAGTAGAATGCTTGGAATCCTGAAACCCCAAAACCACAAAACACAAAATCGTAAACATAAACACACCATGCACCACACAACACATACACCATCCTACCCACACAACAACAAATAAACAAACAAAACACACATAAACACAAAAACACAAACCTACACTACATATAAGCAGGGGTGGCAAGCCCCCCTACACCTTCCCATGTGGGAGGCTGCACCCTCCACCTCCTACTTGTATATACTAACTCTGTGATTGCAGCAAACAGAAAAAGACAGCAAACTCACCACTAGACACTCTACAGTACCCTCGCACACACACACACATCACAAATATACAAACACCACCACTTTCAACATTTAAACACTCATACTTTTACCTGCCTACCCTAACTCACACATAAAACTTCCAAACACACTCACATGCACTCAAACAAATACGTAAAACCCAAACAAAATACTCACTTACCTTACATACCAGCCAAATCCACACACTAAACCATATGTGCTGCATACACTGCATCCCACAACAAATACCAGAATACCATAACTGTGAATTAGACATTTCCGGATTCGCGGTTATGGAGTTTCGCAATTTTAAAAATTTGACTTTATGGTCTCAAGATACTGAGACTTTCCTGGTAGTCAAACATCAGTAAATAAATAAATAAATAATATAATATAATATATACAAGCTTCAGGATCTAAAAACAACAAGATACAGGCAAATTCACAGGCCCCACTGTAATGCAGTCTCACATGAAAAACAGAAAGCAGTGTGAAAAAGCTGCCTGTAAGAGGATTCACTCTTAAACACTGTAATTATACAGATAGATAGATAGATAGATAGATAGATAGATGGATAGATAGATAGATAGATAGATAGATAGATAGATAGATAGATAGATAGATAGATAGATAGATAGACACAACACAAACACATTTACAATATACATACATACATAAATAACTATGAATCTAGTTTAAATAAATTAGGTTTTATGGCACATATCACAATCCTACAACATGTAGTTTTACCCATTTTGTGCACACACACACACACACACACACACACACACACACACACACACACACACACACACACACACACACACACACACTGAACCTAAACACATACACACACACATTTATATATATACATATATATATATATATATATATATATATATATATATATATATATATATATATATGGATCTATCTTAACGAGACAAGTCAAAAACGCCGACAACAAAATCACCGACACCACATAACCAAGCAACAAACAAAACAAATCCCGGTCCAGAAAGCACACACACAACACAAGCACAAAACCAACACTAAACCTCACATACACAACTACCTACAACCTTAAAAACCACAACTAACCCCTAACTATCCCCTACTCTCACCTCTCACTAAACCCACCCCTAACCTAAGTCACTTAACCGCAACTAAACCTAACCTTAACCTAACTCACAGCGCTAACCTAACTCCTAACCTAACACCAACCCTAACTATCTAGCACAGCCACCTACTTACCTGGCCACCTACACTAACCGCCCCTAACCCCTAACCCACAAACTATCACAGTGGCACACACACCTTACTACACTTGCACTCCTCTCGCGTCGTTACTATCACACTGCCATTGTTCTCATGTCGATCTTCTCAGGCGTCCGGGTTTTGATCACTAAGATAGAACCATATATATATATATATATATATATATATATATATATATATATATGTCTGTGTGTGTGTTTGTGAGTGTGTGAATCTGGTCTAAATATACTAGTTTTTATGCTTGAGATCACCATTCTGCAGGACATAGTTTTGGCCATTTTTGATTTGATCTCTTTTTCTTCTTTCTTCTTATGTATGGGTGTTGGGCACTGGATCAAATGGACAGTGTCCCAACACCATGTATAGCCACACAATTTGATTGTCATAGACAGGTGGTTGATGTGTATGAGACTGACAATCTCCAAGTAGGGGAACATTTCTTTTTCATGGGGATTGTGTGATCTCAGAGTTAATATATATAATTAGCAGAGAGGTGTGATTGGGCTTACCCACTTGGAAAAACACTTGCCCTTGGTTTAATCTGCCACATGATAATTCCTGGAACATGCGCGGAACTTGTCAGTATTAGTGACTTTGACAATATATCAATCTACATTTTGGGCACTATACATTATATATATATATAAATATATATATATATATATATATATATCTACAGTGGTGGTGGTGCTGCGATAGTGTTGTCGCCTCACAGTAAGACGCTGTCCGGTTCGATTCTCAGTTAGATCGTCTTCTGCATGGAGACATGCATGAATGGGCGTACCTTTGTTGAAGGTTGTGCATCAGAGCTGGCAACTCGGTATGTAAAAATCTACTGCCAATCATTAGCAGATGAGTTCTGCTGTGGCGACCCCTAACTGGGAAAAGCCGAAAAGCACAACAACAAACATATATATGTATATATATTTTTTTTAATTTGTTGTCTCTGTTACCTGAATGCAATATACCCCAAAGAAAAAAATGTTTCCTTAATTTTTACACTTGCTATACTTCTAGTAGAAAATATAAGTTAGGAAAACACAGGATACACTAAGTTCCATAGGGCAAGAATAAAAGTTGAGTAATGCAAAGTGATGTTTTGCAACAAGAATCGGACTTAATGTAACTGAAAGTACAATGAAATGATTTTTGTGTCTCAGAAAAAAAAACCCTTCTCACTTCAGCACATGAAGTCTTGGACTAGAACTAGACAGGGACATTTGATTAAATTAATTCTAAATGTCCTTTAGGATTTTCAACAATGATACAAATCTTGTTATAATACTCCTTAAATGTTTCCAGTCCTGGCCAAACCTCTGCAATATCATGAGGATTGCATAACAAAGCAAATTATGCCTTTTGTGTTTGCCTGTGTTTTTTTTTTTTCCTGTGCAGGTGTTGATTTTTCTGAGTTTTCATCTTTCAGGTCACAGATGGGCTAGCTCTCTTTCACTATTTCCACAAAGTGTCACAGTTGGCCAAAGTACTCCTTCACAAGCATCTCGAGATGAAGAGTGAATCATGCTTAGTACACGAGGATCAGGGGAATGAAGAATGAATCACTTTCAGTTTCTAATGATCAGTTGTGGTCTGGCTGGGCATGTTTTGATAGAACACTGAGTGGGTGCCAACACTGTGGCTGTCCAGAACACACCCAGACAGCAGAGAAACAACAATGTTCTATTTTGCATCTCCATTAATCTTGTCATTGTGAATCATTAAAACTAGTGATTCCTGCTGTCAAACTGCTTGCTGGCAGCACATGATGTACACAGACCGTGCAAAGAATAAACTAAATGTAGCAGAAACACAACATCATAAAAAAAAGAGTTCTCCATGGGTGTATTAGTACAAAACTAATATTATATTACTTCTAATTATGTATCGTCAACTCACACCCTTTCATTCTGTCACTACTAACCTAGTTTGTCTTTTACACTGTTGATTTATTTTCCATCTGTGTATAACCCTCCCCATAGTCATTTATATGAAAAATATGCATCACTTAGAAAATATTACAGAAAGAGAATAATCTAAAAGCTATTATTGTTTTATTCTCCAGCTATACCATTTTGTAACCCTAGACAGTTCTGAAGAATAGTAAATTAAAACAATGAGTGAGAAGGTCACTGAAAAAACAATCAGTAAAAACAAAATGAAAGCTCCAGCAAAAGCTAGAACTTCCACTGAGTGACCTCCCAAACCTCTTGTATCAGAGGCACATGGGATATATGCAAATGATCCTTATGAACATCAGGTGTTTCAGCTAATTGGTGATTCTGAATGCGCATGACTTGTTTTGTTGTTTTAATGGACAATTTCAGGCCAATAAAGTCAAACCCCACTAGCTGTGGATATGCATACTTTGGCCTTGTTATGACCTCATCAGCACAACACAAGCAGAGTGTTTGACTAAGCATTAGAAACACAGGGCTGTTATACCAAGCTGATGTCCATTATCATTAGGGTCACTGCAAAAAAATCCCAAACAACAAACTAAAACAATGAGTGAGAAGGTTGATGTTCATAAGAATCATTTGCATATATCCCATGTGCCTCTGATACAAGAGGTTTGGGACGTCACTCAGTGGAAGTTCTAGCTTTTGCTGGAGTTTTCATTTTGTTTTTACTGAAGAATAGTAAATCTAATCAGTGATACGAATCCTTCTGATTGTTGCTCTTTTGTTTATATTTTAAGTTATACAGTGAACTGCTGGAAACACATCTGCTCATTTTGTGCACGTCAACTTTTTATCTATATTCTTCCTCTATTACATATTATGAGTTTTCTCAGTATTCACTTTTGCTAAACACCAGTACAGCAGTGCCATGGCTATTGTACCATTGCACATTATTTATCTTCTATTTTAAGCAATCTCTCTCTTGTTTTCAGTCTGCCTTCTCTTTCACCCTAGCCACTCCTGATAACCTGAATACTCTCAAATTTGTAAGCCTTTTTCTGTGAAGCGCTTCTTCTGACTCAAATGTCAGCATGGCATTTTCCAATGAACTTAATGCTCATATAAAGGTTTTGCTTCCAAACTTGAATTATAGAAAAAGAAAAGAGGCAGTGTTAATTGCAGTTCATGTGAACTAAAATATTGAATAACTCTTATGTTGCCTGCTCACTTTGTAAACACCGATAGCATCTTTCATTTTAAATATCACTGAATTTGATTCTGTGCTTTGTTCATGATACCAATATACTTGGATGTGTTACAGTCTAAACTTGATTAACAAAACAAGACAACATAAACAGTTACTAGGGTTTTCACCCTGACACAAAGACAACTGCTGAAGATAAGTGACTCACACAATTAGAATTAGGTCATATCAGTTTCCCCATAACAGGCAATATAGAGGTAATTACCCAGTCGCTGAACATAACCAGTTTATTATGTGTTCAAGACATGGATCCCAAGAAGTTCGCTCAAGAGGTGAATTTTGGCACCAATGTCAAGGACACATAATAACAGGTTATAATCAAAGATGCAATCATAATTTTTTGCAGTGCATTGAGCTTTATCCACTCCATGTACTACTAATTACAGGAGAAGGAAAGCAAAGTGCTAAGTGTTTTACTGGCTTTTAAAGCCATAAAGCACTTAGCAAGTGTTGTCACAAAGACAGTAACATAGTTACTCATGTTACAGAAAGTCAGGGACATATTACCAGCACAAACAGCAGGCAGAAACAAACCTGATTTTAATTCTGCCACTGTCATTTGCTGGTCAGTACCGGCAAGTTTTACTGACTAGCGTAATACCCAATCTTAACCTGGGAAGTGGATGTATTTAACATTTGTTAAGACTGGGTCTAGTGCTATAGAAGCACTTAACTGATTCATCTTTTTCCAGATATCGGAGCATAATCACCATGGACCATGCACTACAAGTCTATTAAGATTAACCCAGTCAATAAAGTAATCACCAAATAGCTTGTACTTAGTTTGATGCTTCTCACCTGTCCATCGGAGCATAATCACCATGGACCATGCACTACAAGTCTATTAAGATTAACCCAGTCAATAAAGTAATCACCAAATAGCTTGTACTTAGTTTGATGCTTCTCAACTGTCCAGATTTTTGTTAAGTTTATTTAATTTTCTTCTGAAGACTGCTACAATTTTGTTGTGATTGATGTACATCTTTTTGAAAGCTGTCTCTCATCTACCCTGCATCTGCATATTGTCTGAAAGGGTGCTCCATGCTATGTCTGAGGCATCTGCTGACATCCTTTGGTTGCTTAACTGGCATTGAAAGGGTATCCCTTTGCTTTGGTTGAAGGCCTCTATCCACCATATCAGCTCTCTCCCGTTTTAGACAGGGAAGCGTTTTTAACTTGAACATGAAGTGTGCATGTGCTGGCACCACATACACTTCATGCACGACTATGTTTTCCTAATATGGAACTTTGCTAAGAAAAACACATGGTTCACAAGACATCTGTTTTTGGGGTCACTGACAGCTTCAAAAAACAAACAGCCTTCCTCCCACAGGAAAAGATTGTGTTTCTAACTCAGTACTTCAGGGCACTTAGAAGAAGACAGCTTCGGCTAGTGGAGTCTTGAGAACCATGGGTTACATGGCCTCTTTTAATGATTCCCTTAGCAAAGCTCCACATTAGGAAAATACAGTTGCACATGACATGTGTGTGGAGACAGCCTATGTGCTCCCTTAGTTTCAAGTTAAAACTTCTCTTCATAGAGATCTTTACCCACCATCTTCTCTAGCTTTTGTTTCATTTAGTCCATGAGAGACTTCTGAAATTTTACCATATGAAAGTTGCAATTCAAAGTTGTCATAGCCAGGTTAATTGATGTGTAAATATTCTGCCAAATGTATTTTTAGAGGTGCCACCTTTAGCTCTATTGGGACCTGAGGAAATCAACTCAGGATCCGGCACACTATTTCTAAAGTCATGTCTGTATGTGTCCAAGATCATGTGGAAACTGTTAGTTTTCCTGGGGGCAGAGCCTGGTAGTCAAGCTGCAAGGATGTGACCTGACTAATATCATCCATAACCTCTAGAACTGGATTAATAGTCAGATGTTTTGTGTTCAGGAAGCCTGAGAAATTCTCCTGCCCTTTCTTTAGATTGAGGGTAATCATGAAGCTCTCAATGGATAGACTCTTATCTTATGAAGGGTTTATGACCCAAAGGAAATTTGATCAACAAATGCCAGCTCACTTTTATCTGAGTCATAGGGATTAGAAACCTCCTTAGGAGAAAGGTCTCTCTTCCTTTCTGAAGTAGGAGTTGCTGTATCAGGGTTCCTCCCATAGCCCAGCTGTCTGGATCTCATAAAATTCATAAGGTACTCAGCTAACCTGACCAGGTATTGTAGATTGTGCTGAAGGGACTTAGACACAGAACACCTAGGCTGCGGTAAGGTGCTAGTAGCCTTTTTGTGTTTAGGCTCAGGTCTAGTCTTGGGTGTGGCATCAGCTGTCATTGGTCCAGTAAGTCAGCCAGCACCCATGGACTGTACTTGGTCTTCTGAAGACTTCTCTTTTGTGACATGGGAAAAAACACTCTCCTCACTGGTAGATCAATTATCGGTGTCTGAATCTGGAAACTGCAAGGCAAATCTGGATCCATACATTGCCCTAATAACTTGTGCCCATGCAGATATTGTAAGGGACTAGTGGCATGGTGGACTCAGCGAGGGTCTCTTCAGTTGCCTTGCCTGCACTCACAGTTACCAAAGGGGACTGTGAGTGCAGGCATGGCACAGTCATGAAAGGGGACTGCACCCCCTGCAAGCATGTCTCTTCCCCTTTGACAACAAAGAGACAAGTGTGCTATCTGACACTGATATGCTGTCATCCACCACCTTGACTGGCTTTGGGCACTTCCTCTTTTTTCAAAGGAGTTGCGATTCAGCTTAAACAGTGGACACAGTGGCATACATGGGGCACTGATGTTCTCCTTCCTTCTCAAAAATTTCTCTAGTGACTCAGGCCTGCACTTAATCATCCTAGAATTGAGCTAAGCACACTGGGGGCAGTTAGGAACCCTGTCTTCCAGGCCTAGGCAGAATAGACAGACAGAGAATAGATATCACAATGAATGATCTGTTTCCCATACTCTAAGCAAACATTAGTATTAGCAATGGACTTTTAATATCAAATACAGTAGACTGTAATACAAAAATAAATCCTGAGTGGGGCATTTAGTTTTAGCAGCTCTATCTCTGACTACTATCTGGCAAACTAGACAAAGGCTGAGTCAGGGTCTAACAAAAAGAAAGAGCTGAATAAATCGTTCCAACAGATGACTCTTATACCTTGACATCATGATAGTGGTATATATGTAGACAGTGCAAATTTCACCATCATTTTTCTTCTACATTAGTTCTACTTTCAGCTACAATCATGCATAAGTTTGTAACAGACAAGGTACTGACAATAGTTATATAAATATCAAAATACTGAATTTCTTAGTTCTCTCCGTTGGTATAAAGGGATAATGCCCTGACTACAGCTCAAGTGACCAAAGTTCAAGTAGCTACCTAGGCATCTTAGAGCTAGCATGGCTAGGGTGGGTATACAATATAGCAGGGGTTAGGACAGAACAGGACCATCCTATGCCACAATTCCATGGAGGAGGAACTTTAATGCAAGGATAGTCTAAGGCTGGACATTTGGCCACCAAACTTCAAAGATGGCTTTCCTCATATAGGGTAGACGTGAGCATGTACTTGCATGTGGAGTTAGTCACAGTGGCATCTGCAGTAACATGGTCACTAATCACCCCTACCCAGGGAAATAGTTAAAGCCTATGCCATATGTCTTCATAGCTGGTATGCTAGAGATGATCAAAAACTGCCCTCACAGTCCTGTTCTGGTGAAAATCAGTACAGGTAAAATGAACGGAATCAAGTCCAGTCAGGAGAAGCTTGATGGTCAGTAGCCAAAGGAACAAACATCGTCTAGAAAAAAAATCCAAGTTCTTCATAATGACTTAAAAATAAACTAGTAATACCTGCAGTGTCAGAGGTGCTCTACCATCTTCTGGAAAATGACTCAGCAGTTGCCACAGAGAAACTCTATCATGTTGCAAGGCAAGGGCAGAAAGATGAAGAAGAGAGTCATCAGGCTCCCTTCTTAAAGACAGAGTTTAGAAGTCTGACTTACCTTTTGAATTTTTGGAAACTTGTGGTATTTGCAGTCTTCCTGCACTGCTGTGGATTACAGATGCACTGCAATGTAGTGCAAATAATGAAAATATACTGAAAATAACATTTAAATATTCTTGCTTCTATAGACAGATGACTAATATGGTAAAATGCTACACCACAACAATGTGATCATGTTATATGTTTTGAAGATTTTCTTTTGGGTCTAGGAAGTCCTGACATGTTTTACACTGCTCCAGAGACTAGAAGAAGGAGCAGCATTCCAACAGCTATTAGTAAAATGTAGTCTGATACAGAAGCAGTTTTTATATTTCCATAATAATTGTATTATTAATGTGGCACGCTATCAGCTCACTTTGGCCCGTTGTCTGTTATTTATAGGTTTGTGTTTAATTATAAACAAAATACATTCTTAGGATTCCAGCCAGATGTTAGTCTCATTTGTGTTATTGGACCCTAAAATGTGTCGAACATCATCCATGATCGCACCTTGCTATTAAAAGATGCCAGATGGCACAAAAATACACAATCATGTAAGTATATTTTTAAAACCAAATTTACTAAAAAAAAAATGATGCAGCCAATGAATTACTCCACCACTTCACTATGAATAAACAACAGTATGGCTCATGCAAGAAAACAAAAATGAAAGATTTTAATGGTGTTCTTTTCTATACCTTTTCTCCTGATCTTTAAGGGATGCTAGCAACAACCTGCTCACCATTCCACAGGACATCAAAGGCAGATTTAAATAACACTTCCAGCAGGCAGATTATAAATGAAAAAACAAAAAACAGAGAAGATGTACCACCCCTGGCACAGCTTATGATGAAACAGGAATATGAGCTATACCTAGGAGAAGGAAGTGCAACAACTAAGAAAAATGAAGACTGGAAAAGCAGGCAGGCTATAATGAAGTCATTGCAGATAAGATCAAAATGTTAGGTTAGTTAGCAGAAACCTGGCTCAGCAGAGTACTTATAGCTATGCAGAGAAAGGTATGTGCTAGACGAATGGAGAATAAGCATTCTAGTGCCAGTACACAAGAGCAAAGGGGCCATCCACAATAATGGGCAATCCAGAGGTATCAGACACCTGTCACACTGGAAGAAAGTACTTCAGATGGTGACTAATAAACAAATATACAGAGATCTAGAAACAAAATGGTAGATGAGCAGTTCATAACCAGATCAGGATGTAACACAACTATCCAGATGTTTTCAACAAGACAGACATAGCGGCTAAGGAGTGGGAGATGAGGAAATAGTCCAACTGGGCATTCTTAGATTTAGGATAAGGCATATGATAAGGTCCCAGGAAAGCTGATTTGGGCATTCATGCAATGGTTTGAAACCTCTTAGTGCAAGCTATGCACAATGAGGGTCTACTTTAATTAACCGAAAGCAGACTCCGTCTAATATGAATCCGTCGACACGTAAACAGCGAAATGCGATAATGTCGAACAAGCAAAACCGTGAAATTTAAACATCAAAACCGCAATAGTCGGCCAATCCCATCGCCCATAACATACTACCTACGCAAACACAACAACAAAAAACACATACATACACTAACCAAAACCATACTACTAACCCTAAATTAAAGCACCAAAACCCCACTTGTAACCCTACACTAAACCCCACATACACAACTATCTATGCACTACCCTTAACCCCTCCCTAACTCTAAGGTCCGTAACTACCGCACACTTACCCTACAGAACTATACCCGCACAAAGTAAATATTCCACACATATACACTTAACAAAACCCTACACTAAACCTTACATACATTACCTTTCTATGCACTTACCTTATCCAGCACCCTAACCCTAAGGTTCGTAACTATCTCACACTTACCTTACGGAGCTATACCGCAGACGGGCCAACTATGACAATTCGACATTTCCGATTTTGTTATTTAGTGCATTCGACATTTCTGCATTTCGCTGTTTACATGTTGACAGATTCGTATTCGACGGATTCTGCTTTCGTTTAATTAAAGTAGACCCCACAATGATACAAGTATGAACAGTATGTGAGTTCAAAGAAGGGTTCCTGCAGGGAATAGGTGTACATCCGGGTTCAGCTTTGATTCCACAACTGTTCATACTACTGATGGACTACATTAGCAAATAGGTCAGGGGAACAGATTAACAAAGCTGCTGTATTCAGTCAATGTGTCATTACAGGCAGACTTTGAACAGAAACATCTGCAAATGATAGGATAATGGAAAATAAAAACAAAGGCACATGGGTATGCGTGTACATATATGATGATATAATGCCTAGTCAGCATGTCACTTGGTTGACATAGAAGACATTTACCAAAACATGTCAAACACTCATTAATTCAAACATAAAGCAAACTGATATTTGGTACATAAAAAGGAAACAAATTTCCTTTTCCTCTGCACTACCCAAAACCCAACCACATTCAGCTCAAATTTGTCTGAATAGTGGTGGTGTTGTAGGAAGAGCTTTTTATAAGTTAAGATGCACATTAGGATTAGGACACATTAGTATAGTGGTCAAAATCTAACCCCTAATCTAACCCTAAACATTCGCAATCTCACAAGCACTTACTCTAGTCCCTTATCTAAACATAGGTCTAATCCTAACCCACACACATTCACAAAGACACACACAAACATGCACTTAGTATACATCTCACTTACCTGATTCGATGCAACAAACATTTGAACAAAACCTCTGTTCAACTAAATGGATGTTCGACTAAACAATCCTGAACTTTTAGATGTTGAAAAAAGTAATGGATGATTAAATACACAGCACTCAAATATATATTCGAACTGCAACCGATAGCCTATTGAAAAAGAATAAATACAAAAAAAAACAAAGCAAAAAACAAATGTATTTTGCAGGGGGGCAAGCCCCTTATGCACCCACTCTATGCTAAGTATATATATCTAATCCAGGATTGCTCTACAGTGGGGAAAGGACAATCTATTATATGTATATATAATATTATATATTATATGTGTCTATACTATGATCTTTCACAGACTGACTGCTGTCATGTTCTGTCTGCTGATGTTTGTCAATTGTGCTGGCATTTTTCTAGTTTTAATAAGTTGCCATTCAACAATTTGTCATCAACCCATATTTTATATACATTAAAAAAAAAATATATATATATATATATATATATATATATATATATATATATATAATTTCAGTATTTTGAGTTTACAAAGCCGAATACTCACACTTCCGAAACCGGCAGAAGCGCGAAATTCAAAATACCGAAGTACGGATATTTTGAATTTCTGCTTCCGGTGGTATGGAATGTGGATGTCTGGGCTTAATTTTGGTAAGTTTGTGTGTGTAAGTATGTTGGTTAGGGGTTTAGTGTGTGTAAGTGTGTGTTGTGACTGTTATGTGTGTGCTTGAGAGACTGTAAGGTGTGTGTATGAGTTTCGTTTATGTTACTGTTTGTGCGATCTCGAAGTTAGAATATATAAGTAGGGGGTGGGGGTGCAGCCCCCCACATGGGGGTGCAGGGGGGCTTGCTCCCCTGTCTATATGCAGTTTAGATTAGTTTGTTTGATTGTGGGGGGAGTTTTGTGTATGTTTATCTGTATAGTGTATGTGTAGCGTGGGTACGGATTTTGAATTTCGCGGTTATCTGTTTTCAAGTTTGTGAGTTGTGGTTGGGTTTTCGGCTTTGTGGTTTTGAAATACTGAAATTCGAGATTTCAGTATTTCGAAATTACAAAGTGGACCCATATATATATATATATATATATATATATATATATATATATATATATATATATATATACATATACATGCCATGTGTACATTATATTTTATATATAAAACATGCCTCTGATTGTTATACCCTGTGAATATAAACACTATATATTCCTTTATTCTAAGGCAGAATATCCAGAGATAAGAGTTTTTAATATATAATCAGAGTTGCAATTTATTTGATTCCTTCACATTTTGAAGACTACATAAAATTCAATATATTTTTGTATGTATATATTATTAAAGAAAATTTACTACAAGCTTAATGCGCATTTCATGTTAGACATAAATTTCACTAACGTTTCCCAACCCAACATCCATCTGTTTTAGCAATCCTTCAGCATGGTAGCTAAGGTTAGTTTTTAGGGATTGCATCAGAGTTATCTACAATATTTCTTTTTGTTTTGGGGGAAGCAGCTGTCAATATACTGATAATGACTCAAAATTTAACATCCTGTAGCTCATATGAAAATGTTTGAGGGTAAACACACATTACTGAGAAAGGGAATATTTTTGTTTTCTCGTTTGTTTCTTTTACTGTAAGTTCACTGGAATCTGTTTCTTCAAGTCTAATTTTCCATTTACCTTATGATGTAGGCATGTAGCATTCTGGAAAATGTAATTTCTTCTTATATTTACGTAACATTCATACCTTTCAACTGCTCAGCGTTTTACAGAATGTCCATATTTTTGCTTCAGATCTTAGATTTGTTCCTTATATAATGTGTGTTATTTTGGCCAATCATTGATGATTCCAGTCACTAAATAATGACAGACATCTGAACTTCAGATTTCACATCCTTCAGAATCTACATGATAATGTAAAACACATTTTTCAATCAACTTCCTTTATTAATAAGATCAACATTTAGTGTCAGTCCCTGATTATTGTTAAGAGATTGAGAGGTATGCTCACTAAGCAGTTTTTTTCTTTTTTCACTTTCCTTCAAAACTTCAAGTTAATTCATATTATTGGTGCTATGTTACTGCAGTATCTCTTGTGGGTACAACTCGTTATACATATCCTTTGTACAATGAATAACAATGTTATGCCTGGTTTGACTTTATACAGTTTTTATGTGCTAAGCTCTATTACATGAGCTAGGAGAGCAAATGATCAGCTTTATCAATGTTCTATCCTAGTAAACAAACATAAATGAATGAACAAATAAATATATAAAACAAATAATTACTTCAGTTAGAATGTTTTCTTTATAAATTATGTAATAAACTTTTTTAAACTGTATAAACCATGAGTTTTTATTATATAAGCATCTATATCTATTGGTCTAAAATATGGACAGTAGGTTTATCATTACCATATTTAATCTTGCATCAAACAGTAAGTAGATTTGTTTTACCAGCTAATGTCTATCTTTAACTTTATTAATAGTGTCATGGATTTATGCCTACCTTGTCTGAGTGAAAATTGGAAAAATGGTAAATTAAATCATTCCGAGTTAAAAAAAAAAAAAAAATGGGTAAAAACCAGAACTTAGCAAGTGAGGATTTAGGATTACCAGTAGGTGTGAGATTCTTTACTGGGACCACTTTTCTGTGATCTTTTACAAAAAAGTATAAAAACTTAAAATGGACTCTGAATAACCATATATGTTGACAGTTACATTCCGGGCAACTTAATTTTGTGTAGGCAACGAGTGCAGAGAATTAAATATCTCAGCTGTTAAGGAGCTACTTATGGTGTCCAGGGCATGGGGTTTGATTCCTTCTACATTCATTTGGCGACTGTGTGTAATCCTTTAACCAGTCAGTTTACCTGGATCACCCCTGAAAATTAACAACTTTTCTAGGAGGCTTGCCTGGTCAATAAATTGTTAACAAAAATGACTTCAATAAATAATGCCAATCTTATACAAGATTAATATATATATATATATATATATATATATATATATATATATATATATATATATATGTACATATACAAATATTTCAAGCACAGGCATCAATACCCTTCTAGCTTGTCAATATAGTAAAACAGTCATTCCCATAATAACTGTCTAGGCTGTTCTTAAAAATATCTAAGCTAGTGCTTGCTTTAATGTAATTTGTAGTCTATTCCATGAATCAGCTGTTCTCTCAGAGAACCAATTAGTACACTTCTCAATTCTATAGAATCTTCTACATAGGTTCTTTGATGAGACTCTGCTACATTTTGATAACCCCAAACATTCCCTGAAGTAGCTGTCTCCTCTTAAATATCTATATGAGGCACTTAAATGTTGACATCCATGGATGCCCTTAGTATATTTGCCCAGTATTCTTTCTAGTTCACTCATGCTTGTTTTTATAAGGTTTGTATTTTGTTATTCCATACTCACATTTGGGACGAATGTAACTAATAAGCAATGACTTCATTATTTCTTGTTTCCTAGACTTTGCACATCATTTTATACAACCTATTGTTCTATGACTACCGTTAACCATTTAGTTGATATGAGCAGAAAAACTTACAGCTGAATCTACCAGGTTGGAAATGTAAATAAGCACCACACAAGTCACAGGTTGTGTTCCTTCACAAATAACCTTCCCTTCATTTGTTGGCAACTGTATATGATATTATTTCCAATTAGTATCGTCACATTGTAAGGCCAATGGTATAGGATGGCTTACACACTGAATATTTCAGATTATTGCTCAGATAAATGAAGAATGGCCAATAAACAGAGAAATGTAAGGCAGAGCTGTATATTTGCAACCAATAATCATCCCAGGTTGTGTGATCACTAGCTGCACTAGATCCAAAACTATTACATGTACAAATAACTCTTATATGGTTTGATATCAGCATAGCTGCTGTTGCAATTAGTTGTGTGCATGTTGATTTAAGTGTTTGTGTGGCAAAGAGGGATAAGATACCCTACTTGTGTTCTGAAGGTGCATTGTAGTAAGAGTTCTAATCCAGACCTATGTAGAAATATTTCATGTGTATTAACATTTTCTAATGTGTTGTTTGTGTAATGTGGTGCTTATCGCAGACATGACAAGCTGGAGAAAAAATGAATGTCAAGTTTGTCTGTGCTTATCTTGTTTGCATGAAGTATGGCAGTGTGAAAGCTTCACAACTGGCCAGACAGGACCTAGACAGCCAAAAACAGAAACTGCATGCATTCAATGAATACTATTGGGTATCTCTAAGCGACATTACATGGTGATTAACAGTGAGACCTTAAGAATTATTAGTAAAATAGGGAATGTCATCTAATTAGCCCTATGGCAATAGGTGTAAGTGTAGGGCTGGAGTACAAATGGTCCTGCATTCTAGTAGATGGTGTGTAACCTTTATTTTACTGTTGTGACATTGCTGTTTACAGCAATGAACTTCTACATAGACATGTGTTTTTTCAATCTTCTTGTGGCAACAGGTGTAAGTGAATGACTGCTGTACAAATGGTTGTTGTTGTGTCTTTTGGCTTATCCCGGTTAGGGGTCGCCACAGCGGAACTCCGGTCCGCTAATGTTTGGTAGTGGATTTTTACGTGCCGAGTTACCAGCTCTGATGCACGACCTTCAATGAAGGCACGCTCATTCACACATGTCTCCACACAGAAGACGTTCTAGCTGAGAATCGAATGGGACAACGTCTTGCTGTGAGGCGACAACGCTACCGCAGCACCACTACCACGGGGTACTGCTGTACAAATGGTCCTGGGTTCAAATACAGCATATTCCATACACTTTTATTGCTGATCCACTTCCCATTATGGTCACATTCACTTATAACATTTGACATGGTGTAGCTGATATTAATTACGTGTATGAGGACTGAGGAACTAGTATTGTGTCAGTTATGTATTCATTTATCTATGAATTATCTCATTTATTCTCAAACGTATGACTGTGGGTATACTGTGTACTATATTCCTGTAAGTATATTTCTGCTATGTGGACCGCCATGACCTTTACATTTATCTAACAGACATAGTGAACTGCCTGTACATCCAATAACCTTGAATTTGTTATACTTGCTATGGTTGTGCTCCACTTATCATCATGCAAACACGGAGGTGTGCACTGCTGGATACAGTGTTTGAGCAATGGTAAGCATAGCGCAACATTTTCAAACAGCGTGTACCCTTCCAGTAAGCATAATGACTGGAATTGTTGGGAAAGCATCATTCTCCATTACTATAGATTCATGGCAAACATCGCAGGCATTTGTGAATAAGGTGACAGGTTTAGGGCACAAAGATGGGATCTCCAGGAGTCCAAGAGTTTTGTTGGACTCCTAGTTAAGAAACACAGTGTCAGGCCTTTATAGGGGGACTTTTATGGCTCCCAGTATAAGTAAGAGGATTGGGATAGTTTAGTCTGTACTGTAACCAGTGGCACCAGTATCCACCACACTGGTGAATAATGCAGGTATCACTACAATAACCTCCAGAGGAGGAAGACGGATACCCTCAACCATTTGATCAGGGAACTTAGTACTGTGGACATCCCACAACTGTGTAAGTATCAACTACAGAGCGTACTTGTAAGAATCAAAAGCTGAATATAGGCAAGACTGGTATTCATAATGGTATTCTGTTCTGCTCTGTTTTTTTCCACAGCTGCCAGTGACCATGAGGTCAATGTATTTATCCATGTGGCTAGATTGACGATAATGAGGGAAGCATGTTGTATGTATGCAGAAGAATAGTGGTGTTATTCTAGCATTAAAAGTTAAAGAAAGATTTTTCAGTATTTTATAGAGTTGTGTCAAATTGAGCATGCATATCTCAACTGTAAAAGCAAGTATGCATGCATTAGACTGTAGCAGAAACCAAGAGTACAATATTAGACTTTAGTTTATGGTTGTGGGTTCAAAGACCATACTCCCCAACTATACAATTCTGTTAATTCTTCAATTATGGATATTTAAAGGTTTAAAGTAAAAGCTCTATACCAGTGGCACACATGCCCTGCTGTAAACTGCAATCTGTGTAAGTGGAACACACATATGTGCAACATATGCATATGTCAAGGAGTACTTGCTGCAATCTGTAGTACAGTGTGCATTTGTTAGGAGTTAGTAATTTTAAAAGTAAAAGTTAAGATAATAGGGTAAAGTAATTCTATCAATGCATTGTATGTCACATATGAAGATACTAATCTTATCTCTTTTTATCTCTCACCCTAACACTTATTTTCTCTCTTTTTTTTTTATTTTAGTCTTATTTTATTTATTTTTTATTACATGTCATCAAAATGTGTCCATGTCATCCATGTGTACCACATCACTATATGCTCCACAGCACAACGAGGTAAGTCTGCCCCATCAAATCCACTTGTCCCATCCACCAGCTCCAGCATCATTGCCCAGCATGCCTGGAAGCCAAACTGGCAGTGCCACCTCTGCTGCCCCTGTACTACATGCACCCTCAGGTAGTCTTGCCCCAGAAGATGGTCCATTGGCACCCTCAGGGCGCTGTGGCAGAGGTGGTGATTTTATCACCCATGCTGAATTGATAGGGATAGTGTGTAGGGCTGCGTGTAGTAGTTAAAGAAAAAGATGCAGGCATTAACACTGGTTTTGCACACAGTGTTAAATACCTGCATCTTTTGCTTTAACTACTAATTTAAACCACCAACTGTTACTTTGATTTTAATTGTATCAATTATGTGTGGTCCTATCAAATGTAGGACAGGGTTGTTTAAACAGCAGTTGAGAACATTTGTTTGTCTGACAAAGTCCCACTATTTAGTGGGACAAAAAGTGCTTTACAAGTACTGTGTTTCATTAAATAAATTTCCTTTGCTTCAAGAACAGAATTTATATTTGTTGCATTCATGTGTTGGAGTATCCTGGTGCAATTCTCAGCACTTTTTGCATTATCCAAGGCCTTTGACACTATCCTCCATTCATGTGTCATACTGAAGATCTCCCATGTGGGAAATAAGCCATACAGTAGTACAGGGATAGGCAACTGGCTCAATGACAAAACACACACTCTCAACATAGGGGACTGCACCTCAGCCAGTAGCCAATTACCAGTAGAATACCTCAAGGATCTGTGTCAGGCCCTCAACTGTTGGCAAACTACTTCCCTGAAGTGCAGGCAATGGTAGACAGCCTGTGGTTTACCAAGCTTGTGGATGACTGGTAACTGGACACACTATTACAGAGTCCCCCAGTGATGGTACCATATTAAAGAAGAGCTGCCACACACCAATGATTTGTGCCAAACTCACTAACTGAATGTTAAAGCATACAATAGCTCATTTCCCCCTTTGGCAATGAAGTACCCCTGCTAATTATGTGTTGTGAGACTTGGGAACACATTGATAGCAGTCTATACTTTAATCACTATGTGTCCATAGTGGTGACACATACATTCTGCATTGCGCACATCATAAATATTGACATCACTTCCAAGACCAGGGTGCTCATACCTCTGCTGTACTCTACCCTTATCAGACCACTAATTGAGTATAATGCTCCCTTATGTCTGTACCTCACCAGACACCTGCAGCAATTGGAGAAAACAAAGAGTTGTGTCTGGGAAACTGCAGAGCCTCCAAACATAACATACATGGAAAGACTGAAAGACCTGTTAATGTAACCAGTATCATGCAGGCTGCTGAGATGTGACTTATGACTGCCCTACAAAGCAGTCTCAGACCCTGCCCTACTGGAAGTGCTGCACATCTTCAAATCAAATAGGACAAGAATAACTTGGATCAGGGTTCTCAACCTAGCCTCTGACATACACATGACATGCTGGGAAGACAGCTACATCTCCAACTACTCACACTCCTCTGTAATAGGCTTCCATTGCATGTGAATCAGTGCTCCTCAATGACCCTGTTCAAGTGCAACCTTGACTACTGTTTAGTCATGGACATGGCCAGTTGGTGCTGCTCACAAATTAGATCTGCTAACAATGACCATCCAACTATGCTCAATAAGTGTACTTGTGTTTAAACACAGCTAGACTTCTAAAGACTGTAGGGCCATTAGGTTAGTAGTCTCTTATTTACATATTAATCTATGAGCCTGTGCAGGTCTCCCATCATTTTGTCTCCCACATGGTCTGCTGATGTCATCTACTATACATTCTTGTAAAAGTCAGACTTGTGCTATGGCACATGCATAATGTACTGTGTACTGTAGTCTGTGTACTTAGATAGGCATGGATTCTGTTCTCACTGGGTCTGTGTCTAGAGAGAAGAGCAAAAGTGTGTATCCTACAGTTACCACTCCAGTCCCATGACTTGACAGTATTTTGATGCTTGCACATGCCTACAGATTCATTTCATGCAGATCTTCCAACATGTACTGCAGATGTCATCCACTATCAGTTTACCTTCAGCCACGTAAAAGTGAGACTTGTGCTATGGTACTTACATAAAGTACTGAGTTCTGTAGTCTGTGTACTTAGATAGGTAGGGGTTCTGTTCTCACTGCAGTTAACTGTGTGACTGTGTGTGTCTAGCCAGAAGAGCATAAGTGTGTATTCTGCAGTTACTACTCCAATCCCATGAATTGACAGTATTTTGATACTTGCAAATGTCTACATATCTATTTCATCCAGGCCTTCCAACGTCTTCTCTCCAATGTGCACTGCTGACGTTATTCACTATAAGTTGACCTGCAGCCATGTAAAAGTCAGACTTGTGCTATTGCACTTGCGTAAAGTAGTGTGTTCTGTAGTCTGCGAACTTAGATAGATAGGGGTTCTAGCCTCACTGCATTCAACTGTGTGTGCATGTGTGTGAGCTGTTGCTTGACATTAAAGACAGCGTTTTCCACTATCAAAATTATGCAATAATTTACCCTTTGCATTCAGAAAAAGCAGTTATTTTCCTATTTGCCATACTTGTGTGGCCTCAAGCGTAAAGTATTTAGGTATTAAGGGTATGCACTGTACCATATTTAAGAAGAAATAATATTTTATTAGTTTTTGGTGATGTTCTATGTAAAACAAAACTGTATTGTTTTAGTTATTTAGATAGTTACATTATGGTATTCTGAGTCTAATTTGCTGAGATTAAATATTCCACTATGGATTTGCTCCATGGTATACAAAAGTAGAACACTGACTGCAACCCAGATAGCCCAGGATTGATTAGAGATCCATAAGCAAGAGGAGGTGATGATGGAGGGTGGGAATGAGGGTCCAGTGCTGGCTCACTTGTCCAGGGGATAGGAAGGTAATTTAGTCAATACCAATGCCAGCAGTTTCAATAGATAAAGACACATGGCATGCTGCTTATGGCAATCCAATCAACAGTGTAACTCAGATTCACAAGAAAAACTGGATTTCTATTTTGGTAATTCTTAGAAGGAAAATATATACTGTAAAGGAAATATTCCTGTAAAATGGTTATGTAAACCAGCATGCCTTTATAAAAAATATTTGGGTTGGATTTCTGAAACCTGCACTTAATACTGCTATTTTGTGCATGATACACACACCATAGTGCACTATTTACTATTTATTAAGTAGCTCTACACTTCATGTGTACACGTAAAGCAAGGGTAAGTGGCACAACATGATATTGAAGATATAAGTAGCTGCCGTACATGCTAATTAAGCAAACCAAAATGGTGAAGCTGTTTGGGAATGTATAAAGAGAGTGCGTACACTCAGTGTTCCCTTTTACCCTGAAATCCAAACCTTTTTAGAATACAGCCACAAAAACACTAAGAAAAAATGTTAGGTGTTGCTACTGCCATCAATAACCTGTATATGCAACTGGCTTTAATTTAAAGTTCTGCTGCTGCAGCCAGACCTCAGATGAGGAGAAGGGTGTCCAGACCTAAATTTGACTTATGGACAGCATGATATAGGAATTGTAGATCAGTACAGGGAGGACAGGGATATTCTACAGGAAATATGCAATCTCTGCCACCCCTCACTCGAGGTCCAGGGAAATCGTGGAAAATCCATCCTAGTGGAAACAAAAGGATGTATAGCATTATGTATACTAGCAACAGGTACTTTTCAGAGTCTCACAGGGGAAATAATAAGGCTCTTATAGAACTCAGCTTCTAAACTTTTATAACAGTTTCTAAATGCAATGCTATGACATGCAAGAGATCATATCTATTTCCACATACCACAGAAGAGAGAGCAAAAACCATGCAACAATTTTATGTCATAGCAGACCCTGAAGTTCTGGGGGCATATAGTGCACACAGAAGCATAGCTGGATCAACTGGCACCCTGTCAACTAGTAACCCCCCCCCACAGCTCTTTAACTGAAGAGAAAACAAGCAAAATTAAAAAAATAAAATAGCCATTCCTTCAACAGGCACAAAAACAGATGGACATATGCAAGGCATGACCCTCCCTCACCCCAGACATTCAGGTCCTATCACTGTGCCTTGCCCCTAACTGTTATTCTGTGTATTTCATTTCTTCTCTTAAAATGCTAGCAACCAGTTGCTACAGTTTATACCATGCAGGGAGCACAACAACACTCAGGATTTAGTTAAAAAAATAAATAAATACAAATTATATATATATATATATATATATATATATATGTGTGTGTGTGTGTGTGTGTGTGTGTGTGTGTGTGTGTGTGTGTGTGTGTGTATATATATATGTTTTTTTTACCTGTAGCAAGCAGTTGCTGCAGTTTCGACCACACATGCAGCACTACAGTATTCAGGTTTTATAACAAATATAATAACAGCTTTTAATAGCCAGTACTGCCTTAATGAAAGATCAAGATCAGCCAATAGCACCCCCACATTTTGAGCCCAAGGCAGTTGCTCCTTTTATCCCACCATAGCTATGCTACTGATTGCATAAAAGCCCCACCTCATGATGAAGGAATGAGTCATGTTAACAGGTAAGGATACCACTCTATCGATGGTGAAGATTGTCTGTAAGGCCCAAGGGATTATCTACAAATTATGTGCAGGTAACCCTGTCAGTTTTCACAACATACACATAAGGCACATCTGTGATCTGTAAACAAGGTTTGCTAGGGGTTACTTTTCACAAAGGCATCTAGTGGAAGATGCAGGTTATGCAGTAGAGCCTTGGCTCATGGCACCCAAGAGGAACTCACACAACCCCACTGAGCAGGGATACAGCAATGCCCATGCTCAAACTATGAATATAATAGAATGTATATGTGACTTGTTCAAATCAAGGTTCCAATGTCTAAACTCATCAGAAGGTGTCCCGTAGTACAACTCAGCAACCCTGGCAAAAATACGAGCAGTCTGTTCCATGTTGCACAATATAATTCTTAGGAAACAACTTCAAAAGGGACAACCTGGCCTAGGACCACAGGCAGGGCCAAAAGCTCAAGCAGATAGAGATGAGGAGTCTAATGTTTAGAGAACCACCAGCTGCAGATGGAGCTGCCAGATGTAGGTATGCACAATATGCCATGGCTCTGGCTAAGAGGCAAATGATAGCACTCATGATTACTGCCCACGTGAAAACCTAAGATCCTAAGAACATGTGAATATTAAACCTGATGTCTTCAAAGTCTACTACTTTTACTTAAATATGTAATATTTGTGTTCTGTTAGCATAAGGCAGCATCATCCCCAAGGACATATTATGTAGCTGCAATATTAACAAGGTAAAAGTGGAATCTGTAAAAAAACAAGTGATATATGCAAATATTTATGTCACTAAGATGAAACACGTCTCAACTATACAGTAATGTTAGTATTAACTCATGACTGATTTATGCAATATACATAAATGCTTCTTCCAAATACTGTGCATCATGTATTTCAGTTGACAAATTTACAAAAAAACATCACCAACCAGTTAAGTTGTTATCATCATTTGCACAAGTATAGCATTAACTATCTAGTATGACTGCATTACTAAGAATAATACATTTAGTACAATGAGTTGCAAAAGAGTACATAAACAAACATTTACAACTGAGCAGTTAAAATAAATATAAAAAAAAAACATTTATTTTTCAATATATTAAATTACAGCAAGCTTCTGACTAAGGAAACATTAGTTATCCACACTGTGCATCTGACATATAGACAATCCTAAGTCACAAAGAAATGTGTGAAAGTAAGGGTATACTTATCATCGATTGTATAGAGTTGGTGGGCACAGGAGGGCAAGCCTGACACCAAAGAAATAAGTATGTGCAACTGAGAAACAAGTTTTCAGCAAGTGTACAATTGTCAGGGTCATAATCAAGAGCTTTACGTCAATTAGCACTAACATTTATATAATCTGTGTATGTGTATGAGGTGGTATGATCAAGATGATTTTTAATGTGAGTGTTCATCTGCTTGAACACAACCAAAGCAGCTGTGCTAGCACTAAATCCTGGTATCTTAGACAGGTGTGAGTTGTACATGGTAGTGTAGTCACTTCACTGTCATCACCCCCAACCACAAGAAGTACCTCAGTCAGGAGTTACACTGATAGTTCCATGGCCCTAGCTAGAAGTCAGGATGCTACCTAACTGTGAACTATGTCTACTGTATGAACTCTCATCTCAACTCTATCCATGACCATGTTGTCTACCACATCTGGCTGAAGACACCTCAATCACTGCTGTAGCAGTAGAAGTAGTGCCACTAAAACAGAGGGACCTCACATGGCCACATCAGCTAATACCTGGTGATGTAGAGGCTCTTTGGTCACATGGATGCTGACCCTCCCCTAGCAGACTTACCGACACTGCCTGATTAAGTATGACAATCATTCTGTAGAAGGAGTCACCCACATGGTTTAGGCAGTAATACATGTCAGAATGCACAACATTTAGTACTCACACTATCTATTCTGAGGCCCTAGAGGAATTTGCTTGTACCTCTGTGATGGCCCTACACATATGTCATGTGGCCCCTACTGATACACCAACATCAGGAGGAGGGCAGATAGCAGGCCTCCTCTGAGCACCTCTATCAACACCCCTGTGTGGTACATTACCTTCATGGTGGCTATGGGGAGAGTCATCTAGCTCTGTAACTGTATTAACCACACACCCTGATCAACTGTGCCTCCTTCAACCTCTCCTAACTCTGATGGTTCAGCGTTATGGGTATGCATAGGCATACTGACTATATTGTGTCCAAAAGATGGGCAGGGGATGTGGGAGCCACAACCTCAGTGTCAGACTGGCCCTATGCATCCCCGGACTGTGCCTTTTCATGACCTCCATCCTCATTGGAGGCCACTGATACTCTAAATTTAAATGGTAGGAGTTCAGTGCTGGTGGCAGGTTCAACCATAATAACAAGTAATGAACAAAACAAAAGAAAGAAATAGAATAAAAAGTGATCAAACTTATGTTATGTAAAATGTAAGTTAAGCGATAATATATGTGACTGCACATAAAAAACTGAAATAAACCAACTTTATATATAAATAATATGACAAAAAAAGTATATGCCTGCCATTTGCAAGTAGTTTGGTACCAGATATGCCTACACAGAAGAAATATGATGAACGAGGAATGATAAGTATGGCAATGCAAATGACACAATCACAGCAACAATTCCACTTTTCATGTGCACATTAAGAAACATCTTATACAACAGTCTGCTCTCCTGTTTCTTTCTCTCCCCTCCTCTCTCTTTGTCTCATCCTCTCTCTTCTCCCAACCCCTATCATTCTCTACATATAATATAATTATTCTTATGGCATAGCTGAAAGTTCACCAGTAGGTACACTTGGCTCATCCTCCACCTGAGCTCCTATACCAATTATCATTGAGGAATTCTTGATGATCTGTCCAGATTTCTTACAATGGACAGGAACTCATCTGCTGAAGTCAGTAATGGTTTTGCAGCAGGACTACCACCAGTAGTGCTCTGTTCCAATGCAGTGACAGTTACATTTTTCTTTACTTTGTTAATCATATCACTGGCCCAAATGCCATATTTTTACATAATCATAGCCATGTCATCCAACGGCATTTTCATCATTGACCACCTACTTAGATCTGCTTCTGTCTAACATTTCTGAGCACTGTATAGCCATTCTCTGTATCTGTGAGTGGAGGTTTACTGGGTCCAGATGTCTTGGATGCCATATTCTTGCATGTGATGAAAAATAAGGAACAAACAGAGAAATTAAGCCAAGAGAATGGTAAAAAAGAGATATATGACTATACACAATCATCATGAACCAACAAATTAAATGTTTGGCTCTCTGGGACTACAGGTAATACATATCTATAAAGATTACCTACATCCTCCCAAAAATCATAGCCTTGATAAAACTCTTACAAGAAGATGACAAGCTATTTGTAACTCCATAACAGATAGCAACCTTACCAGTATTAGTTGTCCTGAAAAATGCACACATTTAACATTTGGGAGATATGCCCTTTGGTTGATGTCAGGCATATAGTACAGTCTGAACATGTTTGCTGGACTACAGCTGTAAACCTGCCATTGCTAATACTCAAATAACACTTTTAACAGCCACAAAAAAATTCTCAGAGAAATGCCACTATAATAGTAGGTAACATCTTACATGAGTTTACTTAAAAGAAACAGATGAGTGATATATATGCTAGGAAAGCAACAGTGACAAAATTCAGACAGCAAATAATCACTACTGAAAAATGTAAAGACATCAACAATGTTAGCTAAAATATTCCATTGTAAATAAACATCACATAACTTTAGTGAATGAATTATCTTTATGAAAGCATGCAAACAATTGTAATTATAGTAGTGGAAGAGCTGTGTCAAAGACTCTGGATCTGAATAGTCTCCCTATTATGATTCACGTGCCTTACTGACATGATTAGTGTGAATATGTAAATCAGGTCTCAAATCATTAGCATTCATGTATCCCACAAATTGCACTAGGTACTGGGCAGGTAAACATGGTGTGAGGATCTACATGATTCTGTACACATAGCCTAGCAACACAAGAATGAACATTCTGAAGTGTTCCATGTCAAAAGCTTGCAAGTGTAATTGATTAGTTTGAGTTCAGGAATAATCAGAGATTCATACATTTTACTCATTAATGTACTCTTTTGAGGGTGAATCAGGGATAAGAGAGTTTCCAAAACTCAAAAATTACATTGGCTGACTTAGGAGATAAACATTCATGACATGTTTATTAATAAGTGCTTATGACTATGATGTACCTTTGAGTAAAACTTTGCCTGTAACTCTAAGTTCATGATTCATTTAAACAGACTGTAAAAGCAATCCAAGTGAGATTGCATTCATGTTAGAAAAGCATAGATAAGAGAACAATGCTCACAAAACAAAGAGAAGAAAGCAACTGTAATATTGCAAATATTGTTTACCATTGTAAGGGGAAGTATTAGCTTAACTGTTGCCAATATCCCATTCATCCACACATCTACTGGAAAATTGCAAAGGACAACTTTCAGAAATTGGTAATGTTGCACCTTTTATGCTAACATATACAATGTAACATCCTGATTATATGTAATCTACTTTTTCCTCTCCCTAATATATGCCTCTGTCTATGGCAAATAGTGAAAATAATCTCAAACGTATAGTGTTAATGCCATGATTTGATGCTTAAAACCAGAGAAGGTTCTGTCGGTATGAGGGTAGTGATGTTTAAGCAGTATGCTCATGCAACAAGACAAAAACATTGTGGAAACATCAGAAAGGTACATTTTGAATCGTTGCTTTATTTTTCAAAATTTTTTGTTCTTCATCCTTTGCATGCTGCTTGGCATTGTACAATCTTTGCTGCCAGCAGTGTCAGTAGCAATGAACAACAGTTCACTTTCTAAGGTAAAAACTCATAAGTTTAAAATGGAATGCTATCAAAAGTGCAATTGAGACTGACACTGTTGTGCACCCATTAGCACTCTGGACAGTACTGGGTGAACAAATTTCATCTGTCAGCTTCTTGTCTCTGTGGCACAAGATGTATGTGAAGTGAGCTTAGAGAAAGAGGATGGATAATGCATGGTTCAAATCCACTTGACCAATATTTTTACTGAATAGGTTCAGAATAAATATTTTCATACAGTTTTGTGTATGAATTGAACAGGCTAATGTCTGTGTGATAAATGCTAAAACCTTACATGTAGTCCATATGAATTGCTGTTACAAATGTGTTATTGTTGGAAACAGCTCTTCTCATTATTAATAATGACATGTGTTATGGATGATGTAACATATGACAGTTTGTAAAGTGTAATAACAGAAAAACAGTAACGAGGCCATGGTGGTGCAGTGGTTAGGGCTGTCACCTCACAGCAAGAGGTTCTCCAGTTCGATTCTCGGCTGGAGCTCCTTCTGTGTGGAGTCTACATGTCCTCCCTGCAGTATAGTGACGTTTAAAGACATTCAGGTAGGTGTGTGCATGAATGGGTGTGCCTTCTTTCAAGGTTGGGCATTGGGTTGCCACCTTGCCACTGTAAAAATCCAGTGTCAATCATTAGCAGACCGGAGTTCCTCTGTGGTGACCCCTAATTGGGAAAAGTTGAAAGACAATAACAGAAAGCCAGTAACATGAGGAATGTGGGGCATATGTGTGATATACACTGTAGTATTTATCCATAGTGCACAATTAATCATCCTGACAGTAACAAATATTATTTTAAACATTTATGTCATTATTATTTGTATATACTGTGTCAGTAATGAGCTACTGTAATTCTTTATGTGTCCCCATTCTGAACAATTGTCATTACATGAAAACCTGTGATGTGTGGCACAAATGTTATTGTGATTTGGCAACCAGATGTGAAAAGGATAATTATGTGAGGTTAATGCTGTAAGTGTTCTGTTCATTATAAGATCTACTCCTCAATTATGTTAGTTTTAATTATAATTTCTTTGTGTATTTGTTATCATGTTTTGCTGTTTACATTTGAGCACCACTTGACAGGATGCAAACATTGTTCAAAACTGAAGGTAAAAATGAAAAGTTTAATTCTGCCTTCTGTAGAGTAAATGAGCCTGGTGTCATTTCACCACTGTCATCACTCTGGATAGTACAGAGTGAAGAAGAATCACCTGTCAGACAACTATGTCTGTGCTACAAGCTGTAAATGCATTGAGCTGGGAGCAAAATAAGAAGCACTGTGGGGATCAAATCTATAGTAGTGATAAGTTTGTTTATGGTGTCAGATGAAGTTTGGAGTATAAATTGAACACCCTAAGTGTGGGTGGTAAATGCTGAATATGTTACTTATAGTACTTGTAAGCTATTACCGATGTTTTGTTGTAGGAAAATCAATTCTTCTTGCTATTAATAGCAGTTGCTATGCATGATGATTCAAAAAAATGAAAGGTTGTAAAGTGTGAGAACAGAAATTCAGTAACAAGATGAATGTGGAAATATGTAGAATATATTTATAGATTACTTATCCATATGGTCTAAGTATTACTCATGGCATTAAAACAGTTTCCTTTCAAAGTTGTAATTATTATTTGATAGTGGAATGTCTCAAATGAGGTTATGTAATATTCTGTGTATTCCATTTCTGAATAATTGTCATTCCCTGAAGGCCTGTTGATGAATAACAAAAATGCAAGTTCTAATGTGGCATGCCAGTGTTAAAAGGATGGCTGTGTCAGGGTAATGCTGTAATAGTTCCGTTTATTAATAGATTGATGCTTTCTGATTTACAAAATTATATGATTATTTTTCTTCAGTTTTTGCCTTTTGCATTTGCACACCACTTTGCAGGGAGCAAATATGGCTAACAGCTGAAAAAGAAAATGAAAATTTTAATTTTGGCTGCCTTCTGTAGCTCATGTTAGCTTGGCACCATTGCACTGCCATCAGCACTCTGAATTGTAATGAATGAAGAATGTGCACCTATCAGCTATCTGTCTCTGTGGTACAAAGTGTAATTGCCATGTGTTTTGAGAAAGAGGACAGGTTGTGCAGTGCTCAAATCCAATTCACAGATATTTTTACTGAGGTGCTCAGAATGAGATTTGTCACAAACCTTTGACTAGGAATGTAAAGCTAAATGAAAAAGACTACCATAAATATGATGTTAACAAAAAATAACATTAATACTTGCTATATAAGTCCAATATAATGTGTCAACTGTGAAAATAATGATATTTAATTTAAAATGCACATGCATAGACATGATTTGCACAATAGTTTTGTTATGACTATGAGTTATCACATATCATATGTATCTGTTTATGACAATATGTTTCTAACATACCCCAAAATGTATAACTCAAGTCACGCAACTACACACATCTGAAATGTAGTTACAGTCACAACTCTGGATTTTACATAGAAATGCAATACCGTCACTTTTAAAGTCACACTTTTTGAAGGCATCGCTTAAGTACATTTATATTCGTTCCCAAATCAGTATATCTCACATTAAGACTTAAAAACAATGTTTTCCATGGCACTGACAGCTAGTGAGGAAAGATCTATTTTTTATCTTACTTTTCCTCATGGGTTCAATTCTAAGGTGGTACAATTCAATGTTACTAGTGTGTAAACCCAAAATATCATAATCCATGCCATTTTTCCTCTGGTCAGCAATGATTATAACATCATAAAGCATTTCAGTGCTTAACATTGCAACATGTGAAAATAGGATGAGCATCACACATGGCCAAATCTCACTGTCATATTTCACACCTTCATTGTGTTTGGATGTAATCATTACCAATGTCTCTACCATTGTGTTCTCAGTTCCGCAAATGTAGTTGGCAAGGCTGTGCATTTTTGTGCATTGGCTGTTACAGGTGAGATCTGAATCGGGTGCCAATTTTGACTCATAGTTCTAGCTGCACTTCTGTAGATGTGGCAGGTGAAGGAGATGATGATGTTCCATTTAGGGCACAGGGATGGGGTGTTGAGGAGTTCAGAATTCTTGTGACATTCATCATGTGCTACAACCAAAGGCTGCCGCAGCAGGATTATATCAGGTCTCAGTGTAAGGCTGAGGCCTAAAATAGCTGGGCGAAAGCTTTGTCTAGTGCATCCTGCCTTTCACATTGTGGGGAACAATATTGTCACCGTTGCAGTGACATGAAGAGTTACAAGTGGAACCTCTTAAGCCAATTGGAGGAGGAATTTAAGACAGCAAAAACCCATCAGTTGTGTAAGTAAAGTGACTCATTACCAGTCAATGATATAACATGACATGGATTAGCCAACCAAATACAGTTATTTATTATGCTTTCATATCTTTTTTTCCCTCTACTAGACAGCTGCAGAAGCGATAGCACAGAACCACATGGCATCTCAGAAGAGACTATCTCACCTCAGAAAGACATGGAGTAAATGTGCTTCTGTTCTGAATGCAAACCAGATAATCATTTTCAGTCCATCAATTCATATTATTGTCAAGCAGACATACAAAAACTTTTATATGAAGCATACATGCCTTCTCCAATATCTCCTGGTGATTGTATTGGGCAATAAGTAAGCTAGTATAGCTGTGTGTGGGTTCAGTTCCTAGAAGTAGAAATCATCTTTTATTACAGGATAGCATTTCTAAAAAAAACTGCAATATTGAATGATATTACAAACTTAATGTGGGTAACTGTAATTATTAACTTGGAAAGTATATCTCCGATATGCCATAGTCAAATAAATATTCCCATTTCTGATATAATAGCACTGAGAATTATTTCATGACATGTTAATGTCTTCACATCATATCTGGATGTATCAAAGGTGAACATATTTCTGTGTCATATTTTTTATGTATTGAAATAATAAAATTAACTTTAACTGCCATCGATTTTATTCTCTGTTTTGTCTTCCCCTACCCTATGCCTCTCTTTTATTTATTTATCTATTGAGATGCATTGCTGCTGAAACTAAAATGATCATCAGCAAAGGGAGGTAGACTGAACACTATGTTTTGCAATGCCATTCCTCCACAGGTGGCAGGACAGACATCCAACACATTTGGGACACTACCTGTCAGCATTGCTTCCACAAATCTTGCTCTACCTGCTTCACCTGTGTCAGGCAGCTCTGCCCCAACTGCTGAAGCAGTGGTACTCTTCAAGAGCAGTAATAGTGGTGGTGGCAAATTTGTCAACTGTCAGGAGCCAAAAGGCTGGTGGAGGGCATAATGGAGAGGGGAAATTGTGCCCAAATCAACAGAACTGAAAAGGTCTTGTGTCAGATTGCCAAATCAATACTACATCCAGCACTAACCCAGAAAACTGACACAGGAGACAGAGATGACAGTTCTGAGGGTGGGACAAGAAAATCACTGTGCTCAAGCTGGATTTAGATGCTCCTCTGGTGTCTCCTAACCCCAATCATGATGTCCCTCAACCTTTTGTGTCTATTATGATCCATGTCTGTCTTGTATGTCCTGTATATCTTGTATGTCTGCATCTGCTACAAAACTTAGCCTACATACCTGTTCCTCCTATTCCTAAGTGCCTTCCCTGCAGACCCCCCCCCACCAAAAAAAATGATTTAGTACACTTCGCTATATAACATTATTCTGTTATTGTTAGCCATCCCTAGTATGGGGACTGTCCACATTCATCAAATTATGTGTATAATTCTACATATATTTTGTAAAGAAGTTGATAGCTATGGTGTTCTCTCACCATCATTGTGCAAATTTCTGTATTCTTTCTCTTGTGTCCTCCCCTCTGCTTGCCCTCACCCATGTTTTCACAACTGTCCTATCAACCCCTTTCTCACACATTTAATCTAGTCAAAAATAGAATCCCACATAACGCACATGCCTCAGGATTCAAGAAGCTCAGCGCAAGGACAGTTTTAACATTGTGCCTAGCATCCTCACTACAGATGGTGCAGCAGCACCATATGAATATGTATGAGGGCATGCTGTTGCACCCTCCACATTCACAGGAAACGTGTGTGAGTGCAGGGGGGTGTACAAGTGCTCTACAGAGGCATAAACATGCCCCAACATTTGCATAACCTACTATGCTTACTAGTAGAGCCCGCCTCTAATAGTAAGTCAATAATTCAGTGTCTGTGGATACCAAAATGTGTGCTAAACATACAAGAGTGTCCACAAACAATGAAATGGCATCCAAACACCATCATATTGGGTGACTTCAACTACCCGAATATAGACTGGGAACATTACTCAAGCCCTAACTTTCTAGCCCAACGGTTCCTAGAGTTCATAAATTCAAATGCCATGGAACAGCTAGTCACTGTTCCCATGAGAGGAGAAAATATACTAGATCTCATTATCACAAACATGGGGACAAAATGCTCCACACCGGAAGTATATCCCTCATTGGTGAGATCTGATCATAAACTAATCTCACTGGAAATCCACATCCCGCCCCCACCCCAAACAAAAAGACCACAGTGAAGAACTTCTCTAAAGCAAACTTCACACTACTCAAGACTGGTGTGGTATCCTTCAAGGCCCCTGAGCCAGTGGAAACCACAACCCAAGCTGCAGAAGCCCTTACAAATGCCTTCTATGAACACCTCCAGGACTGCATGGATCAGGCAATCCCAAATAAAACCAAGACTATTTCCACAAAGGGCAAACGTCCAGTCTGGTGGACCCCAGCCATTAACAAACTATACAATAAGAGGAGAAAGCTATTACATGATAGAACAAAATCCATAAAAGGGAAGTCACCCCTGATCATTATTAGTAAAAAAATACGAGCACTCATAAAATCAACTAAGGCCAATTTTGAGAGTAAAATTGCCATGGATTCAAAGGAGAATCATAAGGCCTTTTTCAGCTATGTTAGGAACCTGGGTGGAAACTCCCAGATATGCTCAGAATTAGTCCAAAATGATACAAAAATCACTGAACCCACAGACATTGCCAACATACTGGCAGACAGGTTCAGTGCAAACTTCACCCCCCTCTCCCCCCCTAAATGAGAGATAACTATCCCAGCGGAGTGTAGCCTCCCAGACATCTCAAATGCGCAGGTGAAAACTGCTCTCTCTAAAGCTAAAAACACAGCATCAATGGGACCGGATGGTGTCCCCAGCTGTGTGCTACACGAGCTAAATGAGGAATTAAACCTGCACATAAAGCAGCTGTTTAATCTCAGTCTTACCACAGGATACGTGCCCAAGGAGTGGCGTACGGCAACTGTGGTCCCACTCCACAAAGGCGGTGCCTCTATGGGCCCTGGTAATTACCGCCCCATAAGCTTAACAAGTCTAGTCTGCAAAGCTATGGAGAGGATCATAATGGAGCTCATAAACAAATATATAGGGGACTTGCAGACATTGGACCCGACCCAGTTTGGCTTCGTTAAGGGCAGATCATGCCTTTTGAACTTGGTTGACTTCTTCGAAACAGTCATCAAGGCCATTGATGAAGGAAAGGCAGTCCATACAGCCTACCTTGACCTTGAAAAAAAGGCTTTCGACACAATACCCCACTAGGGTATTGTAGAAAAACCTACCAGCTTAAATGTAAACCCATATGTCACAAGATGGGTTGCAAACTGGCTTAAGAACAGGGTTAGAGTTGCTGGTGCTATGTCAGACTCCAAACCAGTCACAAGTGGTGTCCCACAGGGCTCGGTCCTTGGCCCCCTGTTGTTCAGCATCTACTTCTCAGAAGTACAGGCCAATATGGGAGGACTTTGGCTGACAAAGTTTGCAGACGACTGCAAACTGGGCGCCATAGTGGAAAGTGCATCGGACACGGATATCCTTCAGAAGGGACTCACGGAAACAGATAGCTGGTGCCAGAGCCATGGCCTGAAGTTAAACGCCAAAAAATGTATAGTCATACCCTTCGGGAAAAACAAGGTAACCCCAAGCTACCATATAGGCGGCAATCCACTAAGCACAGAAGAGGTTATCAGGGACCTGGGGACCCAGGTTGACAGTGGCCTTTCTTTTGACACTCACATTGCTAAAGTGGTTAGAAAGACCTTCTACATTGCCCACCTGATCATGAAGGGATTCACATCCAGATCTAGTGAGGTCATTGTTCCCCTGTACTCTTCACTTATCAGACCAATGATCGAGTACAATGCCCCATTCGGGAAGTATCTCACCCGACATCTGCAGCAATTGGAGAGACCCCAAAAGTTCCTCATCAAAAGGATAAAGGGACTCCAAACTCTGTCATATGCTGCCAGATTGAAGAAACTCCAGCTCTATTCAGTCGCATACCGTCTGCTCAGAGGTGACATGTGCCTGACATACAAGGCCATGTCCAACCTGGAATTAATGGACATGCTCCACCTCAAAAAATCCAAATCCACCAAAACCACTAGAGCAAGCGACTTAAACCTTAGCACAGATATAAATAGGACATGCTGGAGGGATAGATTTATCACTCAAAGACTCCCTATGCTGTGGAATAAAATCCCGGTCCATGTGAGGCAGAGCACCTCGCTGGCTCTGTTCAAGAGAAATCTTGACCTGTGGATGGGAGATCGTAGGTTTACCCCGGGAATCATCTCTGTGTCACTGCTGGACAGAGGCACAACAAACTAATGGGCACAGTATTTTTTCATATAAGGGATGGCGTAAGCCACAAAACTTTGGGCTTGGCTTATAAATGCCTTAGGGCAGATAGCCTAGTATAAACCTATGAACCTATGAACCTAAATAAAATCGAAGTAGTAAACACACAAGAACATAGTGGAATGTTGAGCCCCATCCCTAGACCTTTCACAATTAGATTCCCAGTGTCCCTATTGTACATTTGAATTACTGCAATAATATCGAAGGTGTAAGCAAAGTGCAGCGTGTTTGCGCGTTACTGCCCTCCGCCGAGCATAGCTTACACATCAAATTCATTCAAATAGAGAAAAACATGCAGAATCAACATGAACATCAATAGTGTAGAGTTTAAAGCATCTGGCTAATGAACAGGCATTCACGGTTCGAGCCCAACAATAGCACATATTATTGTCCATGTAGAATGAATGTCGTTTTGCTGTAAAACCGATATAAGAGTATCGCATGAGATATTTAACTAAATGTCATTCAATCAAAGTGGCACTGTCATAATGAATAAGGTACTAGTAAGCAGGTGTAAGCACAAATAAGCAGCAGTAAACATATATAAGTACCACTAAGCAAGTCTGAGTGCGCTTGTGCGGGTCTAAG
>NC_056734.1:659578830-659581330 GCF_019279795.1 Protopterus annectens | reverse complement strand
ATGTATTATCAAGGCTCCCTCAGACAGACATGTGTCATTAATACATTTGTACATTGACCAAATACATCACTCTGTGCATTTTATTCACATTAACACAACAGTTCCTGTTCAATCATTATGTGAGAACAGTAATCTTGCAAGGTGCTGTGTGCAACATCATCATCATGAAAAAGGTAAATGGGGTAACCATAGAGGGACCGGTAGTGTTGTGTGTACAATGGGGTCGTCTGCATCACGTGTACCTGAAACCTTTAGGAGTCATGTGCATACCAGGATCGTGTGCCTGAGAGACAGGAGTGAGAACAACTGTAGTATGTTTTGATGCATTTTAAAAAGGTTACATGTGTCCAGTGGACATGTGTGTGAAATGGACAGCTATGTATGAGGCAAATGCTGTTCTAGGAACTGATTGGCCATTTTTTTTCCCGTAGGGTGAGAGTGGGATGTGAAGGAAGGAGAGTAGGTATGCTTGTGGAGGATAGGTTGGGTAGGATGACAGACAAGACAGCATACAGGATCAGTATATGACACATGTGGGGGGATACACCTTGGACAGGGAGGGGTGTTCACCAGTCTCAACCCCATGGACGGAGGTCCTCAGCCATGTCCAGCCACCACTGCACCAAACAGTTGCAAAGGTGGCTGTGCTGGGGGCTGTCTAGGAGGGCAGGCTCACCCTGTAAATGTGACACTCTGCCCTCGAGCTGGTGTATCTGGCCTCAAAACCCCTTATTGAACCCCCTACGCACCACATCCGGGACTGTATGACAGCGGACAAGTTCCTGTCTGGACCTGCTCCCAGGGGGGACAAGCCCCATCTTCAGTGACGGTTCCACCAGAAGGTGGTGCAGAGATAACAGAGGTGGAGGTCTTAGGCTGGGTCCCAGATGTGCTGGTGCCCGGTGCCATGGCCAGCTGAAGAGGGACAGGATGTCCTGCCGGGACTTCCAAACCCTTACAGCCTATGGTGTTGCAGTTTTAAGACAGATATGGCTTATTAATAGTCAACAGCATTCAGGATTACTTATAACAGCATGCATAGATATGACCATCAACCCAGTGCAACAGATGGCATACATTTGCAGAGGGAGCACAACACATGCATATATGCTGCATAACATCTGTACAAAGTGTGGAAGACTTGTGACTGCAGCTATGAACAGTGGCCCATTATTGGCATGTCACTGAGAACCTCAGAGAGTGACTATCATGCCACTGTTTCATGTGATATATGTCCAATCAGGGATGCGATGCCAGTAACTCTCATCACTATCACCATGTACTGACTGCAGTCCTCACACTATGCTTCTACAGTTCACAGATGTGTGTTCAGTGTGTAACCCAGGAATCAAATGGTTTCACACACTGACCAGTCCACAGATGGCCCTACAGATGGGGGTTCTCTCACAAACAGAGCACTGTCTTGTCAGTTTTAAAACATGAAGAATAACCATTACCACACACAACTTGTTAAAATGGCAGTAGTCTCAATAAAGTATAGCTACACTTACATGCTGCAGTCATGTCTGGCACATCACCCTTCTGTCTTTAGGCTATTTTCCACTGTGTATGTTGTTTGAGGAATATCCAGATATCATCTGTGATGCCGTTTACCAAACACCAGATCCAGGTTCCACTCACAGTGACTGTCATGGGCAAACACCAACATGATGTTCCAAGATATTGTACTGTGCTTCTATGTAATTGGCTATGGGAACATCACCACAGCTGTTTCACATGCAATCAGCTAGAGGAGGACTGCAATAGGTGCAGAGGCCATCACCTGATCATGACCATCACTTACAAAATACAAGCTGCTGCTGAGCAGGTGTACAACTCCACATCCACCAGAGAGTGTGTGGGAGGGACAGACAGAGGCAAAGTACATCAAAGAAGGGCTTGAAGACTAAAACCTAAGCATCGTCTGTCACACGCCTACCAGTACAGGGGTTCAAATCCCTGACTGACTAGCCATTACAATTACAAGTGCATGCAGTTACTCCATGTGCCACAAAGCTGACATGTTGGTGTGCTGTAAGAACATATATGTGTGCAGGTGAGCGATACCTGCAATAGAGATAGAGTAGACATACATTTGGTGTAGCACACATGGCTGCCACATGAACGGATGTCATTGTCAACACAACCACACTCTTTAAGGGACTCTAGACACATTGCCACACTTTGCCAGACCCACAAATACACTTCCTAACTACTTAGTTTGCCACACTGCAGTAATGCACAGGTACTACATGCGCCACAGGGGATATCCGGAGGCTCTATGGGCTAGGGCATGTGAACGTGTCTGACATCAGTTGGTATGTCAATGGGAGTTATACTGGGTGTGACTGTGGTTGGGAGCATCATACCCCACACGCAGACACAAGGTGCCAGTACTGACATGCATGTGTGCATTGCTTCATGGGTGTGTAGTAGTTGGCTGTGCAAGATGGCTGTACAAGGCTGGGTGAGGTAATCACACAATAGGGGGCAGTGCGGT
>NC_056734.1:659448830-659573830 GCF_019279795.1 Protopterus annectens | reverse complement strand
TCTTGTAATTGCATAGTAGTATAATGATGATATGCAAATAGGCAAGGGTTCTCATCCGAACACTGGCAACTGTGTGTGTGTGTCAGAGTATGTGGGTGTGTCTGTGTTGGCATGCTGTCATGGCAGTGGGTATTACTGCTCCCCAATGAGAAGCCACTATTTCCACTGGCCAATACCCTTGCCATCTGCCATACCACTCGTTTACCGTCTCCCTGCTCCAGGTAACTATACCTGTGATGTCAACCACTATGGATGTGATGGCTCTGAACACAGTAGCTTACTACGCAGCTATCATGCTCTTGAAGCATTATAAAAGTAAACATAATTGAAACATGGGAGATTATAACTGTGATGTGGAAGCTACAAAGTGCATGCAGCCATTGTCATACAGACCTGTAAGTAGTCAACATGTACATATGGGATACTATCCGCAAACACCGACATCCCCCGGCACATGCAACTACACCTGAAAGAGGAAGGCAGAACGTCAAGATCAATATGCTGTTAGTGCTGTTACACATGATACATACTGTCAAACGTAAAAAATGCATTCTAAAACTGTAATACATGGTATGTATGCTGCCTGTCAACACTACTCAACAATATTAATCTGCAATTGTCTACCTAGTATGTTCACCCAGTGCATCAGACCATATGAGCATGTCCCTGCACCGATGGTGTGGATCACAGGGATGCGGCACAGGCATCATCATATGCACAGGGTGATAATGTTTGTCAGAGGCCTAGGCTGCACCATTGGATGACATCATGTATTTGTGTTAGGGCCTGTGATATCATTGGGCGTGTGTGGATGTTATACGTGTGTGTGTTGAGGTGCCCTACATTTGTTTCCAGTGTGTGTGTGTGTGTGTGTGTGTGTGTGTGTGTGTGTGTGTGTGTGTGTGTGTGTGTATGTGAGTGTGTGTATGCATGCACACAAGTCTGGTATGTGGGGGCTGACCTACACAGGGGTATTATTGACAGCTGCAGACTGTACAAGGTAGGTTTCACAGTTCACGGTGTCTGGCCACGGCCACGTGATCTGTGCCTGCCAGGAGTTTCTCGGGCATTACCAGGCAGAGGTCCAGATTGGGTACTGTCTGATGACACATGTCCACTGGAATCATGTCCCTGTTGGGACCATCCAGGACCATGTGCACATGGCCTGCTGTGTCCTGGTGTGGACTGCACAGCACCAGCTGCACTGCTGCTGCTACCATCACTATGGGAGCAGGCATGTGTAGTAGGATGTTCACATAGATCTTCAACAGGTGATGTAGCTGGCCTATGCCCACATGCCTGACACCTCACTCCCACCAGATATTCCAGCACAGACATTCCATGCTCGAGAATTGACATGCCATGGTCAAGGACTCCCACCATGTCACTCAATCGTCTATCCAAAACATCTGCAAGATGATGGTGAGCATTTGCAAGTGCCTGGATGTTTTCAGTTAATGAACAGACATCAGCCATCTGAAGCCTCAGACCATCTCTGTTGTGCCATTCAGCACGTGCCTGTGCCTCCATTACAGCCCGAAACATGCATCTGGTGACTCCAGCTGATGTGCTTTCTCTTGCAGGGGCATGTTGGCCAGTGGTCCTCCTATGAGCAGCGCTGGGCACATGCCTGTGTGGGACATCACCAGTCAGTTGACTGGGATCATAATGTGCAGGCACACCTTCCATAGTCTCCACACTTCCCTGTTCCATGCTACCACCCGCCAACTGTCCTTCCTCTATGGCCGGCGGTGATGGGGTATGTGTAGGCAGGGGAACTGTGTGCGAGGATGAGGGGGATACAGGTGAAATGGCAACCAATGGTTCAGATTCAGCCCCTGATAACCCTGCCTGTGCCTCAATCATACTATCATCATCACTGCTAGAATCTGTGGGGACACTAACATCAGGTGGACCGCAGGAGGGCAACACACCCAAATCAACACCTGTGAGGGGAAGACAAGATCTGTACATTACAAATTATACCAGACAGACACACACACAGACACACACAGACACATGCTACATGCAGATGATATGGCAGATGGCATGCACCTTACATAATTATAGTGGTTGTTTGCATACATACCTGTATTGCACTATTTGTATTAGTGGCCTATGCCCCATACCTGCAACACAATGCATGCACTTTGCACTGTTGCACCGCCCTGCCATGGTGTGTGCAACATGCACCACATGTTAACAGACCATCGCTGACCTTTGTACATCTACCACTGATGCTTTGTGTTGGCCACTGCCCCTATGTGTGAAGACATGAGCAGATGGGTATATCGACTGAACACTATGTTTGTCTGAGCCCTAGCTTGCATATCTCCCCGAAAGCAGTGCATGTCTCTTCAACATTATTCCTCCTACCCCTGAGCTGAGTCTACAGACATTGTGCATGTGGCTGTACACACATGTTTGACATGGCTGTCCCTACTTTGCAGTGGTGCTGCAGACCAGCACAGGTTTACAATACACTGGCCTGATGTGTGGCGTATGACCTTGCCAATCACATGTAGTATGACATGTCTTCTGCTGACATGTTGTATAACATGCATGCATGTGTAACACAATGGTGTCCTTTCCAATCTACAGTATGGTAATGGTGTCCCAATGCAAGGACGTTTTATACTAACATGGGCTTTCAGCTGATGCAATGTTACCTGTCTGCCCTGCAAATATGCAGTGACATACTGCACATTGAGCTGATGTGCATAGCCATTGCAGGGCATCATGTGGCTTCACAATTGCTATACAGTGTGAGTTACTGACACAATTCATAGCCATGACTATGTTTACATACAATACATATCTAATGTGAAATGTGACCCACATCACTGAGGTGTATGCACACTAAACCCTAATGTGGAATGTGTGACACAGGTCACAGAAGGGTATATGGATGACACCACTGCACATCTGCAACCATATTACTGATGCCTGGCAACTATGCCCACACATGGCTAACTTAGCAGTACTCTATGTCCCACATGCCATCTGTGTACCTCACACACATGAGGAGCAGGCATGACAGTGATGTCTGACACCACCAAGGTGAATGTACTGTGTATGTGGCCTGATGTGGTTGTATGTGTATGTTGTGCAACACATGTATGTATTTGGATACTGTATAGGTGAATGCTTTCATGTTGTGACACACTCAAGATGTTCAAGACATGTTATGTGATGGTTTCATGTTATGCCTACACAAGCTGTGCACAGGCCTGTATGATGTTTAGTGTTTCACATCTGCAATATCACCTTTACACAAAGGCCATAGTTGTATTGTGTCAAGCCAGTGTTCAACAGGGTGTACACACATGTACATCACTTCTACTGTGTGTTGCTTCATGTCTCTGGCCATCTTCCATGGCCATGTGTACACATGTTCTGTCCAATGGTTGTGATGGCCATCTTATTTCATGTGTCAGTATTATCCCATATGACATACACCTATATATGTCATATGCTCCACTGAGGACAGGGTTATGCAGACAAAGGGTGGTATGCATGGGATGTGAGACATCATGTTTTGCAGGATAGTTGAGCAGTGTTGCAGTCAGCCCACTACATGTCATGGACATGTTAGATAGCACATTACATTGTGTGAATTCATAGCAAGGGTATAATCCACAAGGGTGTATCCTGTGGGCCAGTCGTACTCCAGCTCAAACACATTTAGATTGTGCGCACACATATGCTCTCTGTACAGTACTGTTTGTATTCCCAACATGTGTAATGCTGATGTGTAGTACCTGTCCATACAGTGAAACACACCTCCACCATTGTATTCACAGTTGTCCACGCATCTGGCTATGACAGTTTGGAATGTTTAGTGTAGGTGTTTCATATAGTCTTCAATTGTTTCACATGGGTAACCACTGTGATGCATTGCAGGTCTGACCAATGTCTATTAACAGAGCCACCATACATTATGTGTACGTGTGTTATGGCAGATAGCATGCAATTAATATGATCTGTGCATTATCAAGCCTTTTAAATAATAACAATCTCACATGACACAGGCTGCTGTCACTGAAAAATGCCAGAGGTACCTAAACAGGAATGTCACAGCAATAAGATCATTATCCGCATCTGTGTAATAGCTACAGGGTGCAATGTCCATGTTAGCACATAAGCCAGTACAATACACTATACTATGGAGTATGCACATCTGTGCATACATGGAGTAGCAGACTGTAGTATGTGGCATGTGTGCATACATGCCTTGCCTATGATGTTACATTACATATTTACAGTAATACATGTAACTATGTGAAATATAGTTGTGTTATATGTGCAGTACTGACTTAATAGGCAACTCCAGGCTCGGTGGTTGAGAGACACCCACCTCCACAATACCAGCTAAAGCTTGTGGATGGAGGTCTGCAGGTGTCCCCAGGTTTGCCAGTAGCTCCTCGGTACATGTGAGTGGGGGCTGGGTGAGTGTCCCCCCCACCTGTTGCACCTTGTTCCCTGGTGATTGCATTAGCACACTGTTTCACCCATCTTATGAGGTCAGTGTAATGTCGGCACACCTGCTGATAGGTGCGATTGTGACCGCCAACATCATTTACCCTCCTGCGGAGTTCCTCCCACAGGGCATCCCACAGCCGTGCATCCTGTGGCACATGGCTGAAGAGTGTTGTATGGTTGTCAAGGAGGTATGGAACGAGGACCTCATCCTCCAAGCATGTGTACGCTGGCAGCCTGCTATGTGGCATACCTGGAAGACATAATGATGGAGACAGGTCACAGTAACTCACAGATAAGTACAGAAGTAGAGCTGAACATACATATCTATCACATTTATTAAGATTGCAAATAAGTCTTTGCAAATCTACATGACACTAACACCACTGACATGTATAAGTCACACACATTTGACACTTACTGGTGATGTGATGTTATCGCCATATATGTGTTTGTCATGTGATGACATTGCTCATACTGCATGTGGATGTTGTCTTGACGTGGGCATGTCTGTTTGGCTGTACTGGTGTCTTTACCTATGAGCACATGCCTGGATGTGTTCACATTAATGCAATCAACCTTAATGTTGTGTATATGTCGCACATATAGTCATACATAGCCATTAGGGACATGACCTGTGACCAAGCAGATTTGCAAGAATGTATGTGTTTTGCTATATACATCTACATGGCACTGTACAGCTGTGTGGCATCCTGCCCTATATTGCCTGTGTTGCACATGTGTAACACATGGGACAACAACTAGCCTGGTGGTATTTGCAGGGTTGTATATCAACTATAGCATGTATGGTCATAGTGATCTAGTAGGCTATATGCCCTGGGCCATTTATGAGCCTAGGCAGACAGGTTACCTAGCTGTAAGCAGCAGACAGGTACATTTCAGTGGCCAGTTCAAGCAGTGCCACAGAACTGATCCACAGGGTTACTGATATATTTGGCATGCAGTCATCACACCATGTCACAGAGAGGGGCAATGTGCAGCTTTGCTGGACAGGGATGCATAGTATGGCAAAATTATGTTATGTGCATGGGACAGAGATCTGTCAGGCATGCTGTGATCCTTGTACTAGAAAGGTGGATGTTCATGAAGTATGTGTCTATTTGGGATCAGGATGTGTTAAGTGTAGCATGTCCAACACCTCTGGGTTGGACATGGCTTTATTCAGGGTAGGCTGCATGCTACATAGTGGAGCTGGGGATTGGAAAGGGCAGTGTAGGCCATCTACACATGGACAATAACCCTTAAAGAAAATATGTGATCTATTATGGGTCACATAAGTGTTGAATATGGCTGAGCAATTATCTCTGTATTCCTAGATGGCACCCTGTCATGATTAGGGGTGCCACATATAACTACCTGACTGGTGTGGTGAATTAACTATCAAAGGAAAGACTACCGTCTAGCTGCATCCCATACACACACAGTTGCCATTATGTTGACTGCTGCCTAGGTGGTATTTCATAGGTACAGGGTTTTTAACATAGGGGATGACAATGCAATACTTAGCTGTCAGATTGTGGCCATACGTCACACACCACACATCTGACACACAAAGGCCTTTGTGTATAATGAACACAGCACACATTGAGTCAACTATTGCTCCTAGTTCATAGTCATTTGCAAACATCAATAGGCAGATGCCTTCTGTGTTAGTCTGTGTGGTATAGATAACAAAGAGGGGAGTATCAGTAATGAAACATGTATTACTGTGGCTGGCACTGGTTTGATGTGCGTGTATTAGTCAGACACCTTCTGTAGTGTTGGTTCTGCCAGCAGTCCAGTTGCCAACCACTCCTGTGACATAGGAATATACACCTAGTTTACTGAGTGTAACTGGAACACAGTATGGGTGATGGTGTCCTACGACCTGGCAAGGTCATGATATGCAGTGTGAATCAAACCTACTGTCATCTACATCTGTACTGAGTACATCAAATACGTTGATCATGGTTCATGGCCTTACAGACCAGACTCAGCAGGGTAGTTGTGCACTTTCCCATTATCAATGTGTCTCCCCTTTGTGGGGTGTAATAACTGTTGCTGTGCACCATTTGTTGTGTACACAGCTTGACATGGAGCTACACTTGAACATGATGTGTATGTGGATAGCTGATTGTTCTTATATTTGTGTAGGATACACCTTGGGATGTTGACAGATCCCATGAAAGCTGTATGTATGGCTTTAGAGAGTGCAGCTTGTACCTGCATAGTTGTTATTATAGGGGCCCTGTAGTGTACATGGATATATTACTAAGTGTACCTGTTGGGCGGGTGGGAGTGGGTTTAGGTTCTCCAAGACCCTATCTGGATGAACAGGTGCTATTTCTGTAGGTGAAGTACTTCCCATGCCATAGTGCTGTGCAGCACGGCAGGTCTTGTTGTTGCCATTACGATTAATGACACAGCTATAGAATGCTCTGTGCTTGGCCTCATAATATATGGCTGATTAGTTTCATTGTGTGGCTTTATATGATGTATCTGCATCTTACTGAGGCTGACCAGGGATCGCCTACACTCATGTGTGTTCATTCTTGCAACAGTTACTACCTTCTGTGGTACACTTTAAAGCATGGTGCCACCAGTCTGCCTTCTTGTTTGTGTTTGGTTGAATCTTGGTTCTGTTTCAATGGCACAAGCACTGCATGTAAGTGACTGCTTAAGGCTCATTTGTGTAGGATTCAGCATTTGCTCATGCATTGTCCACCTGCATGGGTGCCATGACAGTGACCACTTTGCTCTTAGGAAACATAACATTGGCATTGGAGACAGACTATGTGTAGCATACTGTTAGCCCTGTTTGTGTGACTACTGTGATCCAGGTAATTGGGGTTGATGGAATCCAACATGCATTTAGTGCAGATGTTGGTACATGAGGAGTCTTCCCAGTTCATAATGGAATAGTTGAGAGTAGCCATTATTATGGTTTTCTGTCTCAGACCTAATCTTCCCCATTACAGCACATTATGACAGTTGGGAAATCCGCGACATGGTGGCTGATTTGTCACAAGGTGCAATTTGAATTCCACTTTGGCACAAAGGTAGTTGCTCAGCATAATACATCTGAAGTTATGCAAGTGCAACTAGCATGGAGGTGTACATATCCTTCAGGAATATGGACACACCTGTTGCCCGTGTGTTCCAATAAAGGATAATGGGCAAAAGGTGAGGTATGTGTTATAACATGGTCATGCAGGTGTGCTCTCTGGAGCATTGAAACATGTTTCAGCCACTGCACAGATGTGTTCTCCATGCTAGGGATTGACATATGTGTGTCCATAAAGTGTTTCTGACATGTATCATTGTGTAGCGAGACCAGCAGTTTATTGCTTGGCTGTCCCTTTAACAGCAGTGGACCTTCACTTCAACTGTGCATGATGAAGGCACTATAGAGGAAGCATGAGCTCTAGGCAGTATCCAGATTCCCAGGGGTGACAGGTGCAGGCCCTGTCTGGCAAAGCATCATGGTCTGTCAACCATGTTATCCCAGGCAGACAGATACTGGATACCCTTTGATTTGCACCACTACACTAGACAATTGTGGAATACAATCCTTTTGTCCCTGTACTGCAGTATCATTCTGGCCAATGGCAGAATGTTACCCAGGCCTTGGGACATACCTGCATTGGCTACAAGACCTGATAGTTCCTACATGTGTTTCCATGCAGTCCAGGCTACTGCATCACAGCTCCTGCACAACAACATGGAATATGCCAGAGCCATGTGTATAGTTAAAAAGGTGGTTTGAGTATATGGGTATGTGGCTAATCATGGCAGACAGGCAGCTGACAGTATGTATGCCCTCATATAGGTTGGTGTGTAACATAGTGCTAGAGTTTGCATTCACAAATGGGTACTGTTGGGCATATTTCCAGCCACGTGTTCTGAGGTGTGGCACAATTATGCAAACTATGTCATGCAGTTTGTGTATTTCATTGTCTGTCTCTTCCAGCTTGGGAGGTCACTTGTTTGGCCAGCTACCTAGAAGCCTCTGTGAATGTCTGTGATTTCTGGTAGTGTGTGTGGGTGTCCTTTCTGTGTTCTGGTAAGGGTATGTGTTGGTTGTGATGATGAGATGCATGTGTAAACCTACACCTCATGGCTGTCCAGTCCAGTCGTGGTTGTAGACTGGGCTGCCTTCCAGCTTACCCCTGTAGCTGCATTCCAAATAATGTGTGGGGCATGGTGTTAGGTGGGTTTGGCAGTGTACATGGCATAGAGGTTACATTCCCCCAGGATGGCTACATACACAAAGCTGACATTAGTAAACACCAGTAGCTGACTAGTGGACATGCCTGTATGAGCATTCAGTACTACAAGTGCCAAGTACTGCATTTAGTTTACGCATTGCTTATGAGATGTTTTAGACAGTAGTAGTAAAAACGAAGCAGACCAAACACCACGAATGATAGTAATAAAGATGTTTTAATTCATGTAAAATCCAAGAAGTAAGCGCTTTCGCGTGCTGCCAGGTGCACGCTTCTTCAGACAAGTTTAAAACACTACATTTTATCATTAGTTTATATATCATGTAGCTATAGCTGTTAATTGATTAATTGGTCCAAAAACTGAACCATTATTTAAATTCTTAAAGTCAAAGTATATTTAAAAAAGGATAAAATATGCCTTGGATAACAAACAGAGCATAGTAAAGATCAACAAAATATGTTTGAACATTGGTATTAACTAACATCTATTTCATTGGAGCAAAGACCATTACATAATGTTATTTTCTAAGTAATTATATCTACTCAACATATATTGTGACTGTCTACATTCTAGAGTAAAAATATTTAAGTCGTGGCTACCATTTAATACACACTCTATGTAGTTCTATTACATTTTACTTAATAAAACAGTCTCAAATAAGAGACTGAAAGATTCCTAACATAAATTACAACCAACCATCTTGCGCTTGATGTTTATGCAGTGCCCTGAACTACACTGATAATTTGCTACATGTAAAATTAATAATAATACTAGTCTAATGACAGAAACATGTATAAGTATATTCTTATATGGTCAATACTGACCTGCAGATGTGAATGTATATCAAGTGAATGTATAAATATGTGTATACTTATTATAAAAATAAAAATATATGAAAAATATATAGTATGAAAAAAATATATAAAACATATATATATGTATGTTATATAATGTGTATATATTAAAGAGAAGGAATATGTTTATATGTAACTGCAAAGTATATGATATGATATATGTAAAATATATTGTTAATAAATAACTGTGCTTCCAAAAACAGAATTGACTTATATTTTATAGAGATGTGAACCAAGCTAGTTTATACATCTTGAGAACTATTTGCAAACCAAAAAAAACAAAAATACACCAAGGAGGAACCTTGTTTGCAGTCAAAGACGCCGCCGAGTCACAAAGCTTCTTAACGCTTTTATTTAGAACAAACCAAAAGAGCGTTTTCGCCACGGAACACCGTGGCTTCTTCAGAGACACAATTTCAAATCAAAAACACTCCATTTAAAAATACTGAATCAGGAAGTGACACATTCCTGTTTCCTGTTACTGACAGATTGTGTTTAAAAACACATACAAAGTTTTTAAAATTAAAACCATCTAAAATTTAAAAACATTATAAAAATAGCAAAAAGTTCACTTATATGAATAAAGTCTCAACCATTTAACAAAAATATGGGTGACAGTGAAAGGTTATCGTTGGTATTTACAACATACTACCATATCAAATATGTGAATAAATATGTAAAATATATATTCAATTGAACATGGAAAGCATAAAAAGAAATATGTATACGATGTATGAAATATATGTACTACAAAGTGTACTCAATACAACCTTAAATTAGGTCATTTTGTTTATATGATAGCCATGCACAAATAGGGAAAAACTACCTACTGCCCATCAAACATGCGTGCATCCTAAATCATTCTACACGTAAATGTCAGTTGTATCATCCTAGAGTGTCAACTATGAACTATATAGTAAACTTAGTTAGTGGATTGAGTCGAGCCCTAAGTCGCCGAAAATCTAGTCAGCCAACCGAACCCACTGTGTATGTTCAAGATGTTACAAGACACATTGAGCTGCCATGTCGTGAAATAAATACACACTACAATACCCATATCGAACCTGCAGTCCTAATAGCTATATAATAAACTTGCAGGTTTTACCTAAAATAACTTTTTAGTTTAAGTACTGGGGCAATGTTGCAGTTAGTATTCAAGCCTGGGAAACAAAAAGCATCCAAGCGTAACTGCCAATCTAACTCACAGTTTTCTAATATTAGAGAGACAGGGCCCCCCCTGATTTTTAAGGGGACATGGTCTATAGCCATGAAGCCAAAGCTATGTCCTGGATACAGTCCAATGTGTTTGGCCAGTGCATTATTATCTTTACATGTCCTAATTGCGTACAGGTGCTCATACATCCTGTCTCGAAGGCGCCTATCGGTTTTCCCGATGTAGAACACCGGGCAACAGTTGCACATGGCAATGTATATGACCGACTTGCTCTCACAATTGAGTGCATACCTAATAACATACTTCCTGTCCCTGACGTGAAATGACTCCCCTGTGCGGACATTATTACAAAAGTTACAGAATCCGCATCTGGACATTCCTTTCCTTTTGTAAAAACTGTGCTGTTGTGTATCCCTTTGTAATAGTTCTTTAAGGTTTTTAGATCGTTTAAAGGTGAATCTAGGTTCACCTCCTAGTTTTCCTGCTAGTAATGGATTTGAAGATATCAACCTCCAATTTTTGCGGACAATGTCCAAAATTGCTTTTGAGTTAGTACTAAAAATAGTCACAAAACTCAAGGATAAGTCTGTGTCTGACGCCCTATGATTTTCGTTATTGCTCATAGTGTCACTTGTAGATGGATAATCTGTAGGACTACTAACTGCAGTGGGGAGAGCCCTCTGCTTAGATAATAAAGGGGTATAGAAACCTTTTGATCTTTTAAGTGTGACTTCCTCAATGAGTTCACCAACCATTTTCTCTGGGTAACCTCGGTTGGTAAACATTTCCCTCAATAAGGAACATTCCTTGACGAAATCCACTAAAGTACTACACATTCTTCCTGCCCTCACCAGCTGTCCCTTCACTATAGATCTTTTCTGTTTAAAAGGGTGAAAGCTGGTGAAGTGCAGGAAAGAGTTGCAGTATGTGGCTTTCCTGAAGACGGTGGACTTAAAGGACTGCTGGCAAAGGTCCTTCGTAAGTTTGACATCTAAGTAGTCCATCTCGATAGTAGAAAATTTAAAAGTGAACTTCAGGAACTCAGTGGAGTTACTGATATTGTCCACCAAAATTTTCGCTTCTGTTTCTGAACCCCTAAACAGGAGGAATATATCGTCAAGGAATCGAGTGTAAAAGGTGACAGGGGCCATAATACCAGGAAGCTTTTTCAAAATGTTGGCTTCCCAATACCCCATTACATAGTTTGCCACACCTGCTCCACATGGGGTGCCCATAGCCACCCCACATTTCTGTAAAAAGAAGTCACCGTCAAATAAGAAATAATTACTGGTTAAAACTATATCAAGTAGTTCCGTAACCAGATCAACCTCTAACCTAGACGCCCCAAACTGCTGTAACATTGACCCTGTCCATTCAACCGCTTCTAAATGCGGTATACACGTGTAGAGATCAATAACGTCTATGGTTAACAAGTTGTCATCTCCATTAAATGGCAGTTTGTTTATGTTGTCCAGAAATGTCCATGAGTCCTTACACACACTTGGGATGTTCTTAATATATTTATCCAAAATATGTGTGATTAGTTTGGAGCATGGATAAGTGATAGAGGATCTGCTGTCAATTAAAGCCCTCATAGGGGGATCCATAACACATTTGTGAATCTTAGGGATCCCAAACATAACGGGGATCTTGGAAGACATGATGTCAATATAATTATATGTCTTAATGTCAATTTTCCCCGTTAAGAAAAGGTCCCTAAAATATCCCCTGATCCTCTGTATAGTACCATTGACTTCATTTCTTGAAGCTTTTGTGTAGGCGTCACTATCCAAAAGGGAAGCCATTTTCTCATTATAGGTGGCATTATGGAAAATCACCAACCCTCCTCCCTTATCCGGTTTTAACACACGTATAGGTAACTGACTAAATTCGTCCAGTAATAGCCGTTGTTCTTTGGTAATGTTGGAAACTAGAATCTTATTCTGATCGTTGTGTTTGTTACCTAAAAATCTAAAGTCAAACTCACACATGTTCTCAAACAATTCCAAAGTAGAATGCAATGGAGGATTGAAAACACTGGACAATTTCAATGGACCTACATTAGAAATAACATTTTCTTCGACTCGATTCACAGGTTCAGTTTCGTGATTGAACAGTAACTTAAGATTCATTTTTCTTACAAAACACTTGAGTTCTATAATTTCTTTCGCAACATTCCCATACGAGGTTGGAACAAAAGTGTTTCCAAAAGCTAGCAGTTCTACCAGTTGTTGGTCCAAAATGATGTCAGAAAAATTATAAATGGTGAAATCACCATTCATATTAGTAAGAATAACAGGGACACCAGTTCGAGTAGATGGGCTAGTTTATACATCTTATTAAGTCAAAATGATCATCTGCAAAAAAGAAGAAAAATTCATAGTATGCAAGATATATAACATTTAGCAGAACTTATCTAAAAAAGTTATTTAGGATTATATGCAACGAATGCTAGAGACATAAAATAATCTCCTATATTATATAAAACATGTTTAAAAAATATATATATGAGACACCATATTTACATAGACCTGAAGTGGGTTACACTGGTTGAGAGCCTGTATATATAGAAAATACATTAGGCAAGCTTTTCAAGGTTATTCATGAGCTCACGATATCATAAAGGTGATGCATGTAATAGGTAGATTATGAACTACTTATCAATTATTATAAACACTATCATTTTTATATGGAAAGTGAATATAAAAAGGCTTGATTGAATAATAAATGCATAAGATCGCTATGTATAAAAACAGGCAACTTGATATTTGTTTATTATCTAACCAAAGTCTTCAAGGAGATATATGTATGTACTAAAATCATATGTCAGTGATATTTCCTTTTCTTTAACTGCGACCTAATACTGACATAACTGTTGAGACCAGGGCATTTATGTGCTCTAATTCTGAATATCCAGTCCAACTCAAGACTCTCCAATTCATTAAAGTTATCACCTTTCCTTATACTGGGCGTTCTTCTTTGTAATACTCTGAAGAGAAAAGTGTGGTCTGGATATTCAGAGACATGTTTAAATAATGCATTCTTGTGATCCTTCTTTCTTATTGCATACAAGTGCTCTTGTATCCTGTCCCTGATTATGAGCATGAGCTCTAGGCAGTATCCAGATTCCCAGGGGTGACAGGTGCAGGCCCTGTCTGGCAAAGCATCATGGTCTGTCAACCATGTTATCCCAGGCAGACAGATACTGGATACCCTTTGATTTGCACCACTACACTAGACAATTGTGGAATACAATCCTTTTGTCCCTGTACTGCAGTATCATTCTGGCCAATGGCAGAATGTTACCCAGGCCTTGGGACATACCTGCATTGGCTACAAGACCTGATAGTTCCTACATGTGTTTCCATGCAGTCCAGGCTACTGCATCACAGCTCCTGCACAACAACATGGAATATGCCAGAGCCATGTGTATAGTTAAAAAGGTGGTTTGAGTATATGGGTATGTGGCTAATCATGGCAGACAGGCAGCTGACAGTATGTATGCCCTCATATAGGTTGGTGTGTAACATAGTGCTAGAGTTTGCATTCACAAATGGGTACTGTTGGGCATATTTCCAGCCACGTGTTCTGAGGTGTGGCACAATTATGCAAACTATGTCATGCAGTTTGTGTATTTCATTGTCTGTCTCTTCCAGCTTGGGAGGTCACTTGTTTGGCCAGCTACCTAGAAGCCTCTGTGAATGTCTGTGATTTCTGGTAGTGTGTGTGGGTGTCCTTTCTGTGTTCTGGTAAGGGTATGTGTTGGTTGTGATGATGAGATGCATGTGTAAACCTACACCTCATGGCTGTCCAGTCCAGTCGTGGTTGTAGACTGGGCTGCCTTCCAGCTTACCCCTGTAGCTGCATTCCAAATAATGTGTGGGGCATGGTGTTAGGTGGGTTTGGCAGTGTACATGGCATAGAGGTTACATTCCCCCAGGATGGCTACATACACAAAGCTGACATTAGTAAACACCAGTAGCTGACTAGTGGACATGCCTGTATGAGCATTCAGTACTACAAGTGCCAAGTACTGCATTTAGTTTACGCATTGCTTATGAGATGTTTTAGACAGTGATGCTCACATGTAAATATGTGTGTTATGGACATGACAACACTGGCTATTAGAGAAACAATCTAGCTACCTTTAGCAGCAATCCTCCTCTGAGGAGCACATCACATCCTGTTAGTTGATTACAGATTATGCAAGTGTCTACAGGTCTGTTTCCTTCTCTGGATATATACTCACATATCCACCAGGACCATGAGTTCTGTTGGGCACAGACACCCACTCTCCAAACAGAGTCATGTATCAATAGGCTCTGATGCCACTATCAACATGATCAGGATATAATCAGATAGTGTAAGCCATCACCTATGAAGCGGCTATTACACATGGGCAGCAGTCTCCTACATCTTACATTCCTACTGCAGATGTTGCACTGGAGTTAAAGATGATATGCAACCTGTTTCATTACCAGTACTGTGCACTACCTTACATACAGTATGTGCAAGCGGCTGTTAGGTTGGCAATGAGAGATTAGGCTACACAAATCTGGTAGTTCAACCAGTGTGTCTCTACTTTCAATATCCACTCTATGTAGGTGTGCACATAGCCATTAGGCCCAGCCCTGTAACAAGGATCACTACACATTTGCATAACATGTACACATGCACAGCTGCTATTGCTTGCAAATGATACTAGAGAGGACCAGTCCTGTAACAGGGGTCACTACATATTTGCATAACATATACACATGCACAGCTGTTATCACTTGCAAATGATACTAGAGAGGTCAAGCCCTGAAACAAGGGTCACTACACATTTGCATAACATGTACACATGCACAACTGTTACTGCTTGCAAATGATACGAGAGGTCTAGTCCTGTAACAAGGGTCACTACACATTTGCATAACATGTACACATGCATAGCTGTTATTGCTTGCAAATGATACTAGAGAGGTCCAGCCCTGTAACAAGGGTCAGTACACATTTCCATAAGATATACACATGCACAGCTGTTATTGCTTGCAAACGATACTAGAGAGGACCAGCCCTGTAACAAGGGTCACTACACATTTGCATAACATGTACACATGCACAGCTGTTATTGCTTGCAAACAATACTAGAGAGGTGGATATTACATGTGTTATGTGCATAGATAGTTACCTAGCTTTTCCAATTATCTTTGCTATCATGCTGCTAAACTGTCAGATGAATACAAATTATATGTATCCTGTTATTGAGTATTGTAGTTGCCAATAGACCTAACTACTATTTGCATAACATAGCAGAACTGCTATGTAGAATGGAATACAGATCTGCCTAAAATACTGTACATTACACAGTTATTGGCACAATATTCCACAATGCACACCATATTTGCACAGTAAGCCCACCTTTGACATGTTCATCTTACTTATACACCCATACATATGCCGACTGTTACAATATATCGGCATATACTATCCCGTGTTATAGCACATACTTGTTGAAACAATCCTGACACTGACAGTGGCTGGAAGTGATTTGGTGAGTTTCAAGCCCATATCATCCCTTGTGGAATATGCGGAGTTTGCCTTGTGACCTACAGAAGTACAAAAATAGAATACTACAAGCATTACTACTGCTCAACAATACATCATTACAAGATAGCTATTTCCACTATATGCATTGATTCCAATGTAATTCTTACAGAACATGTACTACATACACAGACATACTACATGTTATACATACCTTCTTAGTAAATGGAGGTGTTATTGACTAGTATAATACAAGTTTTTGGTTCGTCTTTCAGTGTTTTGTACTGTCCTACAGGTAGATACAGATGATTTGAATGTGTGGCAAGGCAACCGTTTATAGTTACAAATCTATCTTGATAACCAATTGGTGTTCCTAAGTAGCTAATTGCATGCACATCAGCTACGCTGTGACTGCCTTAACCAATGCCATGGCAACAGTGGAGTATAATTGAGTACTCCACTTGGGCATTGTCTCTTTGCCTTACTTGTGAAGAAGACAGCCTGGAAGTGTTGTTTGGAATCTATTGCAACAGCTCTATGGAGATGAACAGTAATATATTGTGTGTAATGCCTAGAGAATTTGGTCTAAATGTGAGTACTGTTGTTATATTTCTGAACATTGCTACTTGTACAGGATTTTCATGTACCTAATACTTCTGCATATGTTTCAGTTTGGCCATATTGTTTGACCAGCTCAAGGCTGCATAGCTATGCATATAATGTTAGGGGGTTTACAGTGTGCTTACCAGACATATTTAGTTTGGTGTTACTGTGTATCATACTGTGCTGATAATCAGTACTCGGTAACACTTCTTGGTGTACGAACCTTTCAACCCTCTGAAATGGGATTAGTTCATACAAACCCTGTTACATCAGCAGCTGTTCAACTGTATAAATGCAACTATTTCACATAGGGCCATGTTAGTGTGTCTGTGTCCAGGTATGTTAGTGGACTAATACTTGTATAAGTTTAAGGCTTTCTATTGCTTACCATTAGGTTACCTACAGGAGCGATGAAAAAGAAGCACAGATGGGGAACATGCATGGAACATGCATGCAACAATACCATACCGGTTTATGTGTCAGCCTTAGTCTTTGGAATACTGGCCAAGGCTATTGGTGCCCCCATGGTGCCTTATTTAGGAGACTCTTTAAGGTGAATACCAGCTCCATAAACAGCCCAATATCAGAATCAATGAGGGTTATACTACTCAACACCATGGGTTGTGAGCACAACATGCATACACTCACAGCACTCCTCAGGATGGACAACATCAACATCTGTGCAGTAACTGAGATCTGTCTTAAGGCTACTGAGAGCACACCAGCACTACCAGGCTACAACCCATACCATACATTTCAGCCACAGAACATGGACTGACACGGACATTGAGGGGGTGTATCCATATTCATCAGCAATACCTACACCTCCAGGTTAGTGGGGCAGCATGATACCTCTAAGATCATCCATGTGCAGATAACATTAGCCACAACTGCATTATAAACTGTGGCCTGTTACGGATCACCCTCCATGACCCAGGACCGGACCACCACTCCACCTAGATGGAGACAGTAGAGAACATGACAGTCCTAGTGCACACCCTGGTATTGGTCGATGTCAACTACCATACCATTAACTGGGAAACTTACTCAAGTATTCACTTTCAGGCCCATCGCTTCCTGGAATTTATCATCTCATATGCCCTGTAGCAGGTGGTAACCTCCCTAACAAGGGGTGGAAATATACTAGAAGTGGTCATCATCAACATGGGCAACAGGTGCACCAGAACGGAGGTTAACCGGTCACTGGTTAGATCTGACCATGAACTATTCACTGTTTCCACACCCAAACATCATCCCCACCCATGGATACCACATTGTATACCTTTCCTACAGCTAAATTTACACTAGTAGTGACAGGGGTGGGAGGTTTCACAGCCTTCATGCTAAGGGAAAACACTGCTCAAGATACAGACAGATTTACAAATGCAGTCTATAAGCACCTACATGGATGTATGGATCGTGCCATCACTGGTAAACCAAGACTCACTCCTCCTAGACAAGGACACCAGTCTGCTGGACCTCTGCAATAAACAGTCTATATTACAGAAGTAGGACAGCGTTCCAGACAAACAGCAAATCCCATGAAGGGCAGACATCCGTGACCACCATTAATTTGATACGTAGGTCCTTCATGACATCATCCAAGGCTAACATCAACAGGAGAATACTCAAGGATTCGAAAGATAACCACAAAGCCTTCTTTGGCTATGTCAAAGATCTAAGTGGTGACACACAGATTTGCACTGTGCCGGTGAAATATAGCACAAAATATGCTGACCCTACTGATATCGCCAACATCCTTGCAGATACATTCAGTGCATACTTCACCCCCTAAAGAGCCCACAACACTACCAGAAATGTACAGTATCCCACACATCAGAGAAACACAGGTGGAAATGGCCCTCTCTAACAGCAGAACACAGCATCAATGGAGGCAGATGTTGTCCCAGACTGCATCTTGCAAACTGTACAAGACAACCTGACCACCCACCTATTTAAGCTTTCCAACCTCAGCCTCTCCACAGGCTACATACCCATACAATGGAGCGTGGCAATGGTTATTCCACTCATTCAAGGTGGAATCACACCTGACCATGGTAACTAACACCCCATAAGTCTGACTAGCCTGGTATGCAATGGTATAGATCGCATCCTCATGGCACTCATTAACAAAGACATTGGTAACCTCCGAACATGTGACCCAACCCAGAGCAGCTTGGTTGTGTGCAGTTCATGCCTACTGAACCTGTTTGACGTCTTACATACAGTCACCAAGATGTTAGATGACAGGGGAGGTGGTTCACACATACTACCTGGACCTCGCCAAGGCTTTTGGCACCATGGCCCACTCAGGTATTATTGATAAACATGGTAAACACAGAAAAAAGTCCAAGCGATACTGGCGACCACACTCTATTTAATAAATTTAAGCGCTTTTCATCTGCTACAAAGCAGACTTCATCAGAATACATTAAAAAGAACACCAGCTCCATTTAAATAGTACAACCAGCACAAAAAAGCAGGATTATTGATAAACACACCAGCCTGTACATACACCCATACATCACAGGTTGGGTTGCCAATGGGCTTACACACAGAACCCACATGGTATGACTAGTGGTCCCCAGGTCCAACTCTTAACCAGTCATGACTGGTGTCCCACAGAACTCAGTCCTGGGGGCCCTACTGTTTGGCATACACTTCTCAGATGTACAGGCAAACACAGGAGGACTACAGCAGACCATGTTTGGCAATGACTGTGAACTGGGAGCCATGATTGATAGTCCAGCTGACAAAGACACCCCTCAACGGGCCTCACAGAGACTGTCACAGGGTGTCAACAGCATGGCCTCCAGCCAAGTGCCACTAACTGCATGGTCATTTCATTGTGGAATATTAAGCACCCACATATTAACACATAAGTGGCAGCCACTTTAATATGGACAAGGTAATGGGGTATCAGAGGAATAGGGTAGCTAGTGATCTCCCCTTTGACAATCATATATCCACAGTGGTTAGGATATCCTTCTATGTAGGCCATCTGATTACTAAAGGATTCCCATCTGGACATACTGGGGTTATAGTGCCCCTTTACTCATCCCTCATCAGTCCCATCATAGGGTATAATAACTCCTTTGGGATGTACCTCAGAAGACACTTCCAACAGCTGGGAAGTCCAGGAATGTACCTCACCAAGGGGAATACTGGCCTCCAACATATGACCTATGCAGCCAGACTTAATAAACTCCTACTTTACTCAGTGGCATCTTGTTTACCCAGAGATGATCTCCGCTGGCCAACACAGCCATGTTGAACTCAGGTTTAATGGATATGCTCCACCTATGGGAATCCATGTCACAGTGAGCCACACACTGTAGTGAGCTGAAACTTGCCACAACAATAACTGGAAGATGCTGGAGGGACAGATTCCTGTCACAGACACTCCCCATACTTTGGAACAACATCCCTAACTACATTATACAGAGCCCCTCACTAACACTCTGCAAGAGAAATCTTGAAGAGTGGATGGGGAACAGTAGATGCATCCCAGGGATCCCACAATTAGCTCTGCTCCACAGAGGGACAGTTAATGAATCAATGGGGTGGCAAAAGCTGACACATTTTTGCTGGGCTTATGAATGGCCTCATGCAGTTGGCCAAGTACCTACCTATGAGTCTATACATACAGTATCAGCACATGCTGATAGCTTAACTTACTGTTCAGGTGTTAACTTACCTTGTGCCAATGGCAGTTGTGCGTGCAATTGTTGAGGGCTACCTATGTTGGATGCACACAGTAGACTGTCAATTTACAGCTAGTCTTGTATGTGTGCCATCCATTTTTACTGTGTGTGCAGGTGGAGAAAGGTGTCAGTCCCTAGGTGTCTACACTGTCAGGGTGTGTGTTATATGTTCCTTCTTTGCCAAGGCATGTGCATACTGGGCATGGCTCCATCTGCCTATTGGGGTTGACTCAGGGTGTTCATGGTCCGAGTATCTCTATGCCTGTGGGGCCCTTGGCAATGGTGGTGGGCTGTGAGGGCCTTCACCATTCTGTCCCTGCTGCAGCTGTTTCCACAGGACCATATTGTGTAGCATGGCCCATACTATGAAGATGTGGGCACATGTGCCTGGAGAGTACTGCAAGTCTCCCCCAGATATGTCCAAGCAATGGAACCATGATTTCAGCATCCCAAACACATGCTCTATGATGATTCTGGTTTGTGCATGTGCCTCATTATGGCGTTCCTCATGTGTGTGTGTGCATTTGTGATGGGAGTCATCATCCATGGTTCCAGTGCATAGCCAGCATTTTCCACCAGATGACCATTTGGGATGTCCCCCCTGGAAAATAACTGATATAGCTGTAAGGCATGCCAGATGTGGGAGTCATGAAAGCTTCCAGGGCTGCCAGCACACACATCCATGATAAAGCCCTGGGTATTGCACACAACCTGGCAGTTGATGGAGGGGTATCCCTTGCGGTTTATGTAGCACCTACCCTGCTCACCGGATGGTGATTTGATGTGTATGTGCGTACAGTCTTTTGCAGCCAGTACCTCCGGGTATTCTGCCAAATGGTGGAAGAGGCGCATATTGCTGGCCAACTCTTACTGCATTCGGGGGGAAGTATATGTGCTCATTGGCATGTGGTAATATGGCATCCAGGAACTGGTGTAGTACCCTGGATGCTGATGCCTGTGAGATCTCCATGATACCCCCAATTGGTCTTTGAAAGGTACCTGTAGCTAGTATTCTCAGGCTTACACATACCTTCGTATCCACTGGGATGGGTTCCCCTCTGTTTGTTCTGGCTCTGAGGTGTGGCCGGCAAAGCTCCACAAGTTGCTGTAGTTTTTCCATGTCCACCCTGTAACGCTCTACTATCTCCAGATCATGTAGCATCTGATAGGTTACCCTGGATCTGAACACTCTCTTTTTTCTCTGGTGCCTGAGTTGGTCATTTGCATCATCCTCCACACCACCTTCAGTCTCCAGCACATGCTGGTGGATCAAAGCTATGGCAGCCCCTAACATGTACATACTAAAAGTTCCCTGTCTGTATACACCACTGGTGCAGAGTGTATGGGAATACACAAATGTGTGTGAGGTGCTTTCACACTTTATACTGTTGTGCTATGGATGCTGCTGATGTCAGTGGGTGTGTATGAGCTTTTCCAGCTGCAGCGTGTCTTAATTATGGGTTTTGCAATGAGTAGTGCAAGCGTGGGGCCTTTACTGTGGAGATCTGTTTGCCTGCCTTGATGAATCTGTTGCCCTTTTATTCACTTTTATACCTGGATCTCCTCCCATTATCAGGCATACATCCACCTGCCATCTTTCTTGTTTTGTACTTTCCCTACCCAGTCATGGCAAAATGTGTCTTGTAGCTGATATATGGCTTTGTTCTGCTTTGACACTTTACTGTTTTCTTTGCAGTACAGCCCCTCCCCTTTCCTGTTCTGCAGGTAGCTGCTTGCAGCCTTGTTAGCTGTTGTCAATGGCCCACTGTAGGCACTTAGGTGTTAATTAGTCATTTGTACTCCAATTTCACTGCTGCAGCATTTCCTTATTTCTTTCCTATATCCTTCCTGTTTCAGCTGCAGTGCACGCTGTGCAAACCCATTTACTGGGTTTACGCGCGTTTTCATCTCCATTCACATGCATACTCGGTTACCTTGTGTACTCTCAGCTAAGCATAGCTATGACCAGTTCAACACACCCCTATCCTGCAGCTTTGCCTAGCTAGGGGCAAACCGGTTTAGCAATGCTCCAATGTGCTTACAGCAATGGCGAGACACCCCTCTCTTGATGTCATCTTTATCTCAAGGGCACACCTCGGTGTCATAAAGCTACGCTGCGAGGTGCATCCTTACACCAGTGGGGAATATGTGATTCACTATTACTCCTCTCATTTGCATGGTATTGCCTACTAATTCCTAGCTACTGCGCATAACACTGTCATAGCCCCTTAGCAACTCTTGCGCCATAGTATGGCGTAGCATGCCTGCCATTGATTATTATGGGGAAATCGTGATATGTGTTCCATTGCAGTTTTATTCTATATTTTTATATTTTCCTTGCGATCCCCTTTGTGCACCGCTGCCCTGCACTTCCAAGTCGCGATAGTACGACTATAAATATTAAATGTTAATTTTATACATTTTTTTATGCCAATGGCTATATATTTAGCCATTGGCATATATTAACAATATAATACATGTGTTTGGTTGGCTGTCATGGCTCCGATTTTATGTTTGCAAAAATGTAAACCATTTTCTACAGTTTACATTTCTGCATGCTTACACTACTTCCTGGATCATTACATACCTTCATTGAAAACAGCTCGTACCTGGATCGCTCGGCAGCCATATTTGGTGCTAGAATGTTGACACTACACCTGCACCTGGTGCAAGCTTCATGAATCCCGGGGATGGTCATAAATCGCCCATCAAAAAGCCTTCACTTTTTTTCTTCAGTGTTTGCCTGGAGCATGGCATAGCACACCAGTGCTGAGTGGTGATGAATGGCATCTCATGTTCTATGGCAAAAACTGGTGATTTTTTCTGCCATCAACCGCACTAGTCTCGTTATCTTCACGCAAATGTACCTAAACTTGCTGAACTGTAGGAATAGTGAGTAAAGCAACTACTTTGAAACTGCTCCAACAGTTACTATGCTGCTGTGTGCAATGAACTAGAAACCCCTATATGGTGTGTTGAGATAATTCACTTATCTGTAGATCGATTCTTTTGCATAGTTTCAAGGGTTCGATTCCAGACATATGTCAAAATATTATTTCATGTTATTTTATATTCCTATAATGTGTTTAACTATGAACTTCTGTATTTACCTTCAGTTGTAACATTTCATGAACCTTGAAGGACTAAGAAAAATATTGCATAGCATTTGAATAGTCCAGCAATACAGCACTTGAAAACACATTCCAACCCCAACAGGGAGACTTATTAAACTATCATTATCCTGCTTATGTCTTAATCTTGTTTTTACTCCCCTACCCCTTCTTGCTTCTTATAACAAACACTTTATTATATAGAGCATGACAGGTTAATAATAAGGTAACACCTGAGAGTGACACACCATAAAGGTGTCCTTAAATGTCCCATTAACCAAATTCTTAATATGTTTCTCTCTCTTCACCTCTTCTTTCTTATCCCTTTTTACTGTTGTATATTTACTAGGCTGATGGATGTCATGTTCATTTTATGAGATTTTACTATTGGCACTACTGTAATGAAGCCTAATACCTGCATCCTCCCTTGCTTCAATAAGTTATTACTGTCCCTTCAATTGTATGGTTTTAATTTTGTGAAGATGAAGTTTCTTTGTGGTATACTGAGCTAATGTTCAGATCTATAGATTTATTTTTGAATGGCGTCAAGGGTTCTAATCGAGACCTGTGTCAAACTCATATTGGTTGTTTTTATAAGTTGCAGCTGTTGCCTACATATTGTAATGAACCCCCATTATCCTGTTTCTGTCATAATCCATTTGGTTCCTGCCTCCCTCTTCTCTGTGTATGTCTTTATCCCCTTCTGTGTCATCATCTGTCCTAAGCATTTGCATGATGCTGGGTTCTGAGCAGCAATACTAACTGATGGAAAATGGCATTTCATGTCTTATGGCAAAATCTAGTATGTTTTTGCCTTAGACTGCATTAGCACAGTTAGCTTCATGCAAACATGCTTAAGTCCACTGTGCTATATAGAAAAACAGTGTAAAAGTAAACAAATGTGATACAGTTACTTTTTCACATCTATTAGACTGCTGAATATCACATGCAATCTAAGGGATGTTACAACTAATGTAAGTGTGTTGAAGGCTGCTATCTACATACTCTCTTGTTAATAACTGTTGTCAGTGTCCCTTACAATGTGGAATCTAAACTTATTAAAATATGAGTTCCTATGTCGTGAGTTGAGATTATCCTCTGAACTATAAAACAGCATTTTATACTGTGAAAGGTTAAAATCCAGAAGTATGTCATACAGTTATGTAATATTTTTCTATATTTATTTTATGTGTGCAGCTATGAACTATATATACCATTAAGCCACCATATCCTCCTTTTGTTCTCATCATGTTTCTGCTCTCCTACATCTTCCTAATCTAGATTGAAAACACTTTATTGTACACAGCAATACCTCTAAACTGCTCAGACTTTCAAAGGATGCCCACATTTCTGCATCTTAATTTATGGTGTGTTCATCACAACAGCTGTGAATTTCTGGCAAATCACTGATGACTGAACTCATTGAATAATGCCATACAGTTGATTTTCACAATTTATACAGATCACAAAATACATTTTCATAACAGAAGTGAAAATTTATAAGGACATTATTTAGAAAGTATCCCTAACATTTTGTTTTTCTCACCCATTATATTTTGCCTTTGTATACGCAGAGAATGAAAGAACCATCATAATGACAACCCTAAGAGTAATACTCCACAAATATGTGCACAGCTGTCCCGTAAAGGAATTTCTTTGTATGTCTTTATCCCTGTTTCCAAATGTCTCCCTTTTCCCACCCTTTGTGTATCATTAGTCTTTCTCCTTAGCATTTACCCAATCCCTAGCACTGAGCAACACCTGTGACTTAAGGGAAATGGCAGTATACAGCTTGTGGCAAAAATATTTAGAGTTTTTGCCTTCATCTCCATTAGTCTTATGCTCTTCATAGGTGGATAGCACTATGAGGAGATACTTTGTATCATCCATTCAACAGGTTGCAGAGTGCAATGCACATCATATAGACTGTTGTGATTGTAAGCACTGTGAATGAAGACTGCTGCCCACAAACCTCCTTGCTTCACACTGTTGTTTCCATAGCCCAGGTATCCACCATCATCAACATGCTTGAACCCTCATGTCTTTCACATTCATTCACAAATGTTCATATCTTCCCAGATATTGCTGCAAGACTTTAGGTACGATCCAGGCTTTATGTGTTATCAAACATACAACAATATTCCCATTTGGACAATATTGCTAATGTAAACACATACAATGATAGTATCAATGTGGTTTCATTTCAATCACTGTTCTTAAGTATATTAAGTATAACACATGAATGTTTCTTATTAATGTATTGATTTTTTTCTTACTCAGTCATGTCATAAAATATACAATTGCATGACAATAATTGCAACATGCGTCACATAAATGCATAGCCACCAGATCTGAGGGATGTGCAAACATAACACCTGCATTATCCACATAATGAGTTATGAACCTAAAGTGTCATGACTAATGTATGGATATTGACACATGAAACATTAACATAACACATATATGTTCTAGATTTCATCACAATCAGACCTGTTTATCTATACTCTTTATTTGCATGATGGGTGGCACAGACTGCCACAGACTACTGCCAATTCTCATTATAAGTTGAGCACCTCAACACATCATTATGCATGTACTAATACTTTGTCATCAGCTACGCAAATTAACTTGTCAATGTTGCACTTCATGAAGAGATTTTGACAAAAAATAAAAGTATTGTTATTGGTTTGTATTATTTCTGAGTCTGTTAATACAGTCAAGCTATGTGGATTTAACTGTGATGATGACTGAACCCTTCATTAAGTATAGTTATGCCTACACTTCATCACTTATACTTGTAAATGATGTGCAGTGGTAAGGAACCTTTTGACCAATACTTCATCTGTGATTTCCATCAGTGCATTGTCATTTTATTGAGCTGTTTGTTTGTATTTACAGTGCACACTGTCCAAGCATGAGCAAATACTGTTGGCAATGACATAACAAATGAGTACTGTTTCAATGCAATTATCCCAAGCTGAACAATCATGAATGCTTGTCAATCAGCGTGACTGTGGTCAAAACCTCATCATGTAAAATTAGTAAATGCCAATAATGGTACCACAATGTACATGAATTACAGCTAGATGACATATGTGAGCAGTATGTCATTTTTTGTGATCATCACCTTCCTGTTACTCCTTCCAATCAACGCACACGCCTTTTCACCTAAACCCAAACCTGTAATGCACACTAGCTTCTCTTCAGCACACTGATGAGGTCATCCTTTCAAAACTGCACTCTTTGGCTGTAGAATTTATTCTTCTCCTGTGGTGCTTGCAGTTTATACTGTGTTGACTAGATTGGTAAGTGGTACACATCTAACAGTGATAAAAGTGCATGTGTGTGTGTGTGTGTGTGTGTGTGTGTGTGTGTGTGTGTGTGTGTGTGTGTGTGTGTGTGTTTGTTGTTTTTGGCTCTAGTATCAGTCACATATGACTTCAACAATAGATGTGCTTTGTCCACTTCTACTCTAAATAAACATTTAAACTGGCAGAGGAATACTTGATCACTTATCCCATTTTTACCACAAACATCTCTGCACCACACTGATAAAGTCACACTTTCATAAGTGCACTCTCACACTATAAAAGTCAGACTTATCTTGTTCTGCTTGCACATCTTACTCTGTTGTCTAGATTGTTTAACTAGATAGCTAGGTGGTTGAACTAGTCATAATAGTCATGAACATGTGCATGTATGTGTGTGTGGCTCAAGTGTCAGGTACATATGGACTCATCAACAGACTTGATTTATCTACTTCCACTCAAGAGAAACATTTAAACTGGTAGAAGAATCCCCATCCCTATGACACTTTTAACACAAACATCTTTACTGTACCACACTGATGAGGTCATACTTTGCAAATTGCACTCACTCACTATAAAAGTCAGACTTAATTTGTGAGACCTGTGGTTAATACTGTGTTCTCTGGATTTTGTCACTAGATGGGTAGCTGGTTTGAATCTGACAGTGGCAGACTCATCTATATGTGTGTTGCAAATGTCAGGCATGTACTGCTTTATCAACATAGGTGCTGTATCTACTTCCACTAAGAAGAAACATTTAAACTAGAAACAGACACCCTCATCCCCTTATCCCACTTTTAAAAGAAACATATTTTCTGCACCACACTGATGAGGTCATTTTTTTGAAAAGTGCTCTCTCTCACTGTATCTGTCTCATGTGGTGCTTGCAGTTAAAATTCTCTAGATTGTTAAACTAGATAGGTCGGTGGTTCAAATCCAACATTGATTAAATAGTGTGACAGTGTGTGCTGTCATGCACAACTGGCTCCATCATGAGACTTGCAATATATGCTTGCACTTAGCACTTATAAGACATATTTCCAGTGGTAGACGACTATCCTATACATTTCTAGCATCGCAGATGTAACTTAGTTCTGTGAGGACACTGATTACATAATGCTTTCAAATCTGCACTCTCAGTTGTAATATGACTTCTCCTGTGGCACTGGCTCTTGATACTATACTCTCTGAGCTATGTAGCTTGGTAGGTAGCTGGTATGAACCCAGCAGTGCATGACTACTATGAGCGTGTGTGTGTGTCTCTCTCTCTCTCTCTGTCTCTCTCTCGCTGTGTAGAAAAGGCTTCAAATACATACAGGGTATATAGTTGCACAGTGTTATTTAGCTCTTCCCACCACTTTCTTTCCTTTTTAGCAAAACCGTCACCCTATTAAACAATGATGATGCCATCCATTCATATGTGCGCTGTCACAGTTCATAGCTGATTACTATGCTAATGGCACAACAGCCATTATAAGCCTACCCAATATTACCAAAGATATAACAATATTATATCTTAATTGCACAGATATGGGATGGGGTAGTACCAGGTTAGCAGGTCTTTGGTTGTTGGAGTTCTGAGTCATTTTACAAACTGCTTCTGTCCATAAGGGACATAGGCAGTACCCAGGAGTGAATTTACAGTTCCCCATCCATTTATTCAAATTATTTTTGAAGACAGTGAGGGATGTGCTTTGTTTTACAAAAATTGTAAATTTATTCCATAGATAAGATAGCCTTTGGGATATGAATCTGTCTCTTCAGCAAGTTCTGTTAGAGTCACAAATAAGGTTCAGTTCCATCGAAGGCATAACCCATGTATACTTTTTCTTGCATATATGTAACATTTTCATCAGGACTGGATCAGAGACTGTCTTATAGGGCAGGCATAAATCCCCCCTCAATAAACAATATGAGACTGAGTAAAGGGATAGGGCCTTTAGTCAGCCTACATAAGACATATGCCTTACACTTTGTATTTTTTTAGTGAGAACCCTCTGGGGCCACTCCAATTTGTATAAGAACCTGGTTAGGTACATGCAGAAGGGAACACTGTACTCAATTATGGGTCTGATGAGGGCTGAGCACAATGGCACTATGACTTCCTTAGATCTTGATGCCATGCCTTTAGTTATAAGTTGAGCAACACAGAAGCATTTCCTCACTACTGTAGCTACCTGGTGGTCAAAGTTTATTTTATTTTTATTTTTATTTTACATTTGTTGACCGGGCTAGTCCAACTGGATTTATGTCCATTTTCAGTGGAGGCCTGGGGAGAAAAGCTTCACACTTCAGAATAGAATCACAATAACATAGGTACATTACTAAGATTTTGCAAATTATAATAGTATATTTCATTTTAGTTTATGAGTAAGGAAAAAGCATTCCAAGCTACATAACACATATGGATATACATACAACAAAATATAAGGTAAGTGAAATTGAGCACTATTTGAACTTTAAAAAGGTTATACACACATTAATGTTAGTAAAAATGAATAACTAGTTTGTGTGAGTGAGAAGATTAGTGTCTGGAGACAGTGGAGGTAGTTAGTCTGGGTTTGCACAGGGACATAGCCAGTGCGGTTTAAGGTATGGTTTAAGTTTGGATTTAAATAGGGTAATTGAAGGTAAGGAGGTTAGATCAGTAGGGAGGGAGTTCCAGGTTTTACCCACTGTGTTAGAGAATAGAGAGTCTCCAGCCAGATTGTTGGTTTTGCTTATCTTTACCATTAATTTATTTGATGAGCGCAGGGTCTTCAGGTAGGGGATGATTAGGTTGGTTAGTATTGGAATATTTGTAGGATGATACAGTATCTTATGGGCAATAGTTAGCTGGTTTGATAGAATAAAATTTGGCAGTTCTAACCATCCTAGTTGATTAAGATTGTTACAATGATGGGTTCTATAGGTAGACCCCAGTTGCAAATCTGGCAATATTATTGTAGGAGCTAGCCAACTTGATCAGATTGCTTTTGCATAGTTTGGTATAGATAGGGGATGCATATAGTAGGGTTGAGATTAGGTGGGTCTGGGCAATGGTGGTCCTGGCTAGTGGGGTAAGAAAGGGTTTGATCCTATAGAGGGAACCTAGTTTCTTGTTTACTGTTTTTATAGTGTTGTTAATATGGGGCTCGAAGGTGAGGTTGCTATTGATTAGTACTCCAAGTAGTTCTGTAGTAACTATCTATCTGTCTTTGTTCCTAGATCCCTCACAACTAGATCTACTTTTAGGGGTGTGCTATCAATATTATAATTTGTGGGAATATCTGAATTATTGAAGGGTATGATTATGCATTTTTTAGCATTTGGTCTCAGACCATAGTTTTGGCATCAGTTGTTTGTCATTTTTAGGCCTGTTTTTAGGATGTCAACATCATTTGGGGATTCACTGATTGCTCCCAGCTTAGAGTCGTCTCTGAACTTTGTGAGCCAGAGGCCTCCAACATTGGTTTTCACTTCAGAGAAGTATATAGCAAACAAGAAGGGTTCCAACGCTGAGTCCAGTGGAACACCACTAGAAACAGGTTTCTTATCGGAAGTAGATTCACCTATTCAGACAAAATGTGTCCTATCAGTGAGCCAGCTGGCTATCCATCTGATGATGTAGGGGGTTATGCTTGACTCAGTAAGTTTAGCAATGATACTTGAGTGTGGGATTGTGTCAAAAAGTCTTGACCAGATCTAGATAAGTGGTGTGTACCATTTAACTCTCATCCATAGCCCTGGTGAATTTCTCTAAGAAGTCCACCCAGATTTATCAGACAAGACCTCCCTTTGACAAAGCCAAATTGGGTCTGGCCAAGTTTCTGGAGAGGTCCTATGCTGTTATTGATCGGGTCCATGATAATTCTCTCTATGGCCTTACAGATAACACTAGCCAGGCTTATGGGTCTGTAGTTTCTTATGTTATTTGGTGGGACCCCTTTGTGCAGAAGAATGACTGTTGCAGTCCTCCATTCCTCTGGGACAAAGCCCATCTGGAGGCTGTGGTTAAAGAGGGTTTCTACTGGCCCTGATCAATTCTGTTTTAAGCTATTTAATAAGTATGCTGGAATGTTGCCAAGACCCATGGAGTCAGTGTTTTTGGATTTAGAAGTGCAGTAAGGACTTATTCCCTCATAATGACCAGTAGGGGATGGTTGTGGGTATTTCTTTGGTTGTGATAGGAGGTGATGGGAGGAGAAGTTTGAACTGAACATGTTGTCCAGCAGGTTTGCTGCAGTTTCAGACTGGGTGTACATGTTGCCATTCATGATAAACTTGGCACATTGCTAAGTGTTTCCCTGAGGTTACAAATATAATTAAAAAAAGCCTTATGGTTATCTTTCACCTGAGAGGCTCTCTTTGCTTTGGCATATTTGACCAGCTCTCTAATTTGTTTAGACTGGTGAGTGTCTTTTTGCACTATTTTGTCTGTTACTTCTTGGAGAGGATATTTTTTCCTTCTGTTGAATATCCCTATTTATGCTAGTGGTCCACCAGGGTGGTGTATTTTTGCCAGTAATCATAGATTTGACTTGAACAGGTACTGCCTCCTCTATGCAGCTATGAATGCGGTGGTATAATGCTATTGTGTTCAGCTCAGAGGAGGCCTCAGTGTCATCTGGGTTCAAAGGGGTTTGGAAGATTAATTATCTGTCACTTAGTTTGAGGTAACTGGCCTTAGCAAAGTTCTTAACATGCATGGAGTTTGATGGGTATTCTAGGTTAGTTTTAATACTAAAGGAGATCATTTTGTGGTCAGATCTTGCCACTGACGAATTAATGCATGGGAGGGAGCAGTATCAAGCATCGTCCCATGTTCAGAAATACTAGGTCTAAGATATTTGTACCTCTAGTTGAGGAGCTAACTAGTTCCTCCAAGGTGTTTGCATTGTCAAAGTCCAAAAACCTCTGAGCAAGATAATTATAGGTCATATAAGTCTCCCAGTTTATGGACAAGTAGGTAGTAGACATCACCCATAAGTATGGTGTTAGGCTGAATGTTAAGAAATTCAGTAGGTTTATCTAGGAGGTGTGGTTTTCCAGAATCATGCTAAGAGATCTGTAGCTAGCAAGGATATTATAACTGGTGACATTTATGGTTAGTTGGGCATGGAGCAACTCAAGCGAGTCATATTGCTGGACAGTCTAGCAGTGCACTTGTCCTTTATGAACACTAAGACACCTCCTCCCTTTGTTTTATACTGAGCTGAGGAGGATCGAGATGTATGGAAGGTATGGTAGTCTTTGATAGCTGAGGTTCTTTCTATGGTTCTGAACCATGTTTCTGTGACTGCACATACGTCTGCATTTTCCAGGGTGAGATTGCTTCCAGAGAGAGGAGTTTTTTATTAAAATTCTTAACTTGAGCAGCTGTACCTTTAGGTAGTCATGAGGGATTTTCATTATGTTTCAAGGTTTAACAACTTAGCACAGCCTAAAAAAGGGCATTATGGGGATAGATAATGTTTTTGCCAGTATCCAGAAGCCAAGTTGTGACAAGTGTAAACCATCTGTGGCAAAGCATCATAGTATGCTCTACATGTCTCCCAAGGATGATTGGATTCCCTTGTTGTGACATCAGAACTAAACTAATTGTTGAAGTCAATCATGTTTTGCTGGTACTGTGGTATCATCACTTATGAAGGTAGGGTGCTGCTCAAGGCTAGGGCCATACCCGCTTGCAACACATATTCAGACAGCTCGTTCATGTCTCTCTTCATATAGTCCAATGAGGTATGTCTTAGGTTGTTTATGCCCACATGGACTATGACCATGTCATGCTGGCACTTGTGGTTTAAATACGTAGGTGCATGTGTTATCTGATGGATCCTGGCTGCATTCAGACAGTTCACTGTGATCTTCTCCTTGTTTATCCTGGTAAGAGGGACATCAGTATGTCATACAATGGAATCCCCAATAACTAGAATGTTTGGGTCGTGTGCCATGTTGCTTTATGGGCTTGGAAGTGGGGCAAATGTGATTTTCAGAGTTATGTGTTATGTGAGGTGCTGTCTTTATTGAGTGCGCACAGCGCCACTGAAATAAGTTTTTAGAAGGTCCTTGAGGTATGGGTAGATTACAAGTGAGTACCTCTACATATGTGGGTCTGTGAAATTTTTCCATAGTGTTGGTAATGAGTGTTTTTGGTGTAACTCTAACAACCTGATATGCATTTTTGTGTGCGTATGTGAGATCTTTGCCTCCAATGACATTGTGTATCTACATCTCTCACACACCAAGTTTGTCTGTCCTAAAATTAAATAGTTGTCAGTGAACATGAGAAAGTTACTACACTGCCTCAGTGTGCCCATATCCACCACGTTAGAAGCAGATATTACAGGGAAGTTCCTATCCATTATACCAAAGCCTTAGTAGATACAAAGGGTAGGGGGCAGTCACTTAAAGGTCTAAGTGAGAGTGTTTACTAGTATACTTAGTATTCGATGACTTGCAGTGGTGCAACCCTCTGCACAAACTGGCAGCTCTTTGAGCAGCTCTGAAGGAGGATTTTAAACTTGTAAGGTTTGCTTATATACAAGGCACAAGTAACTGCATTTGCATGATATGCAAATGTAAAGCTTTTATACTAGCATGATGAAAAACGTTTACACAGTTAGGCCCTCAGCCAATTAGATATGCACACAATAAGCCTTCCACCAGCAATTCACAACTTGGGTGGGTTGAATCAGCCCTCTGCTCTCACCAGAGTGCAGAAAATCACTCTTTAAAGTAAAACAAACTTGTTTACAGCTCAAATGCAGTAACAAATGCTTTATAGCAAAATGCAGAACTCCTGCAGTATCAGGAATCATTGGAAATATGTTCACAAACCTTGAGAAATGTTCACAAATATATAAAAGAGTGAGGAAACACAGGATAATTTCTACAAATATAAAAACTTTGCAAAATTTAGAAATAATACTTTGGAAAACAGTGGAGAACTTTGTCAAACTAAGAAGAACTTTTGAGGTATCAGAGGAGTTTAGAAAATATCAGAATACTGTTAAAAACAACCTAAGAGTAGTACAATAATAAACAAACAGCTGTAAACCAACATCTCGTGTGGTACTTGTGATTCAGGCAATTTTCTGTACATTGTGATCTTAGGTATTCAGTTTAATACCAGTCATTACTAATTAGACTCAGTTATGTCAGTATGACTGTGAATGTACTTGTAGGTAACAATGTTCTCATCCACCTATCTGCTGTGTACATGTATAGCTGGGGATTCCTCTTACTAGAATTTCTGTTCATTTCCATAGAGACATGCTTTGTTTAATGCTGATGATGCAACTTGATGAAATTTGTCTTTTGTAATAGTACTAAGCCTTTTCTAGCATGATGAAATGTGATAATGTTGTTGCCTTAGTAAGCCATAAGTTCAAAAACATGATTATCTACACATTGTGCATGATTGGGAGTCTACTGTCACAATGACATCTGCATGATGCATCATACAAGACTGTAGTAAAACGATACATATCGTACCACTCGTTTAACCAAATTACAGGCACACATATGCCTTGCAGCAATAAGATGATGTAATGCCTTCAGATATACCAATATTTTACAATTGTAGTATGACTTCTCCCATGGCACATTCATTCTTCATGATGTCATGTAGCTTCTGTGGTCACATATGTCCAAAATCTGCAATGAATGGGATTATCATTGTATGTCCGTATACTGCTATGCATGAATAATATTCACCATAGCTGAAATGTGGAGGAATTACTGGGGGAGTGGCCACTCCCATCCCTTTTACCTCAAACAATTATTTTGCAACACAGTGATAGTATGTAATGAATTCACACAGTGGGAGTCTTACACCTCCGTTAAGACTTCCACTGTAGCATATGTGATTTATAAACATTTCAGTAGCCTGTGGACTTGCATAGGCAGCTATTCAAATCCAGCATAGGACAACAATATGTGAGTGTACTGACGTGAAATAAACACCATTGTATCAAATTATTTGTATCCATTTTTATGTTGGAGAAACAACTTTCAACACATTTGGGGATATCATACCAGTGAAACAGGTGTTCTGGCATTCTTGTGATGCAAGTGCTCCTTTGGCACATGCAGTGAGTATTGACTTGTATACCATATCTACACAGATAGAGCATGGTTTGAATCTGGGACTGTGTGTGCACAATGTGGACAGAAAAGACTGGCTTGGCCAAGCAATATTGATATTGGTACCACTTTATATCACACTGACAAATTAATATTGAAAAAAATAATACCAAAAGTCCTTTATTACTTTACACTTTCATTTCTGTTATTTGTGACATGCTCCATTCCTAACTCTTGTGTCATACACAGTCCATACACAGCTCTATAGAGTGTGTAGTTTCATCAGCAGTGGTTTGAATCTGGCAACATCTCTCTGTCAGATAACTGTATTAGGCAGGAGTGACTTAAGCAAAGAAAGTTGTTGTGGCACAGAGGCTACATTTTTAATGTCTCACACTCCAAGTTATGGGAAACATACCCATTACAATAGGATACTTATGTAATCCCTTCAAGGATGCTGTCATGACACAACCAATATCCCTATGTCTGTGGCATCAGTGGTTGATATGCACCTCTCTGAGATCTGTCCTGTCACATGTATGAATCTGGCAAGATGCAATGTTGAGCGTGTCAGTGATTGCTCACAGGTGCTACTTATTTTCCAATTAATAATGCTCTGTATTTCATGTCTTACTACAAACATTTATGTATTACTGTAATTCTTTTGCTCACAATGTAAATATAAATGAGGGCTTATGTAACATTTCTTACTTTATGGCATGCTGGAAAATCATCAAAGTCTGAGTGGACCTCTGTTATGAGACTCTTGTGTATCGGTGTTGTTTACTTGATGTTATGGTAGTGTTCACTGTAATTCCTTGTGAGCATGCCCAGTATAATGATGAAGTAGATATGTGCTATTTAGCAAAGAGACCTTTAAGTAGTAAATGTCATGAGATATTTGTTGTCTTTTGCTGTTCTTTGTCAAGCATTAATTGAATTAGCTTCTGTAATGCTGACTTTACCAAAGTCCATACAATGGAGTTAGTGCCCTATTGGTGAGGGATAACAACATTTGTTATAGGTCAGTGTACATTTGCTGTATGTGCAATTAAATGTACAACAGATCACTTAGTGATATATATTAATTCTTTACCTGGTTGTGTTGTATGTTACTGTAGTGGTATCCAGTTATTACAATTGTTTTAACAAGACTCACTTCAGGGCTATATAGATCCATTACAATATGCAGCATTCACATCTGTATTTTAATACACTTATTCAGTTTAGCTTGTCTGATGTGGCACTTACAGCTGGAACAACACACATCACATCACTGATTACAATAGCACAAATGCCTCATAATCACAAAAAATGTAGGCTGACATTTGCCACAATTGACCATTAGATGAAGTATTAACAGCATAATGCTGGCATGCACTTTTATTTTACCCTTGTCTTATGTAGACTAACTATCAGTTTGTGATATACACAGAACTACAGCCTCTGCAAATTGATATACATCATGATATTCATAAACACAACCCTTTTATCAGGGGGGCTGATTACACATTACTTATACCCTGGCTTTTGTGCATGTTCACATATACAATATTAGCATGACTCATTTTGAAAGTAGGTATATTGCATCTGCTGTAATTAGACAAATAGTAATATGTATATCAGATCATTATTATGTTTAGATCCTGGTCAGTGTGACACATCTGTGTTATATTTTAGCTCTTTCTGTATTTTGCTACATACATACAGCATGTACAGTCACTAACTTTCTAGAATTCACAACATGTAGGCTGCTTCACAATTGCTTTTTTTCATCACTTAATAACATTATTCTTTTGCTTGCACAGGTGCCCATGATTCTTCTCAATATTTTCACATTTCCACAGGCATGTACACTGCCCTAAAAACTGTCAGTATTGTTCCCTTCATACACATATGGCAACGACAACCTTAAAATTCTTTAACCTGTATGTGTGTTTTAACATCAGTCATGTAGATTACTTTGGATCACTCCCACAGTATACATTATAATTGCAGAGTACTTCAATATACCTGCCACACATGTGTGGCTAGGCATTTTCAATACAATCGTGACCAACAGAACTAGAGTGAGCCAATAACAATGTATAGTGACAATCAATTTTTTTTCTAACATTATATTAATTAATATTTATTTATTTATTGCGTTTCTTTACCAGGAATGTCTGACTGGGCACAATAACATTTCCAGTGGGGACCCAGGGAGAAATGCTCCATTTTACAGAATGAGTAGAACGCAACTATACAATATTTACATAATAAATGTACATACATAGAATAGTAATGATATGACAGTTAATAAAATATAATACATGTACATATATAGAGTAGTAGATATACATGAATAGAATAAACATACACAGAATAATAATGATATGACAATTAATGAAAACATGACAGTTAAAACCAGAATACAGTAAAACATTAGCTAATATTAATCTTATAAGAGTCTAGTTATTTTCAAATGGAATCAGTTGCAAGTATATATTGAGTAGAATACAGTGAATATACAACACATACTTGGCTAATACATGTTTAAAGGTACAATGCCCTCCTTCTATGGTTACAAGTGACAATAAATGGCAGATATATTCCCCTTTCTGATTTGCTGAATCTGGGCTGCTTGGTATTAACTGAGGACTAAAACCAACCACCCTTTTTGTCAGAAGTGTGTAGCCCAGGACCCATCTGAGTTGGGGATTGCTGGGAAAAGGCTCAGGTTTGGGCTTTCCTGTTGGTTGATTTGTGTTACAACTGTTTAACTTCTCTTTTGTTTAAGTCCTGCTTTTGTTTGAAGCTGTACACCACGCTGCAAGGTTTAGCTTTGCCATGTATAAACGCAAATGCTTAGAAACACAATTTTCCCTTGATATCTGCAAGAGAACCCTTCTTAGCTCCACTGCCTCTTTATGTGCAATGCAGTTGTGCATTGCTACCTAGCAAGTAACTCAGTTGCACTTTCTGAGGCATTGATGCAGTCTTCCACCCTCAGCCCTCCACAAAATAGCTCCCTTTGTTAGTCTCACATGTACATCCTGGTCCATCTAGCCCATCCTCACTAGTTAATACAATATATACCTGCCATAATGGATGGACAGTTTCCCACCATTTCTCTGGTCAACCTAAATGACATGGGCATCCTGAGGCAGTGTAGTAATTGCCTCATATATACTGATGATCACTTGCTCATAAAGCAAACAAACACAGCATGTGAGAGATGTAACTTTATGCCATGTAATTAGAATCATTCCTTTCATGTAACAATATACAAGATATACAACAAGTTGTTAGCACACATAACTCCTCTCTCGCACAAGATAATGTCAAGTCACCTAAACCCACGTATGCGGGGGTATTCCCTAAGAGTCTACCAAAAGACCAGAGACTCCCAAGAGCAAACGACATACACATACTGGTACAGGAACAAAATCAACCAATATACATAACAACACACATATCAGTGTCTCAACAATTAAGCCCCTAAAGCAAAACACCTCAAAACCTAATGTCCTGGTCATAGGTGACTCATTAGTGAGACATAGAGATGTACCCCTCACCAGGTTGAACAAGGAATTGGTCACAACCAGCTGTCTCTCAGATGCCAGGACCCATCAAATCACACACGCACTCAATTTGCTCAGCAATAAGTACCTTTATGACTCTGTCATAGTGCATGTTGGTGTGAATGACTTGAGATATACCTCTCTGGACTATATGAAGAGAGACAATGCCAAACTCTCAGATTATGTGTCCCAGGTAGATATGTCCCTAGCCCTCAGCAGCATTCTACCTTCACCTAGGATGATGCCATAATAGAGACAAAAAAATGATTTATATCAATAATTGGCTTACCTTCTGGTATCACTCCAGGAGAATCCAGTATCTGTCTGCCTGGGAAGAGATGGTCGACAGTCCACTCTGCTTTACTAAAGATGGCCTTCTCCCATCTCATCAAGGCTTTTGGATAGTGGCAAAGATGTCTGCCTCCCCCATAGTACATTTTTTAGGCAATGTTCAAACAATAAAACTTCCGACATAAAGAAATCTACTAAAGACAAACTCAGTCTCATGCTGCTTGATACTAGGAGCTTAAACAGTAAACTGCACTCCCTGGAAGCACTCCTCACCTTGAAAGATGCTGATGTTTGTATAGTCATTGAGACTTGGTTCATGGCCACTGATAGCATTTGGGCCATACAAGGCTACAATGCCTTTCATAGGTTCAAATCTCAAAATCATTGTGAAAGAACCAGAGGTGGAAATGTATCCATCTTCATTAAATTCAAATGCACCTCAAGACTGGTGAAACAGTGCGAATCTCTTGAGCTACTCCAGGTCCAATTAACTATAAATAAAATGCCCATCCACATCATCGCAAGCTACAGGCCCCCCACCATGAACCAAAAGAAGCACACCACCTCCCTGGACTTGCTAGAGTCACTTAGTATACAGGCAAATACCTTGATTCAGCTATCCTTCCATTGAGTGGGTAACTTACAAGAGCACAAAGACGATCAGTATTAGGTTCCTGGACTTTGTTAAGTCAAATGCCCTGGAACAGTTGGTCTGCAATCCCACAAGGGGCTTAAATGTCCTAGACCTAGTGCACACCAACATGGGGTCACTGCACTATCCCCTGTGTGTTACCCTCCCTGGTAAGGTCAGACCATAAATCTGTCTCATTTGAACTAATGATCAAACCTTACAACCTCACAGGAGTAAATAAAAAAAAAAAATGAAACATTTCTGCAAAGCAAACTGTTGCCTATGAAAGTGATGGTATAAAAAGTTTCAAGGCCCCTGCCAACATAGCCAATAATGACTCCTATGCAGAGGAATACACAAATGCCCTATACAGCCACTTAAACAAATTAATTGACTCAGCTGTACCCAACAGGAACAAAACCAGCCCCCCCCCCAAAAAAAAACACCCTGGTGGACTGGAAGTATAAATAAGTTATACATCAAAAGAAAGAAACTGATATCTAAGAACAGGAGGCAACTTATTCAACAGAGGAAGAATACCCTCCACAGCCTGAACAAGCAAATCTGATATCTTGTTAAGTCCTCTTAGGCTAGCTAGATTAGCATCCCTAGCTAAAGACAATAATAAGGCATTCTTTAGCTACATCCAAAACCTATAAGGGAATGCCCAGCTGTGTGCCAAAGTTATAGTGAATGGTACCACTCACACTAAACCTGAGGAAATTGCCAAACTACTAGCTGACAGATTTGACAATAATGTCACCCCACCTTTCCCCACCAGACACACCCAAAAGCATTCCTGACACCAGTCCTCTACCAAGTATCTCCAAAGAACAGAAATCCTATGCCAAAAAGATGGCTTCTATGGGAACAGATAACACCCCAGGCTGCTTACTAAACAATCTAAAACAAGATCTAGCAGAACCACTTGGCACTCTCTTTAACCACAGCCTGAGAACCGGTGTTGTTTGGCAGAATGGAAAACAGTAACAGTAATCCTCTTGCACAAAGGAGGTCCATCAACTGACCCTGGGAACTATCGATCCATAAGCCTTACCAGTCTTATATGCAAGGCCATGGAAAGAATCATCATGGACCTTATCCACAAGGACATAGTTGACCTTTAACCCTTGACGTCACCCAGCTTGGTTTCATCAAGGGTTGATCTTGCTTATTAAACTTAGTGGGGTTCTTTGAAAATGTCACCAAAGCCCTGGATGAGGGCAAAACAGTACATACCACCTATCTTGATTTAGCAAAAGCCTTTGACTCAATCTCCCATTCAGGTATCATAGAGAAACCCTCCCAGATGGGGATTAATCCATACATTACTAGATGGGTAGCAAACTGGCTCACCAACAGAATGCACACTGTCAAAGTAGAGGAGTCCGCCTCCACCAGAAGACCAGTTTTGGGGAGGCCACCTCCACCAGAAGACCAGTTACCAGTGGGGTACCACAAGGATTTGTGTTAGGCCATATGCTGTTTGGAATCCATTTCTCTAAAATCCAGGCAAAGGTAGATGGTCTGTGGCTTACCAAGTTTGCAGATGACTGTAAACTGGGCACAATCATAGATTCCCCTAATGATGTTAACATATTACAGAAAGGGATGACCCAGACAAATGATTGGTGCCAAACTCATGGACTAAAATTTAACACAAAAAATGCCTCATCCTCCTTTTTGGCAAAGAAAAAGCCCCTGCTAACTATGATATAGTGCGAGACTTGAGAACACAAGTTGATAGCAATCTAAACTTTGATCACCATGTATCCATAGTGGTAAGAAAAGCATTCTACATTGTGCATCTCATAAATAAGGGCATCACATCCAAGACAAGAGAGCTTATAGCTTCACTGTACTCAGCCCATATCAGACCACTAATTGAGTACAATGCTCAGTTCTGTATGTACCTCACCAGACATCTGCAGCAACTGGAGAGACCATAAAGGTTCCTAACCAAGACAATCCAGGGCCTCCAAAACATGACATAAATGGAAAGACTGAAAGACCTGTGATTGTACACTGTATCATACAGGCTGCCGAAAGATGACCTGTATCTGGCCTACAGAGCAGTCTTGGACCCTGCCCTAATGGAAATTCTATACACAAACAAATCAAATGGGACAAGAATAACTCATTCCAGGAATGTCAACCTAGCCTGTGACATTAACAGAACACGCTTGACGGACAGATATATCTCCCAGCGATTGCTGCTCTTCTGGAATAAGCTCCCACTCCATGTGAAGGAGAGCTGCTCAATGACCCTATTCAAACACAACCTTGACAACTGGATGGGTGAGCGTAAATTCAAGCCAGGGGTAGCAACTATGTCCCTCATGGAAAGGGGCAGTCAGTGCTGATCACAGAATCACTCTGCTAGCAATGACCATCTTACTATGGTCAATAAGGGTACTCAGGTTATTACGTGGCTAGGCTTGTAAAAACTCTGGGGCCATTAGCCTAGTAACTGCCTATGAATCTATGGAGACAACAGCTGGAGAGTTAATTTATTCCTGTTTATACATGATAATGTGCAGATATACAATAACTGCAATATATGCAAAAATCCCCAATGTATCTACTGTACTTGCTATTATTCCAACTCAGCATTTTATTAACATTCATCATATTTATTCTCCATTGTTACACTGTTGCTCTGTGTCCCTCTCACATCCTTTGTCAGCATGTCAATTTTTATTTATGTACATGGGTCAAAAAAGTGAACAGGATTACTTATTATTAAATCAGTATAAATTATTTATGGCAAAAATACTCTTTGTGATTCAACTAATCCCATTTTAATTATTTGAAATAATTTCATTCGCAGAGGCAGCTGGAAACACACACACACACACACACACACACACACACACACAGAAGGGACGGGAGACGAACCTACGCCTATCTACATGAACTCACTACAGTATGAAGCATTTACAGAACGCACTACTGAGTTTACTGAACAGAGTGCTGTCAGAGGCATACTTGTAGGCTGCTGACATCACCCACTTAAGACAATAGTTGGCACTAGCTAAGGTATGTGTTGCGAAGCGTCTAAAAGCATGTTTATTCGCAGAGGCAGCTGGAAACACACACACACACACACACACACACACACACACACACACAGACGGAAGGGACAGGAGACGAACCTACGCCTATCTACATGAACTCACTACAGTATGAAGCATTTACAGAACGCTGCCCGAGTTTACTGAGCAGAGTGCTGTCAGAGGCATACTTGTAGGCTGCTGACATCACCCGCAAGACAATAGTTGGCAATAGCCAAGGTATGTGTTGCGAAGCATCTAAAAGCATGTTTATTTGCAGGGTCAGCTGGAAACACACACACACACACGGAAGGGACGGGAGATGAACCTACGCCTATCTACATGAACTCACTACAGTATGAAGCATTTACAGAACGCTACCGAAGTTTACTGAGCAGAGTGCTTTCAGAGGCATACTTGTAGGCTGGTGACGTCACCAGAAGACAATAGTTGGCAATAGCCAAGGTATGTCAGAAGCATCTAAAAGCATGTTCATTCGCAGAGGCAGCTGGAAACACACACACACACACACACACACACTAGTTTAAGTTATGCACACACACACACACACACACGGAAGGGACGGGAGACGAACCTACGCCTATCTACATGAACACACTACAGTATGAAGCATTTACAGAACGCGCTACCGAGTTTACTGAGCACAGCGCTGTCAGTAGGCATACCCCTACGTGGGTGGTATCATTTGCAGAGGCAATGCGCCCGATCGGGATTTATGTCAGAGTGCGCAGTCACGCAGCCTGTTATCATCCCAAGGTCGACGTACAGTAACACGTTAGTGCTGCAGTCGTGAAGACCAAGTAACTACTGATCAGTACATCACTGGCTACTGGGCATGCTCAGACACTTAGACTCGGCACAGAGCAGACATGCATACACATGGTGCGACGGCATGGGTGGCAGAATGTGGACCGTCGTGTGTCCAGCCACAACAGCAACCCGGCCATGCCACAGACATGTCCGTTGCAGCGGGGAATATCTAGGTGCAATTAACCATGTGTAGGACTGGCCTACAGTTTGTTGCAAGCTACAGACAACCCTCCCAAACACAGGATACCTGCACAGACATCCTGAGGACACTGGTGAGTGTGCATGCTCTCACAACAGCACCGTATTGGGTGACATGAACCACCCATACATAGCCTGGGAACATTACCCATGGCACAACACACTACGCCACCGGTCCCAGGTGTTCTCACACCTGGCCACTGTTAAACAGCCATGCACCATACACACTAGGGGGGGATGTCTGACAGTTCCGCCCATCACACATGGTGAGGATATGCCCCACACAGGATGTACAGCCCTCAATGGTGATGCCAGACCGTATAGTGGATCCACGGGTCATCCACATCATGCACCCAACACCGGCATGGGGGACCTAAGTGATGACCTCTCCACAACAAACCACACACATCATACGACCGGTGTGGTACCCTACAAGTCCTCCATGACAGTGTTGAACACAGGCCAAACTGCCAACCGCCTAACGACTGCCTTCTCTGAGCACCCACATGCATGTCTGCAACAGGCAAACATGATAACATCAGGACCTTGTCCACCACAGGTAGGCACATGGTGTGGTGGACCCCAGCCACTGACAAGCTGTACATCAACAGTTGGAGCTAATACATGACAGAGCAATGTCAGTACCAGGGAAACCATCTCCCATTCATACCGGCGTCACCATACGCCAACACATACAATCATCCACGGGCGCTTGTGGGAGTGGTACTGCAGAGGGCACATGAGACAACCATAGGGCCTTCCCTAACTGTGGTAAGGACATGGTTGGGGGCGCACAGACATGGCCGGACATGGTCCAGAATGGTACAACGGTCACTGCACCCACAGACATTGTCAACATACCAGCAGACACGTTCCATGCACACATCCACCCCCCCCAAGAGGGGACATATCCATCCCACCAGAGTGTAGGCTCCGAAACATCTCATATGGCCTGGAGTGATCCCATATCTCTATGGCGGTTGACACAGCACCAATGGGCACCGATGGTGTCCCTGGCTGTGTGCTACCCATCCTCATTGAGGCCATCGGCCCACACATGCGGCCACTGTGTCATGTTAGCCTTACTATGGGCTATGTCCCCGATGGATGGCATATGGCATCTGTGGGCCCACTATGCCAGGGTAGTGCTCTTATGGACTGTAGACAGCCACACCCTATCAGCTTGACAAGCCTTGTCTGCAAAGCTGTGGGGAGGTCCATATAGGTGCCCATGGATACAGACAGCGGTGTACAGCCAATACCGTGACATACCCACAACAACATAGTCAAGTGCGGATCCTGCCTCCCGAACCTGCTCGTCCTGTCTGGAGTGGTCACCAAGGCCATTGATGGGGATACGCGGCTTTGCACACAGTACCATGACCTGGTGGTAGCATTCAGAGCACACTCCACATGGGACTCATGGAAATGCTCGCCAGCATACATGTGGGGACATATGTCACCCGATGCTTCTCAGAAAGGTTGGAGGTCACACCACACAGGGTTGGTGTTCCTGGTGCCGTGTCACAGTCATATCTGGTCTCCACTGGAGGCCCACAGGGCTCAGTCCTGGGCCCCCTGCCATATGGCATTCGAACTTCCAATGTGCATACAATCATAGGGGGATTGTGGCAGACAAGGTATGCAGATGACTACACACCGGCCACCATACCCAACACCCCATGTGACACGGACATCCACCTAGGGCGTCATAGACATGTATAACTGGTGCCAGAGCTATGGCCTGCTACTACATGCCAGAGAAGGTGCAGACCTACCCAGTGTGAAGGACATGTTCGGCCCAATGTCACATGTAGGTGGTAAGCCATTAAAGATGGTGGACATGTTCACGGAAATGGCTACCACACCTGTCGGTAACCTCTGTCAACACACACAATGGCAATGTGGGTGTGAAGACATTCCACTGTGGCCTCCTGGTCTGGATGGAATCGCATCCACATCAGGGGTGTTCATTGTACCTCTGTACACATCACACACCAGAGCAATGACTGCGTACAATGGCACATCTGGCCTGTAGCTAACCTGACGCCTGCAGCACTCGGAAGGACCGCAAACGTTCCACAAGACGGGGATGACGGTGCTAGGACATGTGTCACAAGCTGCACGACCAAGGGGACTCCGGCCGTAAATCTTCACAGCACATCTGCTCTGTGGTGATCTGTGCCTGGCATACACGGCCATGTCTGACCTGGGTGACATGGGCATATTCCACCTCCTAGGCTCCAGGCAAACACGGGCACAGAAGCGACTGTCAGACACCTCACCACAAAGATGAGTGAGACGTGCTGGGGGAACAGGGTTAACGGCCAGACACCCCCTACAACACGGAGAGGAGTGCCAGACCATGTGAAGGAAAGGCCCTGACTGCCTTCGTCCAGGAGTAATAATGACGTGTGGATGTGTGAATATAGTTATGCGCCAGGCATCATCTGTGTGTCACTGCTGGACGAGGGACTGGGGACTGATGGCTGTGGCATCCCCATCCTGAGGGGTGTTAGCAGCCACACACAGTCATGCTAGGTCCACACATGTCGTAGGGCACATACCCTGTTATGTACATGTGCGCCTATGTACCTATGTAGGGGTCCATGCCGGTTGCGGGTACCTGTGCTCTGCTGATGTTGCCAGACATGCCTGTGGGTACCCCATGACTACACATGGGGAACTAATTACAGTGCTCCCAGTAGGCACGTGCAAGTACACCATCATTATCATACGGGTTAACTGCACCAACATGGTGCTACACATGTAACCACCACACATACTGTGTACACAGATCAATGAATGCTGCACCTGTCCTGCATGGTATGTCTGCTGCATGATGTCAGTGCACAACCCACATCACATACACACCTGTCACCAGCCATACACACACACCACAACATACACATCACGTACTATGCGGACACAGGTATCACATACCCCTCTCACTATCTTGTCCACCCTGTGCATCAGAATATGTTTGCTTAACCGCAGTGATGGTGTAGCTCACAGTTATGCGGCAGAGACTTCATCATATGCACAGGGTGATATATGTGCCACAGGCATGGGCTGTACCAATGGATGACATCATGTGTGTGTGTAAGGGCCTGTGCATTGACTGGGCATGACTGTGTAGATTGCATGTGGGTGTGGTGGAGCCCTACAGTTGTGTTTGCTGTGTGTGGGTTTGTGTGTACACAGTTCAGTCATCTGTGATGCCTACACGGGGTATGCTTGGCAGCCCCAGACTGTACAGTGCAGGTGTTACGGCTCACTGTGTCGGCCAGCGGCGACGTGACCCGCGCCTGCCTGGGGTCGCACGGGCACGACCGGGTGGAGGTACGGACTGTCCACTCTCCGATGTCACATGTCCGCTGGAAACATGCCCATGCCGGGGCCGTCCAGGGCCACGTCCACGTGGCCTGCTCTGTCCTGGTGTGGTTGGTGTAGTAGCAGCTGCACTGCTGCTGCTACCAGCACTGTCTGGGTGGGCATGGGAGGTGGCATGCACACGCTGACCTGCACCAGGTGGTGTTGCTGGCCCACACCCACGTGCCCTATGCCTCACCCCTACCTGGTGTTCCTGCACGGACAGCGCACGCTCAAGGATGGCCATGCCTTGGTCGAGGATCCCAGCCATGTCACCCAATCTCCTATCCAGAACATCGGCAAGATGCTGCTGTGCATTCGCCAATGCCTGGATGTTGTCATTCAAGGAATGGATTGCAGACCACTGCAGCCTCTGCCCTTCCTGGTTCTGCCGTTCGGCACATGCCTGCGCCGCCATTACAGTCTGGAACATGCGTCTGGTTATACCACCTGCTGCACCGTGTACGGCAGGTGTATGGCGAGGCGTGCTCGCCCTACGAGCAGCACCTGCCACATGCCTGCGTGGCACTGCACCAGTCATTACACTGGCAACATCGTGTGTACCCACACCTTCTGCAGCCACCACACATTCCTGCTCGGTGCCAACAGACGCTGACTGACCGTCATCTATGGGCAACGGTGTTGGGGTATGTGTCGGCATCTGAACCATGTGCGGGGTTGAAGGGGACGTAAGTGTGATGTTCTCCAATGGCGCAGTGTCTGCCTGTGACGACCCTGCCTGTGCCTCATGCACATGGTCATCACCACTAGTATCTGTGGGGACACTAGCATCAGATTGACCGCAGGAGGGGAACTCACCTACAGCACCTGTCAATACAAAGACATACCATCGGTTACAATACAGACACACACACACACACACACACACACACACACACACACACACACACACACACACACACACACACATCATGCATGTGATAATGCAGGTGGCATGCAGCATTCACACAACACAGACCAGTGAATGCAGACCAGACATTCATAGTGGCAGTATGCACACTGCCCTGGTGGGAACAGTACAACAGGCAGGTGTCTTTTAGTAGGCATGCAGTACACACATTCATGGTAGTTTCCATGCATCACCGTGATACACCGTGTGGCCACGGGCGAGTTGACAGTACACATGGCTGCCGACACTATGTAATGTACACCGCAAACATGTGCGGTATCATGTGGACATGTGACGATGGTGTCCCACCGCATGCACCACATCACAACGACTGTCACGGTGCAGTGTTATGTGTACAGTCTACAGATACAATGTATGGGTTACAGGGATGTCTGTGCAGGTGCGGTTGGTGTGAGCTGTGTACATAGCTGTACAGTGTGGAGTGCGGGCACTGTGCCACTACACAGTAGCAGGACACAGTTATGTTTCTGTGCGATGCGTGACCTGGACGCATTACATTGCCATGTCTGTAAGTCAGTTCAGCTGCTCAGCAGCACGTATATGGTGGACATTGGAGGCACCTGTAGTAGCTGTGGAGAGGCATTCCATGTCACTGGTGTACTACATCGGATGTCCAGGGGGTCCACTACAGTGATGAGCCCACTATGTGTGTACAGGGTGCAACGGTGACTACCCACTGTGGATGTACTGTGTGGCAACATGCCTGTAGGTATCGACCATGGCCTAGTCTGTCTGGGTCATTGACAATTGTGTGTGGTGGACATCGTGCACACAGCCCTGTGGTGGCCCATGTGACATACAACCATACTAGTGTAAGGTGTCACATTCCCTACAGATATGCAGACAGTGTGGATGTCTGCTATGTCGTGCATAGGTCATGTCATGGTGTGACAATGTTGCAGCCAGACATCCACGTGCATGGGACATGGCATGTGCCATGTCACAACGTGTGCACCCGATGCAGGGGCATAGGTCACATTGGTAACACCTGTGCTCTAGCCAGATCACAGCTCACTATGTGGTACTGTGTGCATACTGCAGAGGCATACCAATGCATACTACACATGCAGCCATTGTGGAACACCTACACCATTGTATGCATTGCTTAATGCACGTAACACACCAATAGGTTGTGTGGTGTCATGCCACTCTACGCTAACGGTTGTATCTACTGTACATGGGTGGTGTGTGTCGGGTGGTGCAACCTGTATACCGTGACTGGGGCACACACAGGTGTGCATGTCATGCCTGGACACATGGGGAATATCAATACACCAAATCATGCCTTTGACTAGCAACAGACTTACCTGCAACAGACCCTTGTCTTTGCGACACGCCAGACGTACCTGTAAAGGGATGACACCAAGGTATACACATTATCCATTACTATCGCCACGGTCAGCACTGTGCATGTCACATCATGCATCTGTGAGTTAGCATGTGCTATGCACATGTCTGCTAACACAACATAGCATACTGTAGTATGCATCCTGTGTGGCCACATACCTGGCATGTATTGCTATATTATGTGTTGTACTGTGACACCCACACCCACGTCGCTTATCATAGAAACATGCAACACTGACTTACCAGGCGGCTCCAAGCTCATAGTTCGGGAGACACCCACCTCCACGATGGACGCATGGGTTTCTGCGTGTTGTTCCGTGGGTGTCCCCAGACTGGCCAGGAGCTCCTCCATGGCTGTGAGTGGGGGCTGGTTTTGTGGCCCACCACCTGTTCCACGTTGTTGTCTGGCGATTGCAGCGGCACGCTGCCTTGCATGCCGGATCAGGTCTGTGCAGTGCCTGCGGATCTGCTGATAAGTGCGGTTGTATCCGCCCAGGCTGTTCACCCTCCTGCACATCTCCTCCCACATCTCCTGTCGTTCCTGTGCCTGCTGTGGCACATGACTGAATAGAACGTCATGATTAGTATGGAGGTATGGTATGATCACCTCCTCCTCCTGTCGACTGAAAGCTGGAAGCCGGGAACGTGGCATTATCTGGAAGACATAATGATGGTGGTAGGTCACATTCACACTGCTGTGCTGGCATACTGTTGGAAATACATTGCTATGACATGTACGACATCTGCACAGTAATCTGTGAAAGGCATCGTGGCAGTGACACAGCCGATGTGTTGGCTTCACACCATTGAGCAGTGGGTGTCACATCATATCTGTGTGCCACCCCATCACACTGTACACGCACCATGTAGATGTTAGCCTGCTGTGGACATGTGTACCTGGCTGCACCTGTGTCCATATCACTTGGCATAGGTCCCCATGTGACGTCGGTGCTACTGTTCACCTGGACGCTGTGTATATGTCAGTACACATCACGTCTGTGGCCATTGTGAACGACAGCAGCGGCACTGTACACATACACATGGACACCTGCACATGCATGTGTTGTGCCATGTACTTCCACACAGCACTGTACGGGTGTTGGACAACTTGCCACAGCTCACCTGTGTTGCACATGTGATAGACATAGGGCAATGTGTAACCATGACACATTAGCAGGAAAGGCCATGCATAGCATGTACACACACACATTGTGCAGAGCATCACACAGCACCTGTAACACGACAGGGTGCATCACCGCCACATTACTGCTGTGTATGGTTGATAGTGAGAGTGCCTTTTGTCCATTGCACCATGTAGGATCAGGATAGCTCATGCAGCCTTGCTGGGCAGGTCTGCATGATATGGCAGGGTATGCCACATACATGGCACTGGGTTGTGATCCACCTGGGGTTGACGGTATTGGCAGGGTGGCTGTCCATTCCATATGTCATTGCTGTGTGTATATGGACATTCAACATGTCTATCACCATGGTGTGGACACTGTCCTCGAGCGAGGTATGCTGCACGCTGCTTGCTGAGGGTGTGTCTGGTGCATGCAGGTATCACACATCCATGCATACACTGTAACCCTGGCAGGTGCTATGTGCTGGGATATTGATCAACACAGTGCTGTATGTGGACACACACCGCTATCCCGAGCACATGGATGGTTGCCTGCACTGATGTGGGTACCACATATGTGTACATCCAGTGCCTGCTGCCACCCCCATGTCTGCTGCTGCACTACACACCGCCATCCCTCCCTCTGTGAATGTGGTGTTGGGCACAGCATAGGTATCCATGTATGGGGACAGGGATGTTCACATAGCAGGCTCACTGATGGTATCGTCGATCTGACCATACACGTATGACGCACCCCTGACACATACAACCCATTCATATTGTTGTTCACAACGGTGACACAGCTATATTGCTATGCCGGAGGCATTCACAGCCATACATACACAGATGCATGCACGTCCATCTGTGGCATGGCCTGGACTATTGGTGTGGTTCAGCACATAACGTGTTTGACTGCAGCTGGCGAGACCTACTGTGCACATGTCTACACGGTAGGCCTGTTCTACAGTAGGCATCTGTGATGTGCTGTGCACATCTCATATCTGCACATTTGGTTGGTGTCCATCGGTCCACGGGCCAGTGGTGGGACATACAGGGATGTTGCTGAGCATATATGCATGCAACCCTGTACAGCTGTAACGCTAGCCTCTCAGATGCTCATGTGTCGTGGACGTGAACACCGTACACACACATGTGGTTGTGGGCTGCCGTCCGTACCCATCTCCTCCTGTGGGTTGCTATCATCCCACACACTCCTTGTATTGTATGTTCAGGCTATGCACCTATGTGGGGCTTGTGGCCATGCAAGACGATACTATATGCCTTTGCACCCATCACAGACAATGTCACACAGGTACACCGGCAGCCGTACATGTCACAGCTTGTTGCCAGCACATCACATGTGGTACACACATACAACATCTCCTGTGGGACATGGTCAATTGTACGGGCATGTCCAGCAGTCACATGCCACAGCTAACCCTACATGACGGCTATGCAGGACATGTGTCTGTACAGCTACTGTCACATGTACACGAGCAATGCCCCCCTACCTACATCACATGGTACTACCTGTGGGTATGTGCGTCTGCATCCATGCTATGGCCATAGATGACAATTGTACATCAATATGTGCAACATACCTCATTGGGGGTTGTCATGTGCACATGTTCCACGTGTCAATGCATTGTTTGTGTCTGTTGGGCGGTCATTGTTGTGCATGGTTTACATGGCTGCCATAGCGTACTGTGTGTGATTCCAGGTACTTCATTGGGCTACCAGCATTGTACATTTCCACAGCACATTCCGACCATCATGTAGCCATCTTAGATGACAGTGGGAGGTGTTCCACCATGTGCACATATGTCACACAGTACGAGGGTGACTGACACACATTGTCAGGACTGGGTTCTGACTGCTGTAGATGTGTGTAATGGTGTTTACGACCATGACTGCACCAGATGGTGTCATCTGGATGTGTAACATTCACAACACACACCTACATTCACATAGCAGCACATCGTCCACCTACAATGGACATTACGGCATGAACACTGTGTGCGGTATGTCTGTATGACCACTGCATATATCACTGGTAGCCACCAGCATGGCTGCCTACAACAGCAGTGTGTATCCTGTGCAAACATGAGTTACACCTGTCACAACACACCTGTGTCAGATGGCCCTGTAGTGGGTGACAGTGCAGTTCCATACATCCTGTAACAGTATACATCTTGCACCACTATGTTGCAGACATGTGAACGGCTGTGCTACTCGACATATGCACACATGAGACATCACCTGGTACACCGTGTCTGCCTTGCCACCTGCTATTGTGACCACCCTGTGATGACATTGTACGCCCACATGGACTGGCACATGTGATGGCTCAATGGTGAATTAACCCTCCGGATGTGTGTGTCTAGCCAGGTGTCCAGTAGCCAGTGGTCTGCACGCAGGGATACTGGACATTGCCCTACTCTGTCACTGGGACTGTTGACTATGGTCATACTGTACTTATGCAGGCATGTGGTGTTTGTCCAGTCTGATAGTCGTGTTCAACCACACTACCATGGCACACATGACCTGTGGACATCTGCCTAAGGTGTGCAGCCCACATGTACATCTTCACATGCTATGCTGCCTGTGCAGCACTGTCACATGTCTGTCTCCGGCAGGGCTGTCACAGGTAGGCACAGCATGCAGTGATGTGTGACAATGCTTACACCCTCCACTGTGCTGTACACAAGCACTGCACACACAGTACGGCGCGCATGTCATTAATCTGCAGTGCCTGGGACCTGCCTCCATGCCCTACACGGCACACCTGCCAGTCCAGATTGTACACAGATCATACCTCCCAGGCACATACCTGACTGCAACACACGGGTGGGTGGTTCCCACACCACACAGTGATTTACACACATACTGTATATTCCAGAGACACATTGCATCATAGGTAATCCATGTTCAGATACCCATGTTCGTGACCGCTACGCATATTGTGACACACGACGGTGAATACACTGTACACCACAGGTTACATGCTAGCCGTGTTGGCATACTGTACATTGCACCTAGGACAGTTGCTACTGCCATGTATTGACAGCAACACACACTTCCCTAGTATGGACTCCCATGTACCCACACATGCTTGGCCATGCAGTACACATAGCTGGGTGACACATTACACAACACATACCATACCTACACTACCCTCGGCATGCACCAAACCTCCATGTGTCTGTGTGCTATGCCTACAGACATCCCCCCTCTGTTTGCTGAACATCCATGCTTCTCAGCCCTGCTAGCCACACCCTAGACACACACCATCGCAGCATGCATGGTACATACGCTCTACAGCCGGTACTACCGACATCCACTGACAGAGGTAGTTGATGGCATGGCACCTCGTACGATGGACAGTCTACGTGACTATGCCGACACATATCACAGTGCACTTCCGCTACATTTACGCCGTGGTAGGGACCATGCTATTCCACACAGAGACATGGTGGTACTGGCCTTTTCACAGACGCCACAGTGGTATGCCTGTTCCATGCACATGTGCTGTATGGGCACATGTGCAGGCTGTTGCACGGTACTTATGTTCACATGTGTGTGGTGTGTCACTTGACAGTCATGGTGTGTCCTCATGGTGCATCACATACTCCACAGATAGCTACCTACACATGACTGCCATAGATTGCAGTGTGGGCCCTCACGCAGTGTGGTGGTATGTCTCTGCTGTTTGGCTACATCCACATTCAATGCAGCATACAACACTCATGCAGGCATTGCCAACACAGATGTTGCTGGCATCGTGCCTGCCAATGGGGTACCTACCAACAATACACACTCTCACTCACTACAGGGTTCCAATCCATGGCTGGACATTGTGTTAACCCTGTGGACACATACATAGTACTGCCATGCACACATTATGTCCTAGAACACGGTCCCAATGTCACCTCCAATCTCCGTAGTTGTTGTATCCCGCCAACCTGGCTGTTACATGTCTCTGCAGCAGCACACTGCATTGACTGCTAGCCTGCTCATGCGTTGTGGACCCTGACCACCACACTACCACATCTATCACACTACACATGGGTGGTACTGCATTGCACGTATGGGGCTGCATTTGTACACCCATGACTGGGCCATTCAGTATGGCACTGGGCCACATCCTCACATACATGCTTCACACACTCATTGACGACCTCCATGCCTTTACTGGCACCCTTGTTGGGCTTCTGTGCACCACAGCACACCACATCCACATGCTGGCCACCTGTCATACCATTGCATGGGTGGTTGGTGTGGTACAGATGGTATCAAATCAGGCATTATCCGCTCTTTGCCCTTCAGCACCATTCCACTTTATGGTATTGCCAATGTACGCATCCAGCATCACATCGTACCCATGTCTCAGGATGTTACGCCATGTGCCTCCTGTACAGGTCACACAGTGGTGCAGGCATATCATGCTAACTACAACAAGTCAGGTACATGTGACATTGCACAGTCCTCAGTCATGTGGCCCCTCATGCTCACTATTTGCTTACATACACTACATGCTGTCACAGAGTATTGTCCATGCCTACATATACCACATCTACATACCTGGCAGCATTCTAGCTCATCCTAGTCATATTGCTAACAACCATACAGGTGTCAGTGTGGCAGATATATCATGTGGATATCATTGCATCAGTTACATCACACATAGTGCATACACATCACCTTTGCATAGTGACAGTCATGCACTGTGTATCACATGGATACTGTCCCTATACATGCATATCACATTGTACATGGTTGCTGTACACACACATGCCCCACATGGTGCTGTGGTTGCCATATTCCACTATGGCGTGGGTACACATGTGCAGGGCCACGCATTTCTGGACCGTATGTGTAGCTGATACATTGGGTGCCCTTGTACCTGTGCCATACACACATGTACACGCCGGCAGTGTTACATTACCACATATGTGCTGTACCTTACACAATGGATACACCTTTACATGTCTCAGTATAGTCATGCCGTGATGTCTACCCAGCTCAGACTGTTTACATATGCATATGACAGTCGTGAAACACATCTGTACTCACCTGCATACCACTAACACAGGGGTGTCCTCTACTCTGCCATGGGCCATGTTCTCCGCATTACTGATGCATGTAGTACTCCTACATGGCGTTTGCAGTGGGCAGTGTGTGAGGGCCACTCCTGCATGTGTGCACACATGCCACATTGCTCAGCCTGGGCGTCTCTGTGACCTCCACAGACTGGACACACACCGTGCTGTGGGACATAGGTCCTGTGCACATCCTACAGGGACACACTGTGTCACTAGTCATGTGATAGCTCCCTTGCTGGTAGGGTGACACAGACCCATGCTACCACCACAGCGGAAGTACTGTATAGACATACAGTTGACATCCACCTCTGCCGTTCAGTGGACACTACCATGGGGGGTGACACTACTGTGTACATTGCACATGTGTTTACACACGGCCCTGCCGGACATCATTGTTGCACACATTGCACCTGCTACAGAACATTTGCACATGGTTACTTGCTGTTCACTCCATTTCGGGTACCTATTCTGCTACTACTCTGTCCCATATGTGCAGGCCATACATATCCTGTTTATGTACATAACATTAGGCCATCCCTCCATCATGCATGCTATGCCTGTGATACTGTCTATGATTTCTGAACATATCCATCATGACAGCTTTGCATTACACATAATTGACATAGTCACCCCTACTGCGAGGGATACGTGCACGTCGTGCACACATTCCGTATGACATCGACGGTATATGCCCATGCACATGTGTGCTGTGACACTATACATACATGTCCTATCCCCTGCTGTGGCACTTCATTGTTCGATATCCACTGACAGCATCAGCGTGGGTGGTGGCATTGTTCTGTGTTTGAAATCCCTATTGGGGACCTTGGGTTATCCCGGCTGTGTACATGTTGTCCCACTGCTGTGCACACGTTGTCCACAGACGTTGGTATGCTCCGCGGCTTAGCATTACATAACCACCTTTCACCACTGTCTGCCTGATGGACAGGTATCTTTACTTACACACATCGTTCACATACAGTGCAGATTCGTCATACGTATCATGCGTTACACACCAGTACATATCGTGGGTTCAACATACCTTTCCGGCCTTTGCTTCTGTATTCGTCAAACTTTTCCTCTTGCTTGATTTGAATTCAGTTTGTGTTCGGTATGAACATACGGTTTGAATATCCAGGGAGTCTTCCTTTTATTCGTCGTCACCTGAGGCATGTGGGTTCATCACGCCAATAGCTGTTCCTCGGTGTGTACTTATGCGCATATCACCGGTGATCCTCCTCCATTCGTACGTTACGCGCGAAACTAGGCCATGGTTCATTCCTCGTGTGGCTGTTGGTTATTTGCACTACCTTCGTGGGGATGGTATGTATTGTATCATGTTTGTGTGACTGCATCCGCTATGTGTGGTGTCAGGTACATATCGCTGTGGTGTTAGCCGTGGATTGTGTGTGTTGGGTGTGATATTTTGTTCGACATGTGGGTGTCCGTGTCCTGGTGGCGTCTGTCGATGGCATTGTGCATTTAGATGTGTAACATAGCTGTTATATTCCTGTACACAACGGATGCAGGGAAGCATCAGCTGCTGCTAGTGTTTCCCACGTGGCTTGTTGCAGGTATGCCGCTGTCATTGACTGCCTGTATGTTTTTGCTACGGTTTCGGCTGGTATCCCTTTGATATGTGCGATGGGGTATATCTGCGGATGTGGGTGACGGGTACGGGGTGTGGGTCTTGCATTTATACATACACGATATGCTTGTGTGTGTGCTCCATCCCTGCTTGGGGAGCTGCAGGTTACCTGTCTGTTGTTCTGGGAGTGTTTGTTTTGTTGATGTCGTGTGGTGTCGGTATCGCCTGCATGTGTGCTTCCTGCACGTATTCCTCCTTCACATCGGTTATATATCTGCGGATGTTCGTACGTGTCTACTATCCATTGGCATTTTGTCACTGATAGTTACGGTGATTGTGGTCCTGTACTTGGAACGGCCTGTATGCTACCGGTTGCCTCCTATTCGTGTGGCGCTTGCTTACTTAACAGTCGTGGAACACACTGCGGTATTTACGTGTCGGTACGTGGCCACGATCGGTGCCGGGATAACACAAGCGTATTTTCGCCGTACATGCCTGATGCTGTGTAACGTTGTCGACATGTCTTGTTGAGTCTACCATATGGCCGCCATACATGCGGTCATAGTTTGTACATGCGTCCTTTGCATCTCCTGTTGGCTATGGTCCTGTGGTACATTCTGGGACATTTCCGCTTTGCATCGTTTTACGTCGCCACGCGCCTAGCCACTGAGGGGCTGTCAATACTACTTTGTGGGCACTGCTATACATACGCCTATGGTTCCTGTACTGTATGCCTACGCATGCTATTCCACTCCACCTGTGACATGTCACCTACATACACATTTTACAGTGGCACACACATTACACACACGCAGCGGAACACATGACAAACTCACCTCACACATACACATATTCCCGCCGTAGCTCTCAACCTTCCATTTCCAAAATGAGGAACACACACCTTCATAATGTGTAACAAATGGGCAAAATGTGGAACACATACTAATGGCTTACTAACAACTTCAGCTAAGAAGGTCATAGGATGGTTGAAATATGCTGATTTACTTACAAGGAAGAACCTTTAATGAATTCATATGATTAATTTCTATTTACCAGGTTTCATTTAAATATATTCCTAACAATGAGTGTGTGACAGACTATTTCAATGTGGAACTTTGAGGAACTTCGCGGAACATGAACTATTTTAGACCCCAAATGAGGTACGTTCCTCATAATGACGTACACTTGACAGGTATGATTGCCGGTTTGCACCGATGGTTGAACACAATACCTACGTTGGCCGCATCGCCGGCGGCCGTGTGTACCTCCGCAGTCATATCCTATGGATATGACACGCACATATCCCGTTACTGTACCATGGCCTGGCGATCATCCCGACCCGCGGATATACATTGATGCAGGTTGACATTTCCATGGCTGGCGTTCCCTGCTCTGGCCACCCTCCCGGATGATCGGGTTGTCGTTCACTATGTTTACTATGTGGAGATATCACGTCTTACTTATCTGTCAACTTGCATCCCTGGGTTCCATATTAACCTGTTGTACTTTATATCTGTGTATGTGTACATATATTTCTACATGTGTACTGATATCTATTTCCATATCTGTGTATGCACATAAGTACATATGTAGTCGACTTCTGCGAAAGTGGCAGCATACGGCTACGCCGTCTGCTGTAGAGCCGGCGTGCGGTCGAGGTGTTGGCGTTCTATGCTCTGCTGGCTATTGGGTGCGCAGTGTTTGGGTGGTGCCTTTGTTGGAGTCACACATAGGTCCGCACATACGGTACACATTACGGGCGGACATGTTTGTGTGGCGTCCATTTTACTGTGTGTGCAGGTAAGGAGGTGTCAGTCCATGGGGCCTACGCTGTCAAAGTATGTGCTATGCGTTCCCTCTTTGCCAGGGCGTAGGCATATTGGGTACGCCTCTGTCTACCTACTGGGGCTGGCACAGTGTGTTCATGGCGCTGAACGCCCTGTGCCTGTGCTTGCCTTGGCAGTTGTGGCGGGCTTGGTGGCCCTCCACCATTATGTCCCTGCAGCAGCTGTTTCCGCAGAATCATATTGTGTAGCATACAACATACTATGAATATGTGGGCACATGTGCCTGGAGAGTACTGCAAGGCTCCACCGGATGTATCCAAGCACCAGAACCGTGATTTCAACATCCCAAACACACGCTCTATGATTATTCTAGTTTGTGCGTGTGCCTCATTATGGCGTTCTTGCATGTGTGTGTGTGCATTTCTGATGGGTGTCATCAACCACGGCTCCAGTGCGTAGCCAGCATCCCCACAAGGTGACCTTGTGTGATGTCCCCTGGCAAATACCTGATACAGCTGTGAGGCATGCCAGATATGGGAGTCGTGGTAGCTTCCAGGGCTGCCAGCACACACATCCATGATAATGCCCTGCGCATTGCACACGACCTGGCAATTGATGGAGGGGTATCCCTTGCGGTTTATGTAGCGCCTACCCTGCTCCCCGGGTGGTGACTTGATTTCTATGTGCGTACAGTCTATCGCACCCAGTACCTCCGGTATTGTGCCACACGGTGGAAGCGGCGATATTGCTAGCCAACTCCTCCTGAGATCTGGGGAAGTTTATATACTCATGGGCATGTCAAAACATGGCATCCAGGAACTGGTATAGTACCCTGGATGCTGATGCCTGTGAGATGCCCATTATATCCCCGGTTGGCCTTTGAAAGGTACCTGTAGCCAGTATTCGCAAGCTCACACATACCTTTGTGTCCACTGGGATGGGCTCCCCTCTGTTGTCTCTTGTTCTCAGGCGTGGCCGGCACAGCTCCACTATTTGCTGTAACGTGTCCCTGTCCACCCTGTAGCGCTCTACTATCTCCAGGTCTTGCAGCCCCTGGTAGGTCACCCTTGGTCTGAACACTCTCCTTCTCCTGTGAGGCCTACGGTAGTTGTCGGCACCCTCCTCCGCAACTCTGTCTCTGACACATACCGATGCATCACGGCGGCACCCAACATATACATATTAAAAGTTCCCCGTGTGTTTACACCCTACGGTGCGGCGTTTGGGAAATCGCGCTGTGTGTTATGTGCATTCACACTTTATACTGTTGTGCTGTACACCCGGTGATGTCATTGGGTGTGTCTGTGCGACCGTATCTGTGGATTATCTTCCGTGTTTTACCGTTGCAACTGCAACGCTGTTGCCTTTGGTGTTACATTGCCCTTGCCTGCATTGGCTTAGCTTTGCATCTTGCCTTACTGTTTCTGCACGTTGCACCTACTATTGCCTGCAGTGCATCCTGCAGGCACATGGCATCTGTTGCACTTTGTCTGCCGCCGCCGTTATCCTACCTCTGTACTTGCCTGTGCTATTTCGGTTCTTTGCTCTTTGCATTTCAACTACATCCCCTACTATCTTTGCATTCCTATGCCTCCCCTTTCCCGTTTTGCAGGAGTCTGCATGCAGAGTTGTCAGCTGCCGCCGTTTGCCCTTCCTGCATTGATTGCTGTTGATTGCTCATTACGGCTCCAATTACACTGCTTCCGCATTTCCTCATATTCTCCGCATTACCTTCCTATATCCGTGTTTGTTGACGGGGAGGCCGTCACATGACTGGGTTGGGGAACGTAGTCATCCTCGTGCACATGCATCTGTGCGCGCATTATGTACTCTCAGCGCATCTATTTCCTCACACGCCGGTCCTGCTGCTGTGATGTGCATTGTACAGCCCATGTTTGCTGCCCTCCAATGTGCTTCCTCCTACAGTGGCACACCCCTCTGCGATTGACATGTATCCCGTGTAGGCCACTCCTCGGTGTACTACCGCTGCGCCGTTTGCTCCATCCTTACACCGGCGCCGTTTTTGTGATTCACTATTATCTGCCTCATTTGCATGGCATTGACTGCTAATACATGGTTACGGCGTCGAACACTGCCGCCACTCCTTGACAACCCTTGCGCTGGGGTTGAAGCTTTACATACATACTATGGTGTGTGGTGGCTGTGCAGCTGATGTGTATTATACTGCTCTTTTAGGACATTGTCATATTATTTCATTGCTTTGCACCTTCTGTGCACATATCCGGGGGTTCTGCTGTGGTTTCTACGTACATACCATTTATGTCATTATTTACATTTTGTGCATGTTTTCTTTGGACATTCTCGGTGCCTTTCGCCATTGGCATATTGCACCTGTATGATACCTGACTTTGACAGCCTTCCGTTACTCCTCGGTCATGTTTGGGTAAATGTAAACCGTTTTTTTTGGTTTACATTGCCGTGCCCTTACGCTACACCTGCGCCACTTCGTGGATCGCTATTTGCCTTCATTTGCATGGTGCAATACCGCACACAGTGTGTTTAGCATACCTACGCTGGGGCGGCGCAGGTCCAGCGCACGCCGGTAGTGCACGTGGAATTTATTCATACCTGAATCGCTCGGCGGCCATATTTGGCATTATAACGCCAACGCTATGCGGGCGCATGGCGCAAGGTTCATGAATCCCGGGGTATATATATATATATTTTTTTTTTCTTGCCATGAAGTTCTACACAATTCAAACCCGCATGCAGCACAATTACTTATTATTATTCATTTTACATTTTCTTTATCCCTAAATGCCCTCAAGATGGAAGATATACTACACAATCCTGTTGTCCTGGAATGCTGCTACTTTCCAATAACTCACTGCAAAGTCACAGTTGATGAGACTGGAATGTAATAGCCTGACTTGTCATATCACATCCCTCTTTATGTAAAATGGAAGTAGGAAGAAATACTGTCAAGTCTGAGAATCCTCAGTAAAAATTTCAATGAAGTTTTTGTAGTGAGTCTTAAATATTTGCTTCCTCTTCTTAGAGCAATAAATCTGGACAAAGCCATATATAATGGATGGACAAAGGCCCAAAAATATCGACAATTTTTAAATATTGCTCTTGCAAATACAGGTTTTGCATTAGTATGTATTTTCTGAAGGGTAGAAAGTCTGAAAATCTAATGTCTGTCATTATTTTATAACTTCAAATTTTGGTAACCTGCCAGTGATTTGCTAGAAAACCACACTTTTATGAAAAATAGACCTAAAATATGAGGCAAAAATATGGATGTTCTGCAAAAATCTGTACAGTTGAGAGGTATGATTATGTGTAAAAAGTTCTTGCAAAAATGATAGAGAAATATAGCCTTTTTATAAACTGATTTTTTTGTTAGTTTTCAGTCCTATCATCCTTCTGTGAATCAGCGAGACTAACATTTCCTGGATTGCAAATCTCATCTAATTTATGAAGTTGTTCTTAGTGCTTATCATGTTATACCATCAGAGTATAAAAATCATAATGAGTTTATGAGAACAGGACAGGGAAAATGCAGATTTGTATGACAGCACAAAGTTGGACAGTTGTGAATTCTTGAGCATGAAAAGCTTTATCACCCAAATGGATATAGAGTAACAAAAAATACTACAGTTCCCTTGCTGTGTGTTTTCTTGGTAAAAGACTTTCAGATGTGATGAGCAAGAGCAATGAGACAAATTCTTACAGAAAGTGTAAGGTTTAATTTGGCCTACACATGATATGCATTGAGGTGGCTGATTTGGATAGAAATGTCACAGAGGAGGAGAAACTATTAAGTCATGCTTTTTAAAATTTTAAAGTATGAGATCATTCTCTATGGAGGGAAATGCACGATGGGGAAAGGAAATGTGTTTTTAGCATAGTTGTCATTTAAGAGCTGAGGCAATATAAGTCCAAAGTGGTCTGCCCAAGGATTTAATTGTCACCAATGGATCTTATCCTAACCTGTCCCCACTCCAAAGGAGTTTCTTCTGCATTTTGTATTCTATATCAACCAAAGTAATATTTGGGGGTATTCACTAATTTGATGAACAGAATACCTGTTTGGGGAACAAAATCATTTTTATTAAATGAATTCTGCCTATAAATAATATCAAATGAGTTGAGCATTGTTAGGCTGTACCAATGGTTTAAGGTTTCTTTTGCATCATGACTGGTGTTTGCTTTTCATCTTGATAATACCATCTTCCTCTAAACTTAAGGAGTAACCAACAATTTGCTCAAAATTCTGATAATGAGAACTAAACTACGGTCTCTGACATTTGTTGAATTATTTTATAATCCATGATTTAAGCTGTCCCACTAATCATTTGAATAAAAGCCCATACTGACCATTCAAGTCACTTATGCCCAAAGTAAATTGCCTTTATAAGTAAAAAGTACATTGAGGAAAATTTGAATTCATGACATTTATGTTATTATATTTTTTTAAATTATTCTTAAATAAGAGTTCCAATGATAATTTGAAAAGAACATAAGACCTAAGCAGCCCTGTAGTATTCATCTTTTGAAAAAAAAAAGTTTATTAAAAGAAAGATCTCAGCAAGGGGAAATATTTTTATTATACCAACTGCATGGTAAAGCTGACTTTTTGTAGAACTTCAGAAATAAAATTTCTTGCGGGGCATGGTTAAGATGAGTAGTTAACACCACTGTTTTTTTAGCTTTGCTTCATTTTAAAATGTCTGACATCATTTTTACTAAAAGACTCAACTAGAACTTTACAAAACTTGATGGATTTGTAGTTGAACATCTGCTGAAAATAAGTATGAAACTTTTAACTATATTTTTCCTGTCAAGAAAACTAGAAAGATCTAATTTTCTCAGAATGAGCCATGCTAAGTCCAATGTATGGGACAGTACTATGAAAAAAGACATACAGGCAATACTAATTAACATCAGTGACTTATTTGTAAAGACATATACATTAGAAAACAAATGGACAGTTTTAAATAGGAATGTAAAAAACAAGTCGAAATGTTGAAGGAATCTCTTTAACAACACTCATAACAAATATCGACTATAGAAGAGGCAATGTCTGATTTTGATAGAAGATTACCTGAAAATGAGACTAACACAGAATTTCTTCTGAAACAAAACAACTTATTATAGGAAAAAATAGAAGAATTGGAGAACAGATAGCATCAGGATTTACAGGACTCCTGAAAAAGAAGAGGGAGCCAGTATGACTCAATTCCTTAATACCTGACTGTTTAAAACTTTGAAACTGCCTGAAACTTATTCCTTTGGCACTGAAAGGCCACATAGATTAATTTCTAACTTATCTTAAAAAAACACTTTCACCAGGGTCAGCAACCATAAGAATTTTGTCAAGTCAAGATAAGGATGTAGTCTTAAAAGCTGTATGGACTAATTATACAGTTACAATTAAAGAAAATGTTATATGATTTGACAATAACTATTCAACATTAGTGATGTCAAAGAGAAAAGCATATGTGCCAGTTGTTAAAAGCTTAAAGAAAAAACAATATTAAAGTACAAATCCTGTTTCCAAAAAAATATATAATGATTTACCTTCCAGAAGGAAAGACAATTTTAACACATTATACAGAAAAAAAAATCCTATGGAAAAAAAACCAGAATAAATAGACTGTATTCTATCAAGTTTTTAAAAGAGAAATGCAACAAGAGATGGTTGGTTAATAAAAGACAAAAACAGTAAAAAAACTGAAGGATAAAAGAAAAATAGATAAGAATTCTTATTAATTTAAAAAAGTGATTGAATACATATGAACAGGTGCTGAATATTACATTTTACAAGGCAATCATTTATTTATTTATTTCCCTACTTCAGGTGGTTAATGGTTCCCTTTTTAAAATGTTAGAGTTTTATTCTTTAAGCTATATATGAAATTAAAACCACTTGTTTTCATTTAGAGTTTCAAAGGTTAAACTATTCATTTTATTAAAAGTTAACTATTATTATGATGAAACGTGTTAAGTGGCACAATTTCTGATATCTTGGCATAGTTGAGTAATGCACTATTAAATATAATAGAATATGCCAAAAAAATGACACTAAAGAGGCATGTTAACTTGCATTTTGGGTTCTTAAAATGGTCCAGTAGTGTGCTACTGATAGTATAATTGACATGCAATAGCAACCAGCAAAGACATGTTATGTTATAAACAAAGTATAAATAGCTTTTTACAAATATAAAAGTTGCTGCTGGTATGATATCACATAATTAGAGTAACATTCACACTTTTACAAGTTAAAAATGGATCACACATGTCATTCTTTTAATGCAAGTTTATATGTTATCTCTCCTTTTTTAAAAAATTATAGTCTGCTTTAGATTAAATATCTCATACAAATAGTGCTTGCTGAGTCACTAATTGTTATTTCTTTGAGTGCAATTGATTCTTAGTGGTTGGGATACTTTGAGATGTTTTTGTTGTTTTTTTGGTGGTTTGGAGGGATTTGAGGGATTGATGTGTGGCGTGGAGATGGCGTGGATTCACTTTTGAGTGTTTCTGTGTGAATTGTAACTGATGGGCTGTTCATTTTCAAGTCCTTATCAAGAAAACCAGCTTGAAACAACGAGTCATGAGAATTTTTGTGATGCTGAGGGAGTTCTGAAAATTCTAAGAACTGCCCAGTTTTCCTCTTCCTGTCTAAAAGTAAATAATTATAATATTTTGAATCACATGCTAAGATGTCAAATAATACAAGTTAGATAATAAGTAAAAGACAGTGAATTGCATTCTAAACCACTGTCAAGTTATTACATAGTTCTGAATGCTTGCTACTGATAGTACACTTGACATGCAATAGCACCCAGGAAAGTTATGCTATGTTATAAGCAAAGTATAAAAAATATAGTTTCTTGCATATATAAAAGTTATTAGACTGCTATCAAATAATTAGAGTAACATTTATACATTTATAAGTTAAACCTGGATCACACATAACTTGACATTTTTTAATGTAAGTTCATATTCTATGATTCCTGTAAAAAATGACAGTCTTCTTTATATCAATCATCTCATACAGATAGTACTTACTGAATCATTAAATGTTATTTTATTCTCATAATTCTTTATAGCTCCACAAGTTATCACTTTAGCAATATTCCTAAACTTAGTAGCACAACACTATATTATGCACTCTCATATACAGAGAACACACGTTATGATAATATCTGCCCACAATTGTTTAAGAACTACATAACTGACCACTTCAAAACTAAACACATATGCTGTCATTTCTTCTCCAAAAAAATACAATACTTTCTCACACTCATCACCAAACTCAAACATCTGTATCACCATTTCAACACCAGGCTCACCATAGGTCGGGACATCCACCTCACCCAGGCCCAAATCCATCCTGTCCAACACAAACTTCTCCAACCCAATTATCAGAAAATAATCCCCCCACTATATTCATCCCTGGGCAAATCAACAACAGCAGCAAAAACAGCCATCTCTTAATGCTAAATATTAATGTTAGAAGTATCAAAAATAAAATAGCTGAACTCCAGGCCACAATAGCACACTTACTCCCCAGACATAGTTGCTTTAACAGAAACCTGGCTAAATAAAAACATAGCTATCTCAGAAGTTCTCCCTACCAGCTACAATACCATTAGACAAGACAGACCACTTCATAAAAGGGGTGGAACTGTCTTACTGTATAAGTCCAACTTAACTTTACATCAAATATCAAACTCCTACCCCTTCGCCAATAATTGGGACATACTTATCTCATAACTTCAATTTCACCCTAAAAAGATCATCACCATGATTGTGATCTATATTCTACCTGGTAATGCACCTGCTAGCCTTGAAGATTTCTTATCCTGATGTTCTTTCACATACTCACAAGAAACACTTATTCTGGGCGATTTCATCTGTATATCAGAACCACCAAGTAATCTAATAAATCTCCATGGCTACCAGCAGCTAGTCCAAATTCCAACTAGATGTGATAAAAAATATAAAAGAGAATCCATTCTTGACTGGGTCCTAACTAACAACCCGACATTGTTCCCCCACACAGGCAGTCTCACATACTTTAAGTAACCACAACATAATATACCTTATACGTAGTAGAACATGCCTATGCAAAACCACTAACTATAAATCCACTAGAGACACAAAAATATTCTCTCCTGAGGTCCTTGATACTCTACTCTATAACTGACTAGATCCCCTTAAAAACCCTCCCACTTGACCAGGCTGTAGCATATTTCAACAAAACATTTCTACAACATCTAGACACTGTTGCTCTATTGTGCAAAATCAAGGTTAGAACCTCTGCAAACCCCTGGATCAGTAAAGAAACTAAACAAATCCTCAAGTCTAGAGACACTGCCTGGCTTTACTATCAAAAAAACAAAGAAACACAAAGCCTAACTAGGTATCAAGAACTGCTGAAATATGCAAAAAAAATGCATTAGGCTGGATAAAAAATCCAACTACATGACATTACAAACTAAATACCAAAACAACCCCCACAACTTTTGGAAAAATGTAAACCAGCTACTAAAACCCACCCAAAAGGCTACTCCCAAACCAACCACCACAGACACTAAAGTTCCCATCGAAACACAATTCAACTCCCACTTTGTGAACTCAGTTCTTTCCTTAGTATCACAGGACAGTTCCAACCTCACTATCCTCCCCAACACAAATAATACTATTACTAGCTTTACCCACAAAACAGTTTCCACCACCTCAATCAAAAGTATGCTGTCCAAACTACAAACCTCGTCAACAGCAGCCAACCTACTTCCCAGCTTATTCTTGAACCTCACAGCAGATGCTATTGCTATCCCAATCTCTACTCTCATAAACAGATCAGTTGTTGAAAACTATGTGCCCAAACTCTGGAAAACATTCTATGTTACACACATACATAAAGGTGGGACATCCACTGAACTTAATAACTATAGACCCATTGCTATACTCTCCCCACCAGTACAAATTCTAGAAAAATGCATCCATACCCAGGTGCTAAAATATCTCCTAGACAACAACATCTTGTCACCTACTCAACATGGTTTCAGACCTGCCCATAGTACCACTACAGCCCTCCTCTGCTTCACAGACACAATAAACCATCTCAAAAACAAAGGCCTAATGGTGTCAACTCTTGTTTTGGATATGTCTAAAGCATTTATAAACAGTCTCACACCAAATTCTGCTAAACAAACTAAACCAATATCACCTGTCAAATTCCACTCTTACCTGGTTCCAAAGCTACTTAACTGACAGGTACCAGGCTGTGAAATGGGAAAATTGTCTCTCTCCTCAGCTGCCTATAACTATAGGAATCCCACAAGGTTCTATCTTAGGACCACTATTATTCACATTTTTCACAAATGACCTCCATACCTCCACACAGCATGCATCTATCATTCAGTATGCAGATGATACTACCTTAGTCTGTGCTGCACAAAATATTCCCACCCTTCTGCAAACAACTCATCTAGCATTCTCTGACATTGAAAACTACCTTACCAAAGCCCAACTTATCCTTAATCCAAAGAAAACTCAGCTTATGATTATAACCAGTTCTAACAAAAACACTGATAACAGTCAATTCACTATCTGCTTCACAAATGCTACTCCAGTCACTCCAGTGGCACAGGCTAAACTATTGGGAATAAACATAGACTCCCACCTGAAATTTGATAATCATCTCAACTTAACTATTAAAAAACTGGGATCACACTACTGTGTCAAACCGTTTCTTACCAACAACACAAGATCAGCCATTGCTCTCTCCCAGCTTCTATCCACCCTACTCTATGCATCTCCCATTCTGACTAATCTCAACAAGACTGAACTAAGCAAAATGGAAGCCTCCTATAACAGAATTGCTTACTTTGCTGCAAATTGCTCATATAGAACTCATCACTGTACTGCTTTGAGCCAGCTCCACTGGCTTGAACTGCCCAACCTCCTAAACTACAATCAGCTCTCCCTCTGTCACTCTATCTATTACCTCCCCAATAAGTGCCCTGCCCTCAAAAACAACATCACTCAGCCAAAAGGCCTCATAGATCATCAAGCAAACTACTACTAAAAGTCACCAACAGCCATAATATCTTTGAAGACACACTATATAGTAGTTCAGTGGCTAAAAATGGAACTCTCTCCCCACTAGCATACAAAACACATCGTCCATAGCCTCCTTTAAAAACCTCATTAGACAACATCTCAAGCAAATTTGGCAGTGCAATGACTGCTCCCTAGACTAGTGAAAGTGGATAAGGTACATATAATAAGCCTAGAGTACTTGATAACAGTTCTCACTCTTACTCACAAACACTGGCTAATGTACAATGTATGGACTATACCTATGTACTATGTATGTATTCTACCCATGTTCCAAATTTCAGCTGTGCACCACAACTCTATTAATTACCTTTATTTTTAAATTGTTTTCTTTCTTCTCTCCACTGTAACTGTTGATCTGCTACATACCACTGTAAAAACATGTCTGTTGTAATTTGTGTGTATACTGATCATGTCTAAATATCTAAATGTATCTGCAATTATTTTTCTGTGTGGAGCTTTTCTCCCCGGGCCTCTGCTGAAAAAGGACCTTTTCTGATCAGTCAGGCACCCCCAGTTATCAAATGTAAAATAGATAAATAAATAAATAAATATTTCTTTCAATACAATAGCTTTTTAGTGGTTAACATGCTTTGGAATACTGTTATTGTTTTTTAAATGATTTGGAAGGGTTTGAGGGAATGATGTATAATGTAGAAGTGACTTGGATTCACTTGTGAATGTTTTTGTGTGAACTGTAGCTGATAAACTGTTCATTTGCAATGCTGTAGGAATTAAATTCTAAGAACTGTTGAAGTTACTTCTTCCTGTATAAAAGTAAATAAGCATAATATGTTGAATCATATGCTAAGATGTCAGTGAATACAAATTAGATAATTAGCAAAAGATAATGAATTGCATTCTAAACCACTGTCAGCTACTAAATAGTTCTGAATGCTTGCAGTATACCAAAATGATAGTTGATATATTAGCCTATAGAATGACATGTCTGATACAAAAAAATAGGATTTTGTTTCTCTTTTGTTGTCTCTTTTTAATGATAATAAAGCTTAATATTGCAAAATAACTTATTATGGAAAGTTTGAATCTTAAAAGGGAAGATTTTTCAGATCTTTGTGCAGTTATTATTAGACATAACATTCAAGTAACAATAGGACTGATTGTAATAGTAGCACTAGATTAAAGAATATCAAAGATATAAGAGTAAATGGTGGTGCAGAGGTTAGCGTTGCCACCTCACAGCAAGAGGTTCTCTGGTTCGATTCTTGGCTGGGGTACCTTCTGTGCAGAGTCTGCATGTCCTCCCTGTGGTCGCGTGGGTTTCCTCCAGGTGTTCTGGTTTCCTCCCACATCCTAAAGACATGCTGTAGGTGGATTGGGCACTCTAAATTGGTCCTAAGTGTGTGTGTGCATGTGTGTGCCTTCTGTGGATGGTTGGGCGCCAGGCTGGCAACTCGACATTGTAAAACTTCACTGCCAATCATGAGAGGACAGGTGATCCATTGTGGCGACCCCTAATCAGGAAAAGCCGAAAGAAGAAGAAGAGTAAATATAAATGTTCTATTATATGGTAGGCTACACTAGGATTATAGCTAAAATATAAAACAGGAACATAGTAAACAACATCATATTCAAATAGAAAGAGATCAGTATAAGTAAATATGTGTATATTTATATAATATCAATATGTTCACAGGTTGGAGGTTGACATAGTGGTTAAGGTGTTCACCTTTTAGGCACTAGGTGCAGCATTTGATTCTTCCATGGGCTAATTGGCTGGGCTTGGAATAGCTTACAAGGACAGCTAGCCTGGTACTAATTTATGAACTTATGATCCGTTGAACAACTTTACACATAGTAAATAAAATTGAAAGATATAAAATCATCTCACCTATAAATTAATCAATATGGAAATAACAACTGGCTTCCTCCCTATAGCAGACCAGGAAGATAATGTGAGATACAAGGAAAGATGATTGTAGAGATATTCAGTTTGATCAACTTATAATAAAGATTCTGAACACTTGTCTAACTTTTCTTGTTCATAATAACTCACTGACTTTTTTCTTAAGATGATGATGCATACTAAAAATATGATGCACATTAATATGAATCAGAAGCATAAGCTAAGCATTGTTAGTGTAATGGAGAGTTTTAGAGGTAGTTTGCCTTTTTCAGCAAACTAGGAATACATTATTCCATGGTAGACTACTTTAGGGTTATTTCAGTATGTATTTTTTTATTTGTTTCAAAAGCTTTGTCCACAGCTGAAGATTTCGTACTGCTATATATAAAATACATAATAAGTTCTGCACATAAATGTGACTTCATTATACATGTGCTTTTTTTCCCTTATATAAATGTCTGATTTTAAATGCACATATATTAATATTAATGGATTGAATAATCCGGTAAAGAGTGGAAGTCTTCTCAAACACTTGCAATTATATAAAAGTCAACTAGTATTTCTACAGAAAACACATTTACTTAATAAAGATGTAAATAAACTTTCATTAAGGAATTATTTGGTTTCAGCAGGTTCTGGCTTTTGAGCTAAAAAAAAGAGGTACCCTCATTTAGGGGTGTAGCCAGGATTTTCAGATTTGTACTCATGGTTTCCTGGATGCTAGCCCCCACCATGTCACACCACATCACAATCTTGATCTCCTTCCACTCATATATATCAATGTCACGGTCACATTGCTATCCTACTCTTCCCCCAACCAAACATCAGTAAATGACCACAAGGAAGCTTATAGTTTTATGAAACAACAAAACAGTTCAAATGTGCATCTGTCATGGGTATAAAAGCACATAAAGTACCTTTCTATTTAAATTATGCTAGACATTAACCTGTATCCAGTTGCCCATTCATAAGTACATTTTACTGCAGTATGCCACAATATTATAGGTAACAATTGTATGTATTTTATACTGGTGTTTCACTTGCCCAGTAACCAGCACAATCTGCAGCTAACTCAGCCACGGCATCTAAGAATTCTTCCTCCACTGTCAACCTTCCTTCTGTCATGTGTAACCTTCTCCACTTTCCTACCTATGTTAACACAGAGCAAATCATTACTATACTACATTCATGTAGTAAATAGTAATCTACTCTTGTCTCTATTTAGCTCCTGCAAAAGCTCCTAATTCAATGGCCACCTAACTTAGTATTTTCAGCTCATATTTCAGACTGTGTTCATAAAATGTCTAGACATTTGCCTCATAGTTTTGGTTTGTTTCTCATAAAATTTGTGGTTTTCTGGCAAATTGCTAAAGACTGTAGTTGCAAAATACAGACAGACATTTAAGTTTCAGACTTCATATCCTTCAGAAAATGCATGCTAACAGAAAACCTATTATTCTCGCAACTTTCAAAGTTTATAAGAAACATATTAAAAATATGTCTCTATTTTTAGGCCCCCCCCCCCCCCATATTTTAGCTTTATCCAGATTTTTTGTTCTATGAGGTTGAGAGCTATACCTATGTTTACAAACTTTGTTTGAGCTACATAGCCAGACTCCTATCCCATATATTCTGGCCTTTCTTAATTCATTGCATATTCCTGTCTTCCAACAAACACTGCAAACACCATTCCACAAACTGCCACTTTCTAAATGTCCAGAAAGAGTATATAAAATAAAAATGTATATCATAATAATCTAAGGCCTGCAATGGATCAGGGTGTGAAAAAGGAAGTAATGTTGCATGATGAATGCTAAGCAAGCAATAAGTAGTCACTCAAATGCAGCATTGTATCTACAAGATTGGCTTAAAAATAATTATGTAGACTGCACATAAACCTGCTGGTCCATTCACTGTAAAATATTTCTGTTTTTGACAGATGCTCAGCCAAACTCTTTGTATGCTATGAATTTTATTACTTTGCAGGCAGTCAATCCAAAACTTTGACAAAGGTCATCATAAGTGGTACACTGAAAGTTAATGTTTGATAAAGGAGCTAGTTTTCTAAACATGGAATATGCAAATTTTATGAAGAGACAGCAGATCTGTCATTTACTTTCTGCACCATTCCCCAGTTCATATAATGTGATGGCAGAAGGGTTGTACAGATTTTGAAAGAAAGGATATACAAATGAATAGTTAAACTTTGCAAATAAAAATATCAAGCTTTCTGTTCATCTACAGAATTACTCCGTAGATGATAATAGATTTATCCTTTACAGAACTGTTAAGGTCATGAAGGCAGAGAAGCCGCTTTTGACCTGCTTCTGCTGGGTATGGAATGAAAAACCTATTGGAAGCAACAGGCCCAGAAGCAGGTTTCTGACAAAAGCAATGTTGAGAATATATGTCCTTGGCAAAGAAGACTTGGTAAGAAACTACAGCTGCAGATGTAAATAGAGCCCAGGCATAACAGTGATTTATTTGAGTCCTGTTAGATAAAACAGTTAGTAATTATTCATCTCTGCGGAGACATTTAAATCAAATAAATACATTGCTAGTTAAAGTACCAGTTTGTGAACTTTGGGTTCGGTTAGTGGACTGAGCACTGGTGGACCCAACAAGGGAGTGACAGGAATGAAGACACATCACCTGTTTGCCTGTCTATGGGTGAGGGGTAACACTTCAGAAGGCATGTCTCAGGGGTATTTCTGTTACTATTACTACACCAGGAGGGACTACAATTCTAGTCAGATCCATCTTCTCACAAGGGTGGTAAGGACATAGTTCAACAGAAAAAGTGATGTCTGTACAGTGTGCCCGCTGCACACCAACCTGTGCCAACCCTAAAACACTTATTAGGTTTCATTACTGTAGGAGCTAGGACTTAAAGCAAAAATCTTGTGAGAGTATCAAGGCCTTACCACAGGAAGCTATCAGCTCTCATGCTTCTGGGGACTATGAGCAGATTCATACTGACTGATTGGATAGCTGGCAGGTGTGGAGGTAGGTCAAAAAATGGAAATTACTATCTTAATGCTTATAAATGTGCAACAAAAATATTTAACATTCTACAATTTTTTTTCAAAACCTATGCATCTGTGTCAAATATTTTCATCTAGTAATAATTAATTAATAAGTTCCTAGGATAAAAAAATGAGAGGGGTGGAGGTGGGAACATATTACCCTCTGTATCCAAATGTTAAGATGTTATGCTATGCTCAGAGCCATAAAGATTTCCAGTTAACGCCTTGCAATTACTATCCTGCAGAAGACATCTCCTCACCCAAAAGAACTGAATTATCAACAGTATGAGATATTTATGTCAACCAATTTGGTTCTAACAATTCCTGTGTACATCCACCCAGTAATAATGCTAAATTAATTATTATTGATATCCCATATTATACAGACCAGTATAAACATCTCTACATTTGATTCCATGAGTTTTTAACTTCACTTTTAAACCTGAGCAGTTTTCTACATTTTAACCACTTATTTTGCTGAAGAAAAGTTGAAAGGTATGCACACAGTTTCTTGTTCCAGCACTGTGCCACCAGTTGTCCATTAATTCCACGATATTCATACCTCCCAAGTTCTTTACTCAATAATTTTGGACAAAGCCAGAAATAATGTAGGGACAAAGACCACACTCAAGTACAGTTTTAAAAATATAACTCTGATTTACTTAAAAAGATAATAGACCAAAAGGTTTTGCATTAACATGCATTTTCTGAACAATAACTATGAATTGACAGTGTCTGACATTATTGACTAAGCATAATCCTCAAGCAGTTACAAAAAAAAATCAAACCTTTTATGAGAGGAGGTTGAAATGAATGCATACTTGTTGCTGTACTGTTGTGTTTGACTTATTTATTAAATGTTTAGAACCATCATCATACGACAATACACATTTTATTCAGGGATCCAGTAACACTAAAATAATGGGTACTCCAAATAGACTGCTGTAGAATTCCCTAAAAAAATCAATATTAGTAATGCACCTTTTCTGCTAATTGCACTTGCTGCAGTGTCATGGCAAATACATCTGGCTTGGGTTGGCTTTGGAGGTGGATTAATTAATTTATTTAGTATTAATGTAAAGTAAACACATCTGCAACATACCATTAATATCTTAGCTTGAGTCTTTCACATTCGGGTGCAAGCTAAGTAACAATGGGGTTACAAACATGAGAGATAATCAAAGATCAGTAAATATAAATCTGCCATTAGAAATCTTGAACGTTAGCAGCATGTTGGTATACTGAAGCCATTGACTTGACATAGGATACAAAGTAGCTAGTAAACTAAAAAAGTGGACTGTACAAAAGTTCAGTAGTGAAATGTATGACTTATAATTTGCGCATTTAGTTAATTTTTATGAGGACCAATCCTACTCCAAAAAGCTCTGCAATACCGTCAGTAAGTGGCTTGAAAAATAAAACAGATTAAGTCTAGTGAGAAATCAATGATGAATGGTTATCTACAAATTAAAAAAAAAATCTTCTGGGTCTCATGTTAGTTTGCCAGTATGTTAATCAGCACTAATGTTGCCGATCCCCTTAAGTACATAGGGTTGAAAATATGTAGTATTGATGGACTTCCCCCACTGCTGACATCATCCCCGGCACTCATCAGTCAATACGAGAAGCAGAACCAGTAAAAGGAAAGGGAAAGCTGTATTGCAGAACTACAAAGTTGGTTTGATTTATTGTGGCTTTCCCTTATGCTCTGAACTGTGCTAAATAATCAATTATCACCCTACAACTGGACCGGTTGTTAAACAATGCCTAACATTTAATACCTAGTGAGCTGCAAATTGTCATGCTTTCATGCCCTACTCATCTGGTGTATTACTTTTAATTCTTAGATTGTAAGTTTGGCTCCAGGGTCCTAATGCCCTAGTGTTGTCAATCTGCAGCTACTCCCTCTTACATCTACTGTACTGAAGTGCCTCTCAACGTTCTTGCCCTCATTTTATGTAAGAATTCACGAATAATACCTAAAGTAAAAGACATCTATGTTGATAAAAATAGTATGTGATGTATTGTTATAATTGAGTGGAACAGAAAACTATATACATTGGTGAACTCTTACTAGATTCCAGGAGTTGGAGGTAAAGATGCAAAAGATTACTTAGACACTATACCCCTTTGAAATGAAAGGTGAAGTCATAATGGCTGGTGATTTTAATTGTATTTTATCAGACAAAGATTCCACAGCAGATAGAAAGCTGAGCATCACATCTTCAGCCAAACACTTAACAAATTTATATTTATATTAGTAAAACAAGAGAATGGGATAAAGAACTGAGTACGCTACAGGCCAGAATAAACACACTGTAGTTAAATCTAAAACTAAACAACACTATCAGTGCTACAAAAAGTTCAGCATCATATTTCACATGTTGTTGTTCTTCTTCTTCTTCTTTTGGCTTTCCCCAGTTAGGGGTCACCACAGCAGAACTCCGGTCCGCTAATGATTGGCAATAGATTTTTATGGTGCCGAGGTGCTAGCCCGACACCCAGCCTTCAACGAAGGCAAGCCCATTCACGCATGTCTTTCAAATGCCACTCGACCGTGGGGAGGACATGCAGACTCCACACATAGCTTAGATAATTTCCTTTGAAAGATTATGATTTGAAGGATATTCTAATCTTGTATAAATATTGCAAGATGAATATAGCTTTTTATATGTAGCAAGAAATAACTGACCACAGAATCAAGAAATCAATAATCAAAACCTAGTAATGATATGTTAGCAATGTGTCATAGACTGAGACATACTTTGTTACCTAAGAATTTAAATATTTTTTAGCATTTTTTACAGGCTAGCAGTTTCTGGTTGGTACTATATGCAAATTAATAAAACCAAACAAAAGATACTCTGGTAGCTATGGAAATATTTATTAATTGTGCTGCAGTATTATCAAAGTCTCAGTTTTGTATAGATTGTATGGAAATTCTACATAATATAGAATAATTCTAACATCTTGCATAACTAGTGTCTTTAGCTGGATAGACATTATAATGTTCTGATACTTTGTACTTGTTTTTATATTTATAGTAATAAAGTTGTTTAAAAAGAAGCTAAAATTATTTTGATATATCTTTCTTATCATTTTTAATTTGATCATTAAATATTACCATATGAAACATCAACTGGTTAGGATTTAAGTCCAATGGAAAAAAATAATAATGTAAGCATTTTTGCATGAAGGCAAGCCTTCCTGTACCTTACCCATCATTCCCCAAATTATGTGTATATGAAAACAAATTATTCATTGCCAATATTAGAATTAATGAGAAACCATACCAGCAATGATTTCTTATTGAAGACAATGATTAGAGGGTTCATCACTGGATAACTATACTTGACCAGCCAGAATCTCATTGCCAGCATCACTGGCATACAGAGATAAAGTTCTGAATCAGGCTAAGGCAACTAGAGCTTCAGCAGCAGTTGCCAATGTGCTGGAGCTGCTATGTGGTCAAATGGTCAATTTAAACAAATACGGTCAAAAATATAAAATAAAATAAACATTTTGAAATGACAGAACCCACACTGTGAAAGTAGCAGACTCCAAGTCCAACTTCAGAACAGTGACAGATGGAGTATCACAGGGTTCAGTCCTGGGTCTTGTCCTATTTGGTATCTACTTCTCTGAAGTACTGGCTAACACAGAAGGTCTTTGGCTAACAAAGTTCGCAGATGACTGCAAACTAGGAGCCATAATCAAAACTCCTAATGATATGGACATCCTACAAAAAGGCCTCTGTGAGACAGATGCCTGGTGTCAAAGCCATGGCCAAAAGCTCAATGCCAAAAAGTACATTGTCATCCCTTTTGCTAAAAACTCTGTACCCATGAACTACCACATAGGCAGCAGTCTTCTTAACACCAAAAGTGTGATAAGAGACCTTGGGACACAGGTGGACAGTAGTCTCTCCTTTGATAATCACATCACCACAGTAGTCAGAAAATCCTTCTATGTGACACACCTCATCACAAAAGGTTTATCATCCAGGAAAAAAGAGGTCATTGTTCCCCTGTACCCATCAATCATTAGACCCATTATAGAGTACAACGCCCCTTTTGGTATATACCTCACAAGACATCTACAACAACTGGAAAGACCGCAGAAATACCTCACAAAGAGGATTACTGGCCTCAAACAGATACCCTATGTAGACCGTATCAAAAACTCCAGCTTTACTCCATCGCATATCGCCTACTCAGAGACGATCTCTGCCTAACATACAAAGCTATGTCAAACCCAGAGCTGTTGGTCATGCTCCACTTAAACAAATCCCAGTCCCTCTGAGCTACATGCTCTAGGGACCTAAACCTTGTCACCGCAATAAACAGAACATGCTGAAGGGATAGATTCCTGTCCCAGAGACTTCCCATACTCTGGAACAAACTATCTTTTTATATCAAACAAAGCTCCTCATTAGCACTCTTCAAGAAAAATCTTGATGATTGGATGGGAGATAGGAAATTCACCCCGGGATCACTTCTGTGGCTCTGCTCGACAGGGGCACAGGAAAATAATTTTCTTGGGTGGTGAAAGCCAGGGTACCATTTGGCTAGTCTTATATAGGCCATAGGGTCAATAGCCTAGTACCTACCTATGAACCTATGAACCTATGAGTGCTCCATACCTGGAAAATTGAAATCACTAGGGATGAAATGAAGAGAGTTTCAGTCTCCTACTTGAAGTACAGCAGCTATTGATTTTTACTTCAATGATATTGGGATGCAGACTCACTTTATTTTTCCATGTAAACCTCCATTATGTAGCCTTACGGATATTACCAAAAAGTTGAATGGCTTATGTGTTCATGTCCAATGACCTAATAGATTTAAAGAATTGTTAACTGGATAGGTCTAGTGGACACTCCACCTGCTCTGAGTCATACTTTAGGCAAGTAGAGCATGTGGGAATAAAACCCAGGAGATAAATGCTGTCAGTCCTTTAGGAACCAAATTTTTTTCTCTAGGTATCCATTTATAAATATGAAGTCTACTTTTGAAACTGAGACATTTGGTAGTTTCTTCACTTTCGACAAATGCAAAGGGTAGTAATGTACATTTCAGGAATATAGCCTAATTTAATCCATAAACTATCATACATTAGTTTCACATCCCCTAAAACTGATTCTTCCAGAGCTTGAAGAATGCTAGGTTGTTTTACTGAGTGCATTTAAAGTTTGCTGAAAAAGACCACTTCATATACTTCCAAACACTTTCTGTCTTGTTTTGTAAACACTTATGTGCCAAGACATGTATGGTTAAAGAGCTCTTCTACTGTGGCTTTGGTTGGTTGACAAAGTGTTCTATTAGTTAGCAAAGCATCCTTTCAGTGCTTCTTATGGAATGCCTTCTGTGTGGAGTATGTGTGCCCTTTCTAGGGGGTCCATTTTCCTCTTATACCCTAAGAACGTACTCAGGGTGAACTGGATATCTTCCCGATTGCCAGGAGATGTGTGTGTGTGTGTGTGTGTGTGTGTGTGTGTGTGTGTGTGTGTGTGTGTGTGTGTGTGTGTGTGTCTGTGTGTGTGCGTGTGTGCGTGTGTGTGTGTGCATGTGTGTGTGTGTTGTTTTACTTTTCAGGATGAATTTATTTGCTTTGCACTCACTGAGTTCCAGAAAATGTTCTGGCTACCCAGTGACATTGAACTGAAGTAAATAGATAATCACAGAGTGCATCGAATGAATGAATGCATGAATGTGGTGACACTATGGAGAGGGTTTATTGCCAGCTATGATTCATAAGTAGAACATATCAGACATGTCATGATGCTGTCATAGAAGAGTGAGTATGCAGACATATGCCTTCAATGGGAAACATTTTAGAATCCAAAGGTGTAGTCATTTTTAAGATACTTCTATCCACTGAAAAATAAAATTCTGCTCTGGCAGAGATCAAAGAAGTACAACTATATGCATAAGATCAGTAACCTCAGAGAATCTGTTAAGACCTTGATGATGTCAAGAGGGGTCAGTCTGGGGTTTAAATCAGCTGTCAGAGTATTATATTCTGGTTTATCCCATTTACTTCCAAGTAACAGTGGACTGATATACATTTTGAAAAGTGGCTTTTTTGGTTACAAACAAATTATGCATTTGTGAGATGTGGGTAAAAAAACATTGACTATCATGAACACAAGAAACTTTTGTTGTCTATCTCCTCAAACATTAATGAACCCAGTCTCCCTATATCTGCTCAGTAAGGATACCTTTCTGCAAGTAGCATCATTTCATTCACCATCAGCTACGTTTACAGAAAGGCCGAAAACTGTTGTGACAAGCATAAATCTTGTCTCACCCTTTTCTCTCTCTTCAAGTCTTTCAGTCTTCAGTCAACATATTTTTGTCACTTTGGTCACTGTCAGTAAACCAGTACAATTAACTGAAAGTAGATTAAGCCTAGTAGTAAAAAGAACATGTTTCCTACATATTTCAACATTGTATGTTATAAGGCTTGTTTTCTCTGGTTGGTTTTCACCCCTCCAAAGTCATGCAGAACCTTTAGGTATCAGTCTACAATTTAACTAATATGGAACACATATTGCAAAAGTAATAGTAATGATCTAATTGTTTCAACTTAAAAAGCTGTCATTTATACCACTGTTGCTTATTTGGAGGCCACAATAGTGATCTATGAAAAAAATTAACAAGAAGCACAGATAACACTTGTGATGGTATGAACTGGCATTTTTCAACTTGAAAAAAGCTGACATTAACATTGATGATTTCTTAATTTAAATTGAAGAAGACTCATAAATAGTGAATCCTAAAAACTCTTACACTATTTACATACAGCACAGGTTACAAGAGAAATAATAGGAATGGAGCTGTTTGAAATAATACTAAAAATAAACTGAAATGAATACTGCTTCATTCTAATCTCGAGTAGGGGAAGTGACGCTTAAAAGAAAGCATAATAGCATACTGATCCCAAAGGAATGCCAACTTTAGAAGTGGAATGGTCACAGCAATAATTTTACTTAGTCATGGGTAAGTCATCTTTGCTCTAACTTTCCTAATTTAGGACAGTTTACAAGAATATGACCATACAAGCACAGAATTACATGCTTGAAAAAAAAAACTTCAAATTGATCTCATATTGTGTCTGCTAGAAGCTATACATCTCCCAACAGTGGCACTAACTCATATATGCTATTCATTTTTACATTATTTTGATTAGTACATTGAGCTGTAAGTGTTGCTATGTCTGAGGTGAATTAAATATTTAGACGTGCTGAATTTAAAATATATTTTCACTTGTTAATTGTGATACTGCATACATACCAGTTACTTACTGCTGTTTTGCAATCACAAATGTTAATCATTAACTTAACCTTATCAACTGGCATCATGCTACCTTCCTTCAAGCATGACATTATTCTATCAGTTCCTGCATCACGTAAGACACTTTGGAACTATTGGCCCATGCTATCCTATGTCCATTCACTAAAGTCTTTGGAAAATACTTTATATGCAAATATTTAAAAAATATAAATGACTATGAACTCCTCTGTGATGAGCAGCATAGCCTTCATAACAGCCTTAACAACCACTGTTCTAAACACAGCAACAGACTAATGAAATGACAGTACGTTAACAGCAACTGCTTCCAATGACAGAACAAGAGCCTTTTAATAAAGTCAGGTATACACTACTACTAAACAAACTCACTACATTTAACAAGACATTCTCTGTGATTGCAAGCTGTGTTCTCTGATATGGAAAAAAAAATACCTGCATTGTTTCCCAGAATACGGTTTTAGGATCTCTCCTTTCTTAAACTATTCCTGAAAGATTTTAGCCATAATCTCTCTTCTCTCAAACTTAACCTATACATTGACAATATATCCACACTAAATTCAGACAAGTCTTTTATTAACCTAAAAGAAAAACAATGCAAAACTACCAATTTGGACAACATCCAATAAACAACATATCCACTTCCAAATCAAATATCATAGCTGTCAGTTCTCAGGAATCTATTACAAAACTATAGTTATTATAATCAAAGATTTATAGGCTCATAGCTTAGTACTAGGCTAATTGCCCTTGCGAGAATCAAAACCTGCACCTTGTGTCTGGAAGGTAAACACCTTAACCATTATGCCAACCTCCCACAATGACAACAGCCTTATTTCAGTAGGGCATAAGACATACGTAGGACTCAGATTAAACCCTAACTTCACCTTCAGACAACACACTGAGTAAATCACTAGTAAGGTACTAACTCAGTTGTGTTAGAAAATCTCCTATTTTCTTTTGCCGTATACATGACTACCCATAGCTTGAAATGTAATAACCCCAAACTGCGCCATGATCTTCTGTCATAGCATTTATTTTGTCTTTCAATACCTACCTTATTCAAATGATAGAAAGCAAATTCTGCTGCTTTGCATTGCTAGCAGGCATGCAGACATACAATTAAGAACTCCTGAAAAATTATATAGACTCTCCATCAAAAACAGACTTCCAACACTTCCTTTTATTAAACTCATACCCTTGCCCCACTACTTAAGTGTTTCCTTATAGTTATACAGCACTAATACTATATTAAAGCTTCTCAAAACCAGTCAACTAATATAATAAGACACCTTTATAAGATTGATGGAAAAATAAAAAAAAACTTTTAAAAAAAACAACACCACAGTTACATATATAACAAAAAAAAAACAACAAACAAAACAAAACACAACAAACAAAATGGAAACATATGTTATTGCTTTGAATATAATGAATGAAATGATAATCCAATTATACAAATTATACCCCATAATCATTAAAAACATGTAACATGTACAATAACCCAGTCAATGTGCCTATTGTAAATTGAGCATGTTTCAACAGAAAAAAGTACTGTTGCTGAAGTCATACATGCTAAGACTTTGCAGTTTTCTTGAGCTAAGAGGCTGAGAGGTATGTTTGGAGGGCATAGAAAATACAAGGAAAATGAGCTAGCTACATTGTCCCAGTCCCCTTCAATAACACACATCACACCAAATGACATTTGATGACCTTTATTAGATTTCCATAACATAGCCTTGATCACCAACTTTATTAATTACAACTATTCATAATATAATTGATACTAAATACATCAGATACTAAATACAGCAATCCTTGTAATGTTAAACAGGGCAGTGTACCTACTCATCCTGCCCCAGTAAGCAGTGTCCATACTCTACTCACTTTACTCATGAAGCAGCATCCCGTCTCACTTCATACACCATTCATTGTAATGTTACATAGGGTAGCGTACCTACTCACCCTACCCAACAAGCAGGGTCCATACCTCTGCTCGCTTACTTTACTTATGAAGCACCCTGCCCCAGAAATCCCCTTTGTGAAACAAAAGACAAAGTCTCTAGAAATACAACATCAATGTCTACATGGAAAAGTTATACACACATTTAGCATAGTGAAAAGCAGCATGCTTCCTTTATGGTGAGATGCTGTGAATTTCTATAGTACTCCAAATATAACTGATGCGTTATAATACCATGGCTTCACCATATCATTGAATGCCCCCGTAGGAACAGAGCTAGAATTCATGGACAAGCCCAGGCCACCTGAAAGCAGACCAGTAAACTAACACCCCGCAACTCACAACCCGACTGAAATCTACCATGATAAGCTGCTACCTGCAGCACTTCCCATCCAAACAAGCATAGCCACTGCTGCTTATTCTAAACCCCACAACCTGTGAAACCAATAAGGAACAAAACTCCGAGCAATGCCAAAGGAAAGGTTTACTCCTTTTTTTTTTTTTTGTATTGACCCATAATATAAATAAAAGGGGATACCTTGTGGTAGCAAGCTTCTCTGCCCTGCATCCAGTCAAAGCAGTTATGCAGCAGTGTTTAGTGCATCCTCCACAGTGATCACCAACCCTAATGGCTGTAGCAGTCCCACGCTGCCACTGAGCATGAGTCCAAATCCCTTCCCCCCACGGCCCGGAAAAAACAACATCAACTCCACACAGTGCCCACAAAGCACTAATGACCAAGAAAACCAACTGCAGGAGGCACAACTAAACTCCAAGCCTCTCACAGTCCATGAGACACCAAAGCACTAACAAAACAAACCACAGCAGACCCCAAAACCCAAGGCCTCCCACAAAACAGTCCAACCCAGAGTATCAGGCAGCCACAAACCCCCCAAGAAGTACAAACAATGAAGATGGACTCAACCATTCGAATGGGAGCCATAGTTCTCAAACCACAGAAAAGCAAGCCTTCCTTTAATAGGGTGTCATGGCTCTACAAACCCATCTGCCCACAATGTTGATAAAACCACCCTGCCACTGAAATAACCATGTAAACAGCACATTACCATGTCTCAGTACTAACCAGAAGCCATGGCCACTCAGACGGGAAGTGTACCAATCTTTCCTCCTATTTTTTTTTTTAATTGCTAAAACTACCTAACCAAGCTCCCAACACCACACACAACCCAACTGAAAGACTGGTAGTGCCCTGAGAATCTACTTGAACAACATTTCACTTTGGCCACACCAATCAGGACTGCGAGACCCTTGTCTTCATGCTACTCATGCCTCCACTTCACCTGTACCAGTAGTGACAGCATGCATATGCGGGAGTAACACCCCTCACTAACTGGCCTCAAAAACCCCATGAATCAGCTTGAACAAAGCTACACAGATAACTTGACAAGAAACAAACCAGTACATTCACGCCATATATCCCTCAACCACTCACTCCAGCTACATTCAAGTAGGGGACCGCTATCCCAGTAGCAACACCACTAGAACACGCAAAATCTACCACAGAAAACACCCCGGAAGCTGTGACCAAAACTCTAAACAAACAACAGGATCCAGACCCGCCACTCAACCACCAACATACCGATGAGCAAACAGGGAACAAAGCAAGTGACCACCTGCACCACAAATCGCAATCCAAACCAATATCCCCCACTTAGCTTATTTTAATCTGAAGACATTATCAGGTTAAAAATGCAATGTGGCTCTGGCTCCACACCCGAACACCTTACCTAGCAAAGCCGTACATGCAATTAAGGTGTTAAAATAATTTCTTCAACTTAACCGAGATAGCCACCTGGCTAACAAAATAAAGCATTTTCCTATGACCAATCAACAAAAAGAAAATATCTTGTTCCACCACGTGTAACCCTCTTCTATTACTCAAAATACACCAGAGTTCCCAAGCCCACGCAAAGGCCTCAATATGCCAACAGTTAACTACCTTGTTTTTGCACAAATAAAGCAGCAGTTACCTCAATGCAACATTCACACTCTCTGTGACATGATGTTAACCACTGAAGTTTTATGCAATTTTGTCCACAAGATGTAGCCAAGCTTGTAATAATTACACATTTTCCAGATCATAAATCAGGCTCACATTTATTTAGAAAAAAAAATTCTTACCATATATAATTTTCTGCACCTTGTCACATCAGGCATTTAGGAAATGCTTGAACGATTTGCTTAGTCTGCACTGAATTCGGTACATGGATGTACATTTTCTTTTTTTTTAAAGATGCTGCACTGCACATGTGTGGCAGCAACCTCAACCCCCACCAAATTGCAGCCCGTGAAAATGGCCATTCCAGCTACCTCCAGCCCCCAACCTCCACAAAACAAAAAAATTGGCGTGAATGAATCTATAAAGAGGATATCTCCTCAAATGCTTCCCCCAGTACCACTAGCATCTGACTTAAACCCTCTCTCTTTCTAACTCACTAACGAGCAGTCACCACCGCTGAAATTACACTATTACTTCCAGCCGAGACTCAAGCACCTGTCAATACCGTTTCTAACTATAAAAGCTTACGGTCGCCATACCTAGCTCCTTAAAACTTCCTGCCATTAATCCAATTGCCCACCTATTCCAAATAATACTCCCCCAGACTACACAATCAGCTCTGCAACTACACCAAAGACCCAAAAGCCTAATGTATGAATATAATACAGACCTACATCCACTACTCACCTATACCACCATATACAAACCAACTGTCACCAGCCTGGATCCTGAGGCTCACCTGCCTCTCAGGAACACCCGCAGGTCGTCTCGGACATACACTTGTCTTAGCAAGTTCACGCCAAAATGTGACTGCTTAACCCAACTACACTGGACTAAACCTCTTAAGCCCCTCCCCATCATTACCTCACTTCCTTCCAAACATTCCTGCCTCCACTTAACCCTTTCACCTACCCAACCCACTTTACTCCCCTTAATATTAACCTAACCCCCCTTCCATGAAGATGTCCCAGGACAACTTAGTTTGTTCCAAACTTCATTTATGCAAAAGTAAGGAAACTTACCTGATTTCCCTTGCATTTTGCTTTGTCTTTCTCATACTTCTGAACTGTCCTTCTACGTTGTTGATCTATTCACAATTTGTTTGTATTTTTTTTTTAAAGAAGAAGCAACAGAGATTTTCCTTTCTCCATAGCTTGCTTTCCAAAGCACTGATGTACTGTGCAAAGTGTAAGAATGTAGAAACAATGTGGAAGAACACCATGGCACTGTTATACAAAGATATTATTTTAGAAAAGTAAGTAATATCTTTCTTAAATGATGTCATTGTATAATAGCAAAAAATGACTCATGGGGGTGGGTATATTGAAGATTTGCCAAAGGTTGCCTTCGTTTAATCACTTGAGCTTCACCCTTGTGATTAGACCACACCGACCTGAATAAATCGTCAATATACCACACTCACTCATCGGTTATTACTAAAATAATTTCTGTGATTAAATCACAGCTACAGCTTAAATCAATGTTCAGTTTAATGAAAATGTCTAAATGATAAACTGTATATTTATAAATATTGTTAAATATATCTGACTAGTGACTGTTGTTTGCTATGAGATTTGTGATGTGAGACTGAAAGAAGGCAAGAATGATAGCATGTGACTTTCGGGAAGTGGATTATGTTGTGATGAAAAAGGGGTCAAGGATGATTTATGTGCTGGTGTGAGTAAACAGGCTACTGGAGTTGGTGAGAGATAAAGCTATTTGTGGTTGTGGCTAAAGATTTAAGGAAAAACATAAAAAGAGGAGAAGGCTGGTGTAGCTGCACTGACATGTAAGTGCTGTGATTAGGCAAAAGACAGGACATGCAAGAACCAGAGAAGAAACCATAGAGAGATGAAGGAGTCATAGTATAAAAAGGCAAGCAGTAGGACAGTGGAAGTGGTAAGGACAGAAAACGCACAGGTAAAAACGAGTTTTATTTTTTTCATATGGGCCAAGAAAATAAGTTAAGTGTTTTAGGGAATCAATGACTATATATCACAGTGACAACTATCACACAGAAATCATCAAAACTGTTAAGTCAAGAAAACACACTGTCCTCTTAAGAAGTATCAACAAATATGTATATATATATATCTGTTGTGAAGGCTGCCAGCCCAGCTAGCTAGAATTTTGTAAATAATTCTATGTCATTGTAAATATTAATATGATCCATAGGCTTGTCTACAAATGTAAGTAACCTGTATATTATGTGCTGAGCTTCAAAAATGTAACCACAGTACATCCTGTTGGAAAAGAGCAGAAATGTATATGGACTATATGCCTGTGCAAATGTATGTTTTCATAGTAGAAATTGGGACATACAGAGTTAACTTGCAAACTCTGAGAAAATAAGTAAAGAGATTTAAAATTGTGTTTACCACAGCTAGAAGACAGAATATCTACAGCTAACATTTCTTTCTATTGTCTTGAAACAGAAATAATTACTAGGTTTAAAATGTAAAAGTGTTAATTGTTTTACGATTCCAGTTTCAGGCAAGCTTCTAAGAGATAAGTGTCAGCTTCTAAGAGATGTGTTTTTCATAGAGACATGTTAAAATCTGCTGGTATCTGTTTAGCCTGGGAACTAGAGGCAAGTGTCAAATAGTGATGCCATCTAGCTTACCCAGCAGTAATGTGTATTAGTAATTTAAGAACTATCTCAGAGAGAAAGTCTGTGCATTTTGTATTTGTCTCTGGACGTGTAAACATCTCACCAGCAGTTGCCTTGTTCTGTAAGTAAGACTTAGATCCTAGTATTTCTTTTACAGACAGATATGAATATACTAAGATCAGTCTAGATGTTTTCTCTATTTATGTGAGACTGTCCTGCAATGTTGTTTTAAAGTATTTCCTGTGATTCTGAGCTCTGTTGTCACTGTATTGGGTTATTGGGTATTGTTTTGTTCTGTTATTATTTATTATTAAATATATTTAGACCTTTTAATTGTGGTTGGTTTTGTTAAAGATATTTAAGCTCTTAGAGCACTTGCATGTATCTGGTAACACTGTACAGGCCACTCTTAAATAGCCTTAAAGTCATGGACACACTTACTATTTGGATAATAGTACAGTACAGTGGAATTGGTCACCATTTCATAAGGGCCTTGTTGTAGCTGATAAGTAGTGGTTGGTGGCAGCTGGTATTACCTTATGGTCTGGGCAGAAGGGGGCATAGCTAGTGAACCTGTGCCAGTCTTCTCCAGGAGTGTCTGTGTGTTTGTCTATAAATCAAATCTCAAAGAATGTGTGTGTGTGTGTGTGTGTGTGTGTGTGTGTGTGTGTGTGTGTGTGTGTGTGTGTGTGTGTGTGTCAACTACTTGGGCAGGGACACGAATCACTGGTTGGACAGAGAGGGTACTGGAGGTTTTGGCTTGACCACTCAGCTGAGATCTTAACCCTATAGCTGTGCCAGTGAGGAGTCTTACTGGGGATTTGGAGAAAGAGCCAGAAACCAGCCCCAAACTGACTGTGATCTCAGTGTGCTCTTAAGGGAAATTGTACTTTACTGTGTGTATACTTGTCATCCTCCCAATGTGCACCTCTCTTGCAGGTGTTAGTGGTGAAGATTGGGGCTCCTTGATTACTGGGCCAGTGCAGGGGCATCACATCTGTATCTATCTTTTTGATATATATATATATATATATATATATATATATATATATATATATATATATATGTATATATATATATATATATATATATATATATATATATATATATATATATATATATATATATATATATATACATATATATATATATATATATATATATATATATATAGATATATATATATATATATATATATATATATATATATATACACACACATACATATACAGAGTGTGATAGATATATGTTTATGCATTGATATATACATATATATATATATATATATATATATATATATATATATATATATATATATATATATATATATATATATATATATATATATATATATATAGAGAGAGAGGGGGGGGATTGCTTATCTTCACTCTCTATATCTCTAAGTATATTAACACTCAAATCACTGTTACACCTTTTTTAGTTGCAAAGCAGACAAAAAAAGTCAAAAGAATATATTACAATACCACTAGTTTGTCACTTTTCATTATACATTTTTGTTCCTTTATTAAAACGGAATTTCTTCAGAATATTAGCAAAATGTCACATCCTCCATCAAGTACTACAACTGAAATTCCAGTCTCTTACTTCACCCAGTAAAACTATCCTAAACAAATATATATACTGTACATTAAACGCAAAATAAATACATGTAGCTCTAAGTGTTATATAAATACTTTAATATTTTAACTTTTAATGTTTTAAAGTAAACATAGTTAAAAATTGTTAAAGTGTTGTTGCCCTCGATGTCAAAGCACTGCTGAATGATAGTTTATTATTTATTCCAGGTGGACAAGTGACTTTCAGTAAAACCTGCCACTTCAACTCTCTGTATTCTAAATAAGACTCCCAATCTTCTCTTCACATGTTAGCCACTTTTCCAGACATGTAACTCAGCATGTTTACTTAAAGCATCGGAAGGTTCCTTTTTCTTTATGGCATAGCTATGCTGAGATATCCTCTTCTTTAGTGCCTTCTCTGTCTTCCCAGCATAAAACACTGTACACGAAAAGTGGGTTGCTATATAAGTCACCTCGTTTGTGTTAAAATATTAACTCAAATTAATTTTCCAAATTACATAATCTAAGTAAATTATGCACTTATTCATAGGTAAGTACTAGACTACCTGCCCTAGTAGGCCATTTTTCAGCTTAACTAATGTTTCCAAAGGTGTAGCTCAACCTCTGTACCTTTTTTCTTTGATACAAACACCTTAACCATTATGCTAACCCCTAACCCAAAGACATACACCACTGGATTTGAACATATGCAAAGTATTTTAACTTCTTCTTGACCTGCATTCTAACTGATGACGCCACACAATATATCATATAGGTTCATAGGTTCATAGATGATTACTAGGCTAATGACCAAGGGGTCCTTTATCAGTTGAGCCATGTTTCTCAAAGGTGAGACTCAGTCTTTATACCTTGCATCTGTAAGATAAACAACTTAGCTAACAAAAGACAGACAGTATCCAAAGGTGAGAATAAAACCCTGTAGTTTGTGTCTGTGAAGTAAACATCATAACAATTATGCCAAACCCTTTAACCATTGCCAAACCCCCTAAACATTGAAAAAACAATGGACTTAATTAGTAGAAACAGACTATGCCTGTTTCACTCATACATGGTACATTATTTACTGTGGATCTATTTTTAGGTATATAATAGATTATGAGAAAATAGGGACAGACTTGATCAGTTAAATAAAGATGGAAGGCAAACCATGGAAAATGATTAAAACTGCAGTGCTGAATTAATGTGTTTCTCCATTGTTCATGAAAGAAAGCAAGGGGATGGTTCTCTACTAAGTTCTGAGAAGGTGCGACAGAAGGGAAAGAGCAGTAGACAGAGAGGGGTAGAGATTTGGGAGTATCCTTTAGGGAATAATAAAGCATTTGAACATGGTGGACTATCTATGTGATCTCCAGAGTCCCGTCAGTGTGCTCATAAATTCCATAAGAGAGAGCTTCAGAAGATCACTTACTAACGGTGAAGCCAAAAAATCTAAGAAAGTATAGACGTTATCCTAACAGTAGTGGCTAAAGATGTCAGGAAGAGAATACAGAAGAAAAGATTGGCTGATTTTCTGGATTACAAAGACCAGCATGGAATCAAGGCAAGTAGTAACTGACAGCCAAACCAGATGAAGTTTTATGAAGTTACAGGAAAAAGTGACAATGAAGTATGAGTAGACATGGAATAACTGGATTTCATAAGGATATCTGATGCAGTCCCACACAGGCAGTTGCGGGAAAAATGAAGGGATCAGTGGCTGAACTCAGATCGAGTAAATAGATTGCCATATGGTTGTAGAACAGAATAACAAAGACTGTGATGAGAGAGTCAGTACCAGGAATAAAGACAATTGTTAGTGGAGAAATACAGGAGCCATTTCTGTGTTCAGTACTGCTTACTGTGCTTGTTTGAGTCACATTTGATGGAAAGGTAAAGGAGCTCACCGTTTTCTTTGAGGGCAGAGAAACAGATGCAATAAAGGAAGATGCATTTGAGCCCAACATCTTTCTGTGGCATATGAGGTGGAGGAGTGGAATATAAGGCAGCAGAGCACGGTCAGTATCTGGGTGTTTTGACCCTACTTGGACTGGCAGATGTGGTGCGAGGGGGAAGTAGCACCATCAAACAAGATGCTGAAGTGCACCCTCAAAGGGAAAGATGGCAGATTAAAGAAGTGTTACTCCTCTTCAACTGGACTCATGTCAGTCCACACATTGCATGCTTTGTATAGTTTTTGTAGAAGCCATACAAGAAAGGGAACATCAGCATGGTGGAACAACTCTAGAGGAAAGATACAGGAAAGGTGTGTAAGGAGGTAAAAATATTACTAGTGTCTAGTGTATCTAGAATTCTTCCCAGTAATGAACAAATAAGACATGAATATAATATGGAAGCACTCATTAATGTCATCGAGATTTAAAGAGGACACCTTGAATATGAAATACAAAGTTGGGAAGAGAAGCCAAAGTCAGCAGATTATAGGGGTGGCTTATCCATGGATTTGTGAAAAATACTAGCCACATTGAGCACATGGAATGGACTAGCAGAATTGGATTTGAACAATCTGCAGAGCTATTCTGGTGGCTGTGGAAAGGAAGATGCTGTATCAGAAAGTAAGGGATGAACAGATGACATGCTGAATATTAAAAGTACTTGAAGGATAGATTACAGATGTACATTGTATCCTTCTGTCATCAAGCACATATAATGAAATGAAACAATTTTACAGATATTGTGAATCAGAAATATGCATTATTTCTTCACTCTTAAGAAAAATCAGAGAAGTAACTCTCCTTCCATTTTCTTCACATTAGAGGATGTGAAAGATGAAGCAAATGGTGATGACTTTGTAGAAAATGAATATAACATTAAGCAGTTTGAGAAGTGGACCATTATAGTGTATTTCATTCTCTGTAATATTAGACTTAGGAAAAAAAAAAACATTTTTCCTGGACAAGGGCTGCATTTTTTCTTTTCCAACGACATAGTTGACCACCAGCTAAAGCCAATTCCTCTCCTCATTCGCCTGGTCCACCTGAAATTCCCCTGCGTTCAACCCATTCCCACATCTGGGCTTGGTGCAGAGATTAATGCTGCTGGAGAAATTATCCTAACACATGCACTACCTTGTTGCAGCAGCCTTTGCTAAATTCATAGGTGCATGCGACCTTCTATGCATGTGCAACCTCACACTAAGAGGCATGCCCACTTACAGCACTGATACCACTAGGCTCTTAGTGCTGCTATATTGCATTGAGGCTAGGTTGTTTCTCTCTCTCCAAAGATGGATGAGCAAACATTGGCCACTCACTGCCATATTCCATCTACTAGCCCCTCCAGTGCTTCTCTGCTACTCAAACTTGGGTCATTTGGGTCACAGTAAGGGCTTCATCCCTCTGTTTCACAGAGATGCTTATGAAATAGGGATGATTTTTCTGAAGAAACAGTAACATGAGTTGAAAGCAAATATCCATTTCTCATTTGTGGCTCCTTCTCTAACCTTTGATAACACTATAGCAGATAACTATCCTAAAAATATTTTTTTTTACCCAGACTTTCTAAGTATTAGAAGACTCTAGCTGTTGATTAAGGTCTTACATGCTCAACATAGAGCTGGGGATATCAATGTTCACCTTCCTATTGTGACAGAAAAATATTTTTGGTGTGGGGATATCTTTTCCTATGGCAAGAATATTATGTTTATGAAAGCCACAGGAGAAAGCAACCATACCATATGATCTTATTAAGACTTTAAATGCTTCACTTTTTATTATGAAGTTCTAGTCAGTTATTATTCTCCCGGGATTTAAGATTCATATTTGTTCAGCTGGTCATTATTTAGTTTAATTTTCTTTGATTGCATTTGCAGAAGCCTCTATCGTGCTTATGATGTAGTCTTAAAGGACAGTCTACCTAGATAGCTTTTTAGCCAAGTTGAAGACTCTGACAATAACTCTAAATATTCTTCTCATTGCTGAATATCAGGAATTTATTTAAGTATTACAGAGATTGAAAAACTGAAAGTAGTTGCTAAATTATCACTATGTTGCTTTATTAATGAGAGAATCCTTCACTGTGATTCAGTGATTGGCTCCATCCTCCCAAACTAAAACTGGCAAATTTAAGGGTAACTGCAATATTTAATTAAAAAATATATGCTGATTTTTTTTCTGTTGTTCCATTGCAATTCTGTTAGCTGTAGCTGGATTCATACTGACTGGATTCAGTTCTGTTTGTAGACTGAGCACTAAAAATCAGGACATCTGTTTTTGGAGAAGCCCCCCTGTACCCCCATGGAATGAGTGTACAGTAGGACTATCTAATTGAAGGTTACTGTTTCAGGGCTCAGTTTGAGCTATTTCATTGGTGCAGAGCTCTGTTTGAGCTATTTCATTGGTTTCTTTGTATTAGCTGCTTTGCTCTTGCTTGCTGGTAGCGCACAATCACACACTGCCATGCAGAGGGGGGTATCTCTTTGCAGTAATAGATGCAAAAGCGCCAACAGAAGTATTTTCCCTTAGAAGAATCTGTTATCTAGCAGAGAAGTTCTTGAGTATCTCTCAGCTGTTCAGTAAACCACCTGGCAGAGATGTTACCTCTTACCTATCAACATCAGAACATATAGATCCCATGTTTTATAGACCTCCTACTGTACACTCCATAGGTTATTCAGTCTAAAATCGCTCCCTGCCTGATACCCCCATCTTTTTCTCCTTATCTGCTGAGATACCAGGTTCAAACCTTGCATTATGGACTGTCAGTTTCCCTCTGTTTCTCCTACCAGTCTGGTAGACATGTTTTGTCAGGCAGTGTAGCAACTGCCTCATATACACTGACAACCCCTTATTCCTAAATCACTCAAGTACAATTTGCAACAGATGCTCCTACACTAATAATCTGGAATCACTGCTCTCTTATTCCCAGAAGAGCAACACTAAACAGGTTGTCAGCTGACACACCACAAGTGCTATTCATAATATACATAAACCTTGATATGCAGAGGTACTCTCCAGAAACCTACCTAAACACCACTAACCTCCAAAACATAAACATGCTACACATAACACAACACCCAAAGCACCAAAAACAAACAAAAACACTAGCACCTGTGCCTTACGAAATAAGGCTTTAAGGCAATTCACAACTAATCCAAATGTTTTAGTTATAGGTGACTCTATAGTGAGTCATACAGACGCACCACTCACCAGATTGAACAAGGAGAAGGTTATGGTCAGCTGCCTGTCTGGTGGGATGATTCACCAGATCACACAAGCACAGTATCTCAACAAGTACCATTATGACTCCATCATAGTTCACATTGATGTAAATGACTTGAGATATACCTCAGGATTATATGAAGAGAGACATGACTGAACTCTCTGAATATGTGTCCCAAGTGAATATGTCCTTAGCTTTGAGCAACATTTTATCCTCACCTAGGATGATACCACAATATAAAGAGAAAACGACTGACTTCAATAATTGGCTTAGTTTCTGGTGTCATTCAAAAGGAATCCAGTGGCTATCTGCCTGGGACAACATGGAGGATAGACAATGCTGCTATGCCACAGATGGTCTTCTCCTTCGGTTGCTGACTAAGGCACTTGCCTCCCTATAATGCCTTTTTTAGGCAAGGTCACAACAACAAAATTCCAATGTGAAAATATCAAATGCAAAGAAACTAAGGGTCATGCTGCTAATTGCTAAGAGTTTAAATCAGAAACTGCACTCTCTGGAAGTACTCATCTTCCTGGAAGATGTTGAAGTCTGTGTAGTCACAGAAACCTGTCTCTAGGTCATAGAAAGTACCTCAGTCTTACAAAGCTACAATGCCTTCCATGCTTTCAGACTGCAAATTGAAGGTGTGAGAACCAAAGGAGATAGAGTATCTATCTTCATTAAAGATAATTTTCACATCTAGACTAGTTAGACAAGAAAACTCTATGGAGCTAGTCCAAGCCCAAATTACCATGGGTAAGATCCCCCCTTCAGGTCATCATCAGTTACAGGTCCCCTACCATGAACCAAGATGCCCACACAGCTTATTTAGACCTACTTGGAAGAATTAAGGTACAACCTAACACCCTAGTCATGGGTGACTTCAACTATCTTTCCATTAATTGGGAAAGTTATACAAGCCCAAACTCCCTTGCACAAAAGTTCCTGGACTTTGTTAACACAAATGCCCTGCCAATATTCTAGACCTGGTCCTCATCAATATGAGTGACTGATGCAATGCCTCAGTTGTAGGGCCCACACTGATTAAATCCTATAATAAATCAATCATTTCTGAAGTAGCAATAACACCAGAACTCCCCAAAGAAAAGTCAGACTAAAAACTTCACCAAAGCTAACTATATTCTCCTAAGGGAAGGTATAACTGACTATAATAAATCAATCATTTCTGAAGTAGCAATAACACCAGAACTCCCCAAAGAAAAGTCAGACTAAAAACTTCACCAAAGCTAACAATATTCTCCTAAGGGAAGGTATAATTGACTTTCAAGCTCCAATTTCCACAGATGGCATTGAAGGCTATACTAGGGTATAAACTGATGCCCTGTATAAACATCTCTACAAATGTATAGACACAGCCATTTTAGATAGGATTAAGCAATATCCTCAAGGACAAAAAAAACAAACCATCCCAGTGGATGTCTAACATTAATACATTATACAATAAGTGAAAGAAGCTGCTATGTAAAACTACAAAAGTGAGTTCACAGAACTGAAAGAGCACCATCATCAGCCTAAACAAGCAAATAAGACACCTCATAAATTCTTCAAAGAGCAACTATGAGAAAAATGTAGCAACCATAGCCAAAGATAACCATAAGGAGTTCTTCAGCTAATTTCACCACCTAAAAGGTAGGACTCAGATGTGTGCTGAAATAATTGTGGATGGCATCACACACACACTGACCATGTGGAAATTGAAAATCTGCTAGCAGACAGGTTTGGTGAAAATTTCACCCCTCCTATCCCCTCCCAGCATAGCACATGCCATGTCTTCATCATCTTCTCCTCCTTGCATCTCCAAAGGGCAAGTAATCAATACTCTCTCCAAGGCTAAGAGCACAGCTTCCATGGGACCAGATGGCATTCCAGGCTGCATTCTTAATGTTCTAAAATAAGAACTAGCAACTCCATTAGGCAGTCTATTCAACCACAGCCAGAGTACTGGCTTTATCCCAACTGAATGGAAAACAGTGAGTGTTATCTCCCTCCGGTTCTACCTGACATAATCGAAACCCCAGAACACTGACAACGCAATCACCGACACCACATAATCGACAGTGCAGAAACACGAAAGCTCACATGCCCGACAATGAAATAACCGACGGTACACAAACATGAAACCGCATACACTGCACACACCACAATAACAACAATCAACAAACAAAACACACCCCCTGTCCAAAAACCACACACACAACACAAGCACACCAAAATCCCTACAAACCCACACTAAACCTCACATACACAACTATCTACAACCCTAACCCAAACCCTAACCCTAAGGTCCGTCACTATTGCATACTCATCTAACCTGCACCCTAACCCTAACTCACTTAACCCGCCCCTAACCCAAACACTATCACTACCTCACACTTACCTAACCCACTCCCTAACCCTAACTCACTTAACCCGCCCCTAACCCAAAGACTATCACTACCGCACACTTACCTAACCCACTCCCTAACCCTAACTCACTTAACCTGCCCCTAACCCAAACACTATCACTACCTCACACTTACCTAACCCACTCCCTAACCCTAACTCACTTAACCCGCCCCTAACCCAAAGACTATCACTACCACACACTTACCTAACCCGCGCACTGACCGTAACTCACTTAACCCACCCCTATCCCCACAGACCATCAATATCCACACATACCTTACTCGCACCCTAACGTCCGTCACTACCGCATACTTACACAGCCTTTTCCCATGTCAGCATCCTCGGTGTCGGTGTTTTAATCCGTCGCATCGGTCTTCTGCATTGTCAATCTTCTGGCGCTCGCGATTCGCTTGTCGGTGTTCTGGAGTGTCGACTATCTCAGGTAGAATCCTCCCTCCACAAGGACTGCTTGGCAACAGACCAGGGTAACTATAGACCCATAGGTTTAACCAGCCTCATCTGTAAGGCAATGGAACGAATCATCATGGACCTCATAAATAAAGGTCCTCCAAACCCTGGATTGATCCCAGTTCAATTTTGTCAAGGGCAAGTCATACCTGCTAAGCCTGGTGGACTTCTTCTAGAACGTGATCAGAGTCATAGAAGAGGGCAAAGCCTAACTTGACTTAGCTATGGCCTTCGACACTATCCCACATTTAGGCATTATTGACAAACTAACCCAGTTGAATATCAACCCATATTTTGTCAGGTGGATTGCAAACTGGCTCACAGATCAACAACACCCAGTCAAAGTGAAAGACTTTACCTCTGCCAGCAGACCTGTCACGAGTGGGGGTCCCTCAAAGGTGAACTCTGGGCCCCCTCTTGTTTGGCATATTATTTATTTATTTACATTTGTTGACTGGTTAAGTCTAGTAGGTCAGAAACCCATTTTCAGTTAAGGACCAGGGATAAAAACCCCACAAAATATTTATTACAGAGAACTTTAAAGACAAAATATACAATGAGCATAGGTTTTAAAAAAATCACATTAGCTGTTAATATATAACATACAGCGCTTAACAATAAAAGTCTTCAAATACAGATGATGTTTGAGTCAAGTTAACCAGATTGTTTTAAAAGCGTATGGGATTTAAAACATTGTCTAGGATTAGAGAGAGAGAGAGAGAGAGTGACTAGAATATGTTAAATGATATAGAGAAAGATTTTAGAATTAGAGAGGAGAGGAAAGAAAAAAGTGAAATACTTAATTTTTTATTTGTTTATGGTGGCTTAGACTTTTGTAGACAGGAACAGATATGTCTATTGAGACAGTGACATTTTAGTGCAGTTTTAAAGGTTTTTGAGGAGTCTAGTTGAGTGACTAAGGAAGGCAGGGCATTCCATAATCGGGCAATGGCGTAGGAATATAAACTTTGTCCCGCTCTTTTGTTTGGTTTGGATATACTTAAAAGCTGTTTGTTGTTAGACTGAAGATTTCAGGTAGGGATATAGGGTCTATATTGAATAATTGAAAATGAATTCACCAAATGGTATTTACATTTTCGATTATTCAATATACACCTGGGATATAGGATTGTAAGATAGGACAAACTGCAAGGCAGTTGTTAGGTTCATACATCAGTTTGTGGGCAACAGTAAGTTGAGTATAATGTAAGTAATGGGTGAATTACAACCAATTTAATTCCAAAATGGCCTAACAGTGGTGTGCGCAGTGTGGCATCCCAGAGGCATATTTTGCTATTTTATAATAACATGATTGCAGTTTGTTACTGAGAGGTGTGTAGACTGGTGAAATTGGGCTACCATAAAGGAGGGGAAGGGATAAGTAGAGTGTTTACAAGTTTTAATTTGGTTGATTTATATAAATAAAGTATATGTCTATAAAGTTTGCCTAGTTTGAAGTGTTTTTTTTATTGTATTAAGAATATGCTGTTTGAAGGTGAGTTTGTCATCTATAGCTATCCCTAATCATTTAGTTGTCTTCACTAGTTCGATCTCTAAATTTTAAAGTCAAAAGTTGGTGGTTTTATTGAGAAAAGTAGGAACTTAGATTTTTTTAGGGTTCAGTAATAGTTGTGCATCTTTTAGCCATGTTTCTATGGAGGTCAGGGCATTTTGTGTAATTCTGAAGAGATCATAGAAGTTGCTAGAAGAGGAGACAATAGAATCATCAGCATATTAGATGAGTGTACTTTGTTGGGATGCTTTGTGAAGGTTATTAATGAAAATATTGAAAAGGAGAGGGCCCCAGAATGGATCCTTGGGGCACTCCTGTGTTATTGACCAGGTAGTCAGATTGTTTATTTTGCCACTTGACCGATTGTTTCCTGTTGTTTAGCTAGCTAGAAAACTGTGTTAGGGAATTAGTGGAGCATCCTAGCCTTTCTAATTGTAGCAGCAGCTTGGGGTGTGATATTGTGTTGAAAGCCTTGGATAGGTCTAACAAGATTACTGTAGTTAATAGAGCAGCATCAAGAGCTTTATTCATAGTATCATGGAAAGAGAGCAAGGCTGTAGTAGTATTGTGTGTCGGATGAAAGCCATGCTGGGTGGGTGCAATGAGATCTTTGTCACAGAGGTGCTTGAGGAGTTGAGCATGAACACACTTTTCTAAGATTTTTGATAGTGATGAGAGTATAGAGATAGGCCAATAATTTGAGGGATCATTAGCATTACCACCTTTGTATAATGGAATGATAATAGATTTTTTCCAGAGTTGGGGGACATATGATTCGGAGATGGATCGGATTATAAGAATACTGACAGGATAGGCTATTGCATTAGCTGCAAGTTTTAGATATTCAGAGAGAAGATTATCAATGGAGAGGGGCCAAGGTCTTAGTTTGGTTAGAAGTTTAAATACTAGGGATGTGGATAATGGCTGTATGGAGAATGGGAGAATTAATGGGTTGTTTTTAGTGGTTTAACTAGTTGGGGAAGAAAGAGAGCTGGGAGAATCTGGAGTTAGGTTTGGAGCATACGTTAGATTATTATGTACTTCTCAGAAGTCCAGGCCAAAACGGAGGGGGTATCGCTAACCAAGTTTGTGGATGACTTCAAATAAGATGTGGTCATTGTATCCCCTAGCGATGTCAGCCTACTACAAAAGGGGCTTACACAGACTAATTAGTGGTGCCTAAGCCATGGTCTTAAACTAAATACTAAAAAAAGTATCATCATTCCCTTTGATAAAAACAATGTCCCTGCTGATTGTAAAATAAACAGTAATAACCTAAGGACAAATTCAATAGTGAGAGACCTGGGAACACAAGTTGACTGTGACCTCAACTTTGACCATCATGTGTCTGCTGTGTTGAGGAAGGCATTCTACGTCACTCACTTGATTAGCAAAAACATTGCTTCAAGAGCAAAAGAGGTTATAACTCCCCTGTACTTGCCCCTCATCAGGCCTATTATTAAATATAATGCTCCCTATGGTATGTACCATACCAGACACCTGCAGCAACTTGAGAGACTGCAGAGATTTCTAAGTAAGAAAATTCAGGGTCTCCAGCACATATCTTATACAGATAGACTGTTGCTGTCAATGTACCATATAAACTACTTAGAGGTGACTTATGTCTGGTTTACAGGGCTATCTCTGACCCAGATCTAATGGAAACGCAGCACATTTGTAACTTAGTGGGACTAGAGTCACCCATTCCAGGGACTTACATCTAGCCTGCTACATAAACAAGACCTGCTGAAGCGACAGATACATTCCTCAAAGGTTGCCTTTCCTCTGGAATAGGCTTCCAATCCATATCAAGCAGAGCACCTCCATGACCCTCTTTAAGCACAACCTGTATGACTGAATGGGAAAATGTAAATTTTTGCCAGGGATTGCCCCAGCTTCTCTCCTGGGCATGGGTCCTTGCTAGAAAAACCTTGGGCATAGATGCTATCTCTCATCTGTATTATATTGGCATTTAATGTATAGGTTTGTAAAGAGCCCTGGGTTACTGGACTAGTAACGTCTTATGAACCTATGAACCTATATTCAGGAGCATGCCTACTTAATCCTGACACATGCAGTGGCATGACTCAGAGAATGTAAGGGGATATCTTCATTCATTATATGATCCAATGAATATCTATAATAAATAACAATAATTAACCTAGTGGACTGGTTAATGATTGAGTAGAAACTCAAGCAGTAAACATAATTGTGCGGAAGAAGTCAGAAGACAGCCAACAGACTAAGGATCTGTAACACAAGTCCTGTAAAATGGCATGTCTAACTCTTACAGCCACAGCACAAGCAAAATCACTTGGAGAATGTGTGACCTAATGAACAAGTAGCTGTGACAATAACTTCAAAGTGCTGGCATTTGCTCATTTTCCTAAGGGTGCATTTCTGGACAACTAATACTTACAACAGACTTCACACATTTCATTTCAAGTTCATACTCGAATCCTTGAGTCCTGTTGTGGAAGTAATAGCTTGATCCCCTCAACCTAGACTATTTGCTCCCTTAAAATCCAGGGGCATCCCAGAGAATGAAGTTTATAGTCCTGGTTATCCCTAAGCCTACTGATGATTGATTCTTATGGAAACTTCCTGGGTTCAAGCCAGTTGGTTATAATGTCTGGCCAATTAAAATGCAGATGACTGGGGCCTACACTCTGGAACATAACCTCTGGTATAGGAAACAAGTGAGTTCCTTCTCCAGGACTCATGTCACCTATTAAAGTATCAGAAAGATACAAGCTTGATCTTTTATTTATCAACTTCGATGAGCTCAATAACATGTTTACTGGAAGGCTATATCTGAAATACACACCAAAAATGCTTCACAGGAACCCATAGTCATAATCTCAGTCTTTCTGATAGTGTTTAAGCAGAAATATTGGGCTGATTGTTGAATCATCCCATCAATTCACACATAAGGAGCCATCACACATCACTGCTAATATCCTTGTAGCAAGGTAGGTCAGAGGTTTTTGCCTACAGTATCAACAGGCCATCGGGTGAAACCTTTGGATAAAAGGCTAGCATTGCACTACATGGAAAACAAGTTAAAACATCTTTTCCTGAAGTAGTACTGAGACAGAGGTTTGTCTTTTACTGCAGTTTTGCTTGGCCTAGTTTTGCCTGTATATGCAGTATGCACTGCATGCTTATTTGGTTAAACTTTTATACGTATGGCGTGATTTCAGTTCAAGTTCCTTTCACAGACAACAAAAATCATGAGCATTTTGGTCTCAGTTCATACATCATTAGCCAGAGAGGCATTTAGATGATTTACTTTGGGCACTGAAATTGAAAAACCTTTCTTCATTGCACTTCATGATCAGATATGAACTGTGTGAAGAGCACACACAAAAAAAACAAAACAAAAGCAAAGCTTCCTAGTTGCTAGTGCTCGCAGTACCTGTTTTGTGGTGGATCATCACTCTATATTCCCACTTCCAATCACTGCCGAACCCCCAAGAAAGGCTTGCATAGTGAACAGACTGCTGTGTTTAATGGCTGAAGCATCCTGCAGTCTAATCCTTAAATTTAAACTGTTAAGCAAGGAAGAAAGGTTAATATTATCTTGTAATTTATCTACTTAAGCCGGCAAGTAGCAGTGTCGTGTCCTGCTCGGAAACCCACAGCACTAGCATTACCAGACCTAGGTTTCCCCGGACTTCCCCCCCAACCAGAAGCTAATATAAGAACAAATAGAATTAATTTCTAAAGGAAAGCAGGTAATCTAAATGTATCCAACATACTCTGTATTTCCTGCTCTCCCTTGAATAGTGCTCAGACATTGTCTCTGTAGTCTTGTGGTGTCTGAAAGGGACCATGAAGAACAAAAGCACCAATCAGGACACTGTTCTGCATTATATTCCAGCTACGGAAGTGAGGTTATTTAAATCCCATACCTCGCGCCATTTTTTTCAAAGCTTCCTAGTTGCTAGTGCTCGCGGTACCTGGTTTGCGGCGGTAAGAGTTTTCTACTACTTAACTGCAGCTTTTTATGGAATTTACAGTCTTTTTAGTACAACTGTATAGCGAATTGCCAGAATGTCAGTATATTTAAACTAAATATAATGCCTTACAGCTGCCTTAAGCAGCTCACAAATATTTAAAACTGTTATGCTACAAAGAAGGTTAACTTACTTGGAACTCAGGGAAACAAAGTGTACATATGCTGTAACTGTTTCAGTACACGATTGTTTAACTTGTTTAGCCAGTGATACATTTTAGCTTGAGGTTACTAAGCCATTTACATAGTATTAGCATGGACTACCTCTAGCATTGTGATAAACTAACAAGCAACAGTTTGGAGTCATGCATATCCCTAGGTTTGGACAAATTAGTTACAGTAAAGGGGCATAATATTTAGATTTTAGCCTTAATGAATGTATGAGATATTAAAGCTTAGTAGGAAAAGTGTGATTGTTGTTGGAGACGCTAACAAGATTATACGCATGACTTGGAGAGAAACCCTCTGTTTCTTTTAAAACTGCAATTGATATGAGATATTAAAGCTTAGTAGGAACAGTGTGATTGTTGTTGGAGATGCTAACAAGATTATACGCATGACTTGGAAAGAAACCCTCTGTTTCCTTTAAAACTGCAATTGATTGGTCTCATCCTGAGTGACTTTTCTCATTATATACTGTGAAAGAATTTCTGGTTAAAGTATGCTATTTAAGTAACTGTTAACTAAGGCCACATATCAAATGTTTGTACTGCATTCTAACTGTTCTGCTTGCAATATAAGGAGTGCATAAGTGTGTTTTACAGTGTTTTATGCATTGCAGTTTGTTTTCCTTTCCTCTCTGTTGTATATGTCTAACCTATGATTAGTAGCCTACCTTATACAGCATCCTCTATTGTCTTCCTCTCTCTCTCTCTCCATAGGATCATCACTCTATATTCCCACTTCCAATCTCTACCCACCCCCAAGAAAGGCTTGCAATGTGAACAGACTGTTGTGTGTAACGGCTGCAGCATCCTGCACTCTAATCCTTAAACTGAAACTGTTAAGCAAGGAAGAAAGGTTAATATTATCTTGTAATTTATCTACTTAAGCTAGCAAGTAGCAGTGTTGTGTCCCACTCAGAAACCTGCAGCACTAGCATTACCAGACCTAGGCTTCCCTGGACTTCCCCCCAACCAGAAGCTAATATAAGAACAGATATAATTAATTTCTAAAGGAAAGCAGGTACTCTAAATGTATCCAACTTACTCTGTATTTCCCGCTCTCCCTTGAATAGTGCTCACACATTGTCTCTGCAGTCTCGTGGTGTCTGGGGCCCCGCTCCATTCTCCTCGCTCTACTCGGCTCACTCCACTCCCCCATCCTGCCTCCATTTCCCAACCGCCCCCACTACATCTACATTTATTCCAACCGCTCATCACCTGAACTGTCTCTACACCAATCAGCCACTTAGCTATATCTACCAAGACACTTTAGCTAATTTGTTTCCCACATATACAATAACAACATCCTATAACTATTATACACTCATACCTGTCTCACTCTACAAAACACACCACTAACCACACCCAAGCAACACTAAAACTCATTATGCAGGTCACACTAATATTTCTATTCTTAACCCTTACAAGACTAAACTATATTACATCTTTACAAACAAACATACTACCAATACACACCATCTACCATACAACACATACCTCTGCACCTTCAGCAACTCACATAAACTTCCACATTGCTCCTACGTTAATAAATAACAATTTAATACGACATCTATATAACAGAAACATTCTACATTCCTAAACTAGAAAAGTATCATTTAAATACCATATAAAAATAATGCGCATAGCCAAATGCACACTACATAAGAAATATCTCCTGACATCAGGAGACATTCACCCTAATCCAGAGCCATGCAACATCACCTCCCCATCTAAACACAAATCAGATCTACTTATCATTAACCTTAACTCCAGAAGTATATCTAACAAACTTCCCCACTTACACACACTCATAAGCCATTATTCCCCCGACATCCTGACAATAACAGAGACCTGGCAAAAACCCAGCACACAGAGTGAAGAAATTCTCCCTCTAGGATATAACATCCTAAGACTAGATAGACTAGGTAAAAAGGGAGGAGGTATTGCAATTCTCTATAAAAACATACTTACTTTGCAACCTCTACAAACTCCTCTACCTAAATTTAATAATGCTGAAACCCTGGGCATTGCTCTACTCCTAAATAAGAATAAAAGTATCAACAATTTCTGTGCCTATATCCCTCCAGGCAACAACTCCCTGACAATTGAATATATCTTGCAATGGATTAATAATAACCTCCCACAAGAGACCATTCTATTAGGAGACCTGAATCTGGATTGGCTAGCCTGTAACTCCAAAAAACCCACTAACCATATCAATGTATATGTTTTTTCTCAACTCATAAATTAACCCGCTAGAGTAGATAAAAAATCCTAAAAGAACTCTATACTGGATTGGACACTGGTAAACTACCGTGAACATAATTATCAGACAGGCTGTCTACCAGATGGGCTAAGTGATTACCTCCCCACATTCCTCCTTCGAAAACACTCTAACATACCCAAAACCGTAGTTTTTAAACAAATCAGAGACGATCGTAATATTAACCCACATGATCTTAGCAACACCCTAAAGAAATGTAACTGGAAACCATTACGCACCCTTGAACTAGACCAAGCTGCTGACTATTTCAGTAGTACTCTTACTAATATCCTTAACCTAATAGCCCCCCATAAGAAATATTAGAGCTAAAGTTAACTTTCCTCCATGGCTTAGTAGGTCCACTAGAGCCTTATTAAAGGCTAGAGACAAAGCATGGAAAACCTGGAAAAAAGATACAACCACCCTATCCAGACAAACCTATCAACAACTCAGGAATCAGGCTAAATAATAAACAATACTTAATAAGCAAAACCACTTCTTAAATATACAAATCAAGCACTCCAAACCCCCCCAGAAGTTCTGGCATGCAATTAACTCCCTGTTAAAACCTGGTAAAACCACCACACCAGCTCTCACCTCCACTAATGATAATAGTGATATAGCCTCCCAATTTAACCACCACTTTACTGGATCAATCAAGGCACTATCCACTCAACTATCTAAAAATAGCTATTCACCACCACCAAAATTAACTCCAGATACCTCACCCTCTTTTATGCTCTTACCAGTTCCAACCCCCTCAATCAAAAAATATCTCTTAAAACTAAAACCCACTTCTCTTGCAGCTGATGGAATACCAGCTTCCTTCCTAAAAATAGCTGCTGACTCCTTATCCTACCCAGTCTCCATCCTTATAAACTGCTCCATCTAGGAAGCCTATATCCCACAGTTATGGAAATTCTCATATATTATTCCCCTTCATAAAGGTGGCAACTCTCATGATTTCTCTAACTATCGCCCCATTGCCATATCACCTTCCATATCTAAGATACTTGAGAAATGTATTAATTCCCAGGTCATGCACTTCCTAAATACAAATAACCTTCTCTCCAGCACACAACACGGCTTCCATTCATACCACAGTACAACTACAGCTCTTCTCTCTTTTACTAACCTGGTTAATCAACATAGAAATAATAATACCTTTGTATCTGCCACATTCCTAGACCTCTCAAAGGCATTTGACATGATCTCTCACCCTCTACTAATAGATTCTCTTACCTCCTTATCCTTGTCCAACAGACAGCAAGCTGTCCAATGGCAAGACACACTATCACCTCTACTTCCCACAACCATAGGCGTACCCCAAGGCTCCATACTAGGTCCACTTTTTTTCTGTTTTCACCAACAATCTGCATACCTCTACCCAAAATGCCTCACTCAAACAGTATGCAGATGATTCCACCCTAATCTGCTCAGCCCCATCACTTACTACTCTTCAACAACTCACCCAGGAATCATTTACCTCAGTGGAAAACTGGATCTCAGATATCCAACTTATCCTCAACCCCAATAAAACCAAACTACTCCTGTTTACCCCTAATAAATCCCAAACCCCTCCTCCCTCCTTTCTCTATCACTGCCACAAATGGTACTGTAATCTCCCTTCTCCACACACCAAACTCCTAGGCTTTGAAATAGATAACAACCTCTACTTTGACATCCATATCTTGCAAACCATCAAAAAGGTTCACAAAAAATGAGTACACTATATAGACACAAAAACTTTCTTTCAGATCAGGCACGAGTCACCCTAGCCCAATCCTACCTACTGTCCACATTAATGTATGCAGCACCAATACTGCCCACATCAAAAAAACTGACCTTGACAAACTTGAGTCTTGTTATAATAAAGTGGCCAAGTTTGCTACCAGTTCCAACTACAGAACCCATCACTGCCTACCACTAAGGGAACTTCAATGGCTGGAATTTCATAACTACTAACTTTCCACCAACTAGTCATCACCTATAATATTCTAAAATATCCTGATAAAATCCCAGCACTAAAGCAACTACTAACACACTATACAGCAAACTGTCCTCTTCGTTCTGCCAGTAAATCACTTCTCTATATCTCCAAAGCTAACAACACTGCAGGCAAAGCTCTTTTCTCACACTCTATAGCTAAAAGCTGGAATAACCTCCCCTTATCTGTAACTTCTGCTCCAAATACCCCACAATTCAAAAACCTGCTTAAATCATATCTTAGAGGTTCATGGCTGTGTCCATGTATTACATAATACTATATCTGTACTGCCTTCCTCTTTTTACCTCTCTCCTACTACTGTACACTCTGTAAACACAGCATCCCAAATTGAAACCTATCTTTGCTTGTTACTATGTTTGTAGTTAACTTATGTATGTATACGATCATTTTTTTAATTTTTCTCTCAATGTAACTTTTTACTATTGAACAAATGGTGATAATGTTTTGTTGATAACAATGTTTTGTATTTTATGTAAAGTTATCTTGCATGGTTTTATATTATGTGGAGCTTTTCTCCGTGGGCATCCGCTGAATATGGACCTCGTCCAGTCGGACCATCCCAGTTAACAAATGCAAAATAAATAAATAAACTATCATTATTCTTATAGTCAGTGTTGAACATCACAGCATGTGCTTGTTGTGATATAGGGAAATATTGCCAGCCAGGCTACCTGGAATTTTGTAAATAATTCTGAGTCATTTGTGAATATTGATATGATTTATACAGAACTGTATGTTATGTACTGAGCTAAAATGTAACCAAAGCATGCCCTGCTGGCTTAGAACAGAAATACATATAAACTATATACCTGTGCAAATGTATGTTCTAACAGTAGAAACTAGAACATAAAAGGGTTAACTTGCAAAACTTCAAGAAAATAACTTGAAATCAAGCTGCTTTACGATTGTGTTATAAAGGTTCTCTCTCAGTTTCAATGTAGCATATACAATGTCTAGAGCTAGAAGTTTTTGTATTGTCTTGAAAGAGAAGTAATTACTAGGTTTAAAATGTAAAAATGTTTTATTGCTTTATGACTTCCTAGCAGCTGCACAGTTCTGAGCAAACATCCGAGAGATATGTATTTTTAACACACAGATGTTAAATTCTGTTAGTTTCTGTTTTAGCCTGAGAGCTGAAGTCATGTGACAAAAATGATGTCATCCAAGCTAACCCAGCAGTAATATTTGATACTGATTTAAGAACTTTCTCAGAGAGAGAGAGAAAGAGAGAGAGAGACTGTGCATTTTGTATTTTGTCTTGGACCTAGCAAGAACATCCACTCTTCATCATCATCTGCACTTGCCTTGCTGTAAGTCAGATTTAGGGCACAGTATCTCACTTAGATATAGATAGGAATATAGCAAAGATTAGTTTAGATGTTTTCTGTATTTATTTGAGACTGTCCTGCAATGTTTTAAAATATTTCCTGTGATTCTGAACTCTGATGTTAATGTGTTGATTGACTGAGTATTGTCTTGTTCTTTTATTATTTATTATTAAATATATTTATACCTATCTTTGTGGTTGATATTTGTGAAATATATTTAAGCTCTTAGAGTATATGTATATATATTTGGTGACACTGTACTGGCCACTACTAAATAGCCTTGCAAGTCTTGGTCAGACTACCATTTGGATAATAGTAGCATTACACAGTACAATTGTACACCCTTTGTAAGGGCCTTATAGTAGCTGATAAGTAGGGGTTTTGTGGCAGTGGAAACTACCTTATAGTCTGAGCAGAAGGGGGCATATGCAGTAAACCTGTGCCAGCCTTCCCCAGGTGTGTGTGTGTGTGTGTGTGTGTGTGTGTGTGTGTGTGGTTGTATATGTACCATATATCAAAGTGTGTGTGTCAGCTACTTGGGCAGGGACAGGAAGCACTATTGAACAGAAAGGGTGCTGGAGGTCTTGGCTTAGCCCATCAGCTGAGATCTTAACCCTATAGCTATGCCAGTGGACAGTTTTATTGGGTATCTGGAGATTGACTGTGATCTCTGTGTGATCTTAAGGGAAATTGCACATTATTGTGTGTGTACTTTTCATCTTCCCAGTATGTACATCTCCTAGCTGTTGCCAGTGGTAAGGATTGAAGCTCCTTCATTACTGAACCAGTTCAGGGGCTTTACATATTAATTGGTTGACAGTGCTGAGATTGCCACATCACATACTAATTGGCTTGTAGTGGTGTTGATATTGAATTCATGTAGCCTGTGTAGAGTGGTCACTGAAGTTGCTTGTACTCTCAATCAGCCATACAGTGAACATTCAAAGTTTCATATCACAATTGTTTTATTTTTTTTGTTAGCTCAGTTAGTCAGGAAAAGCAGGCAAGCATGTCAGCAGAGGGGTTTGGCAAGCTGAGAAAGAGCCAGTTGGCTGAGATATGCCAGGCTAAAGGACTGGCGCACACCAACCTGACCAAGGCAGAAATGATTGTAGCTTTGGGTACGGCTGCATCATAGATCACCAATCAGTAGGCAACCAGGCTGGCCTTGGAGATGTACAACTCTCAGAAAATGGACTGGTCAACCTTTCCACAAAGGACTTAAAAATCCATGTGGAGTTAAAGAAACTTGAGCTGGAGGCCAAGCGTTTGGAAATAGAAGCAGCAGAGAGACTGAAACATCTAGAGGCTGAGGAAAATTAGAAACGGTGATGTCTAGAGGTGGAGGAGAAGGAAAGGCAAATGCAACACGAAAAAGAGATGCTGACTCTTTGCCAGAGTCATGGTGGTAATGGGGAAGAGAGTAACCAAACCCCAGAAGTAACAAAGGTCAGTAAATTTCTTTCACAATTTACAGAGGGGAATAATTTTGATAGTTTAACTCATATGTTTGAGAGGGTATGCAAACAGTATAATGTTGACCAAGGGCTCTGGGTATGGCTCCTGACCTCCTTACTCAATGGTAGACCTGTAACTGCTATTTCTAAATTGCCTGATACTGATTGCTTAAATTATAATATTGTAAAGAACTGTCTTCTAGAATGCTTTAAGTTAACACCTGAAGCTTATAGGAAAATGTTTCATGAGCATAGACTCATGGCAGGTGAAAGTGTGTGTGAAAATGTTGCTGAACTTAACACTTATTTTCATAGGTGGGTGAATGGATGTCAGGTCACCACTTTTAAAGGGCTGGCAGACCTTTTGGTGAGGGAACGAGCCCTTAGCACTTTGTCTGAGGACATGCAAATCTAGTTAGCTGATAGACAATGCAATATTGCAGATTAGTTGGGGAAGAAGGGAGACCTATACCTAGCAAGCAGGGCATCAGTGCAGAGGAAAGGGACACCAGTGCTGCTCATGGGTCTAAGGGAATCCATGGTGAGCAGCCCAGAATGTCCCAACAGAGTCTGCCAGTAGCAGGGGAAGCCACTAGTCCAGGGTACATATCCAGGACTAAGGGTTAAATGTTTTAAATGCAACCAGTGGGGCTATGTACATATAGATGTCCAGAGGGGTAAAGTGGGGAACAAAAGATGAGACAGCCATAAGTGGGAATGACAAAATGTCAGCAGTAAGTTGTCTCGAAACAATAAGGGTAACAAACTACCACAAGAGGTTATATCCTATCTTAGTGGATGGGAAAGAGGTCACTGCTAAGAGAGACACAGCCTCTGATCTAACCATTGTGAATCCAGCAGTGGTTACAGAGGAGCACTACTTGCTTGGGCAGTCTACTCCAGTCAGAGCTTTTGGAGGGACCCCATTCCAAATACCCTTGGCTAGGGTTCACCTTGACTGGGAGGGTGGAAAAGGAAGCCAGCAAGTAGGTGTGTTTGAGGATATCCCTGCAGATGCCCTGATAGGGAATGGTTTTGATAATGCAGTACCATGTGTGCGTTCAGTTACATGCAGTCAGGCTTTGAGACAAGCATGTGGGTCTGATAGCTTGGGGGAGACCCAGACAGACTGCACAATTACAACTAGGACTGATGAGGTGGTTACTTCAGGGAGGGAGCTACCCTGTAGCAGTGAGACTGAAGGTGAGCCACAGCTACTTGTGGGTACTGATGTTCCCTTGGACAGATTGACTGCAAGGGCAGAGGTGAGTAGTAGTACCCAGGCTGACAGTGAGGCACAGTTGTCAGAGGATACCGGATCTCCTGTGGAAGGGGAGCTGGGAAGGGTTACAAAGACAGAGTTGAGACAGGTTCAGCTGTTAGACCCTACATTACAAGGGATGAGGGAGGTAGCTAGTGAGGCACCGGATTCTCAAGAGAAGGGGGAATCAGTATACTGGGACAAAGGGTTACTGTATAGAGAGTGGACCCATAAGGGAAGGCTATAGGATGAGAGAATACAGCAGTCTGTAGTGCCCAGAGCCTACCACCTGCACTTCTAGCCAAAGCCCATGATATTCCCTTAGCAGGTCATATGGGCATAAAATGTACAAAGAAACATATTATGCAGAACCTTCATTGACCTGGGATTTTCAGAGATGTAACTGGATACTGCAAGACCTGTGAGCAGTGCCAAAAGGTAGGCAAGTCAGGAGACAAGGTGAAAGCTCCTTTGATGTCTTAGCCTGTGATTGAGGAGCCATTTCAGAGGGTAGTTATGGATATTGTGGGGCCTCTGAGTACCCCGTTCCACAGGGAAAAAGTATATCCTAGTTGTAGTAGATTATGCAACCAGATACACTGAGGCAGTGGCTCTGTCCTCCATTGAGGCAGAAAAGGTGGCAAATGATTTGTTAGAAATTTTCAGCAGGGTAGGTCTTCAAAATGAAATACTAACTGACAGTGGTGCCAATTTCATGTCAGACCTGCTGGCTTGTATGTGGAAGCACTGTGGGGTGAAACACCTAAAGACCACCCCATACCATCCCCAGACTAATGGTCTTGTTGAAAGGTTAAACTCTACATGCAAGGCAATGCTGTGGGCATTTGTAGACCACTTTAAGAGGGAGAGGGACAAATATTTGCCCCATCTGTTGTTTTCTTACAGAGAGGTTCTGCAGGAATCCACAGGTTTTTCACCCTTTGAGTTGCTGTATGGGCATAAGGTGAAGGAACCTCTAGATCTGATTCAAAATGAGTGGGAGGGTGAGTGTGACTCCCACAAGGAGTGTGATGTGGCATATGTCCTAAACCTCAGGACGAGGCTCAGGGAACTCATGGGCTTAGCCCAGGGAAACCTGGCAGAAGCCCAACAGCAGAAAAAAGTCTGATATGACAAGCATACTTGAGCTAGAGAGTATGCTGTAGGGCAGCAGGTAATGGTTCTCATTCCTGTCAGACACAAAAAGCTAAAGACAGCTTGGGATGGACCCTACAAGGTAGTAAGGAAGATCAGTGATGTTGACTACATGGTAGAACTGCTAGGCATGAGGAAGGGGCACAAATTGCATCATGTTAACATGGTGAAACCTTGCCATGATAGGGAACCCCTGTGCTGAGTATTTGCAGTGGATTGCAGGAGGAGTCTGAGTGATATCTGATGACTGATCTCCTCAGTGAGACTCAAACTGACACCACAGTGGAAGGGGTAGCAATGCCCCAGCAGTTATCCTTTACACAGGTTTGAGAAATCTGAACAGTGTAACAGGAATTTGGGGACATGTTCACTGGAAAACCAGGGTGCACCCACCTGGTTCAGCACCATGTGGACACAGTACCCCAAAGGCCTATTAAGCAGAAACCTTGTAGGGTGCCTGAGAGAATTAGACTCTGAGGTAGGACATACAGTAAATGTTGGAACTAGTGGTAATTCAGGAGTCCAGCAGTCCCTTGGCCTCCCAATGGTGCTGGTACAAAACAAGGATGGCAGCACCAGGTTCTCTGTGAACTACAGGAAATTAAATTGTCATACAGAGTCAGATCCTTACCCCATGCCTAGGACAGATGAAGCCCTAGAGCAACTGGGTGGGGATAAGTATCTTATCATTATTGATCTTACCAAGAAGTACTGGCAGATGCCCTTGACTCCCAGTGCTAGAGCGAGGTCAGCCTTTGTGATTCCTTTTGGCTTGTATGAGTCCACGAAGATGCCCTTTAGGATGAAGAATGCCCCAGCATGTTTCCATAGGCTGGTAGATTATATCCTAGGAGGACCAGGAGATTTTGGCCTTGCTTACCTAGATGATATTGCCATCTACAGCAATTCCTGGCAAGAGCACTTTCAGCATGCCAGGGAGGTGATGGGCAGACTACAGAGGGCAGGGTTGATAATTTAGCCCAGAAAATGTCAAGTGGGTATGGAAGAAGTCTCCGACATGGGACATAGCATTAGGAGTGGTAAGATCAGGCCAGAACCTGCCAAAGTGGAAGCCATTCAGGCAGAACCTACCCCTGGTACCAAAAAGCAGGTGAGGGCATTCTTAGTAATAGCAGGGTACTATAAAAAGTTTGTTTCCAGCTCTAGTATCATAGCTGCTCCCCTCACAGACCTGACAAGGGAAAATAGGTCAGAAAAGGTAATGTGGACCCCAGCATGTGAGCAGGCATTCCATATGATTAAAGGAGCTTTGGGAGGACCCCCTGTGTTAGCCAGTCCAGATTACAGCAAAGAATTTGTTGTGCAGCTCGACGCTTCAAACCATGGGGTGGGAGTTGTACTTGGCCAGGTTTCCTCAGAGTGAGAAGAGCACCCAGTGGTATATCACAGTTGTAAGCTCCAACCCAAGGAGGAATTTTAGTAATGCTTTTAGTAATGCTTCTCAAGGGTCACTTGAAAAACTAGCTTGAGTTTTTGGTGTGGGGGGGCTGGTGTGATATAGAGAAATATTGCCAGCCTGTCTTTCTGGAATTTTGTAAATGATTATATGGCATTTGTGAATATTGATATGATTTATACAGAACTGTATGTTATGTACTGAGCTAAAATGTAACCACAGCATGCCCTGCTGACTTAGAATAGAAATGGATATAAACTATATACCTGTGCAAATATATGTTTTAGCAGTAGAAACTAGAACATAAAAGGGTTAAAGTGCAAAACTTCAAGAAAATTAGTTGAAATTAAGTTGCTTTACAAATGTGCTATAAAAATTATCTTTTAGTTTCAGTGTAGCAAACACAATGTCTAGAGCTAGAAGTTTTGTATTGTCTTAAAAGAGAAGTAATTACTAGGTTTAAACTGTAAAAGTGTTTTATTGCTTTATGACTTCCTAGCAGCTGCACAGTTCTGAGCAAACATCTGAGAAATATGTATTTTTAACACAGAGATGTTAAATTCTGTTAATTTCTGTTTTCGCCTGGGAGCTGAAGTCAGGTGACAAAAAGTGATGTCATCCAAGCTAATCCAGAAGTAATATTTGAAATTGATTTAAGAACTCTCTCAGGGAGAGAGAAACTTTTCCTTTTATATTTTGTCTTGGACCTAGTAAGAACTTCCACTCATCATCATCATCTACACTTGCCTTGCTGTAAGTAAGATTTAGGGCATAGTATCTCACTTAGATATAGATAGGAATATAGTAAAGATTAGTTTAGATGTTTTCTGTATTTATATGAGACTGTCCTGCAAAGTTGTTTTAAAATATTTCCTTTGATTTTAAACTCTGAAGTTACTATGTTGATTGACTGAGTATTGCCTTGTTCTTTTATTATTTATTATTAAATATATCTAAACCTATCTTTGTGGCTAATATTTGTGAGACATATTTAAGCTCTTAGGGTACTTGCATATGTATTTGATGACACTGTACAGGCCACTCCTAAATAGCCTTGCAAGTCTTGGTCAGACTACCATTTGGACAATAGTAACATTACACAGAAGGATTGGTCATCCTTTGTAAGGGCCTTATAGTAGCTAAGTAGGGGTTGATGGCAGTGGAAATTATCTTATAGTCTGGGCAGAAAAGGGCATAGCTAGTAAACCTGTGCCAACCTTTCCTAGGTGTGTACGGGTTTGTATATGAACCAAATCTCAAAGTGTGTGTTTGTCAGCTATTTGGGCAGGGACACAAATTACTGGTTGAACAGAGATGGTGCTGGAGGTCTTAGCTTAGCCTCTCAGCTGAGATCTTAACCCTATATCTGCGTGAGTGTGGAGTCTTATTGGGGATCTGGAGAAAGAGGAAGAAGCCATCCCCAAACTGACTGTGATCTCTGTATGCTCTTAATAGAAATTGCACTTTACTGTGTGTGTACTTGTCATCCTCCCAGTGTGTACGTGCCTTAGCTGTTGACATTGGTGAGGACTGAGGTTCCTTGATTACTGGGCCAGTGCAGGGGTGTAACACTTGCATCTGACACATGTAAGCATGAGTATATGCTTTTGAGATCAAAATGACAAATTCTGATTCACAAAGAGGATAAAACTAGCAAATGATCCACTGAGGAAATCCCTGTTGTTACAACCTTTCTAATATATTTCATGTTATTGGTGATTCCGATTCTTATCTTGAGTTCATAGGGAAGAAAGCTGCTGATTGTCATTGTGCTTTATTTCATATGCAGATTTTTTACAGAAATAGAAATTGCAGAATCATATTTGAGATAGCCTGTCAAATTAATCATTATATTACCAGCTCAGCCACTTGTAATGAGGAGACCCTCATGAAATGAATGATCCTTCCTTCTCTCTTTGATTTTAGAAGTGCAGCTTTCATATCTTATCTCCTTACAGGAAACACTTTCAACTGTTTTACCAGTACTATTATTTGATATCATTTTTTGTCAAATCGTGGTAAACTTGACAAATATTTCCAAGGAAGTGTAGTTGGAGATGTTACTCCATACAGGGGTGACCGTTTTTGTCATTTCTTGCCTTCCTTATTACCAGTTACAATAGCATCTGCCATTGCTTTAGCTTTAGAACAAAGTTTGGAAATAAAGGCTACAGGAAGAGTTCTCCTTACATCAGGGAATCAGGTGAGCATTGTTTCTTTTCTGATCACAGCAAACAGGATTAGAAACTTAATCTTAAGCTCTCATGTCTTAACAAGCACTAGAGTTCATAAGTTCAAGAATGTTGCTCTGGGAGCCCATATATTACTTCTTCCTCACATGCACAGGATAATGAAACTGGGTATCACAAATAGCATATTGCAAAATTCTGGTCTTTCTTTCTTCAGGGAGAATCTCAGATTTTTAGTGGTTGACTGTTATTCCTTTGAGGTCTTGACACAGTTGCCAGACTTTTCCCCAGGTGCCAGAACCCAGCCATAATGCATATTTAAAGAAATGGTTCCTGGAAGAGTTTGGTATATTATGCCCTTCTTAAGCCTTACCATCTATGAGACGTCAGATTTCATTCCTTCTAAATAAAACAACTATTCTTTTGGATTGGTGCTTTAAGCAGTTTCATAAAAGAGGTTTCTGATCCTGGACAGAATTCACAACATGCTGTCCCTTTCCATGCTAGCAGCAGACAAGGCTGCCATGATAGAGACATTTTTTCTTCTGGATCACATATCCAAAGTTATTACCATAATAGACTTTATGTGAAGAATTTTCAGCATTACCTGAATAATATGAGGAATCAGGCAGTCTGCTTATTGGAGAAGTAACTCTCTCTCTTTCTGTCTCTTCTCAAATACAAATTTCACATCATTCTGTCTGTAAGCAAGTTAAGTATGACAAAGTGATCCTTCCTTCTTTTCTGGGTCCCATATTCTCAAGTATTAATAAAGTACAGCATGCATAGATTTTACGTGAGAAAACTTCTGTACTCCCTGAAAAGTGTGAGAACTTGGAAAATGAATTCTCTTTCTCTCTCTCCTAAAGGAAACTGATGTCTGGAAGAAGCAGTTCTTCGAAAACTAAAATCTCTTTATTCGTCCTTATCTGTCTCCAGACCTTATGATAAATTTTTCAGACTCAGTGTGTAAAGCATACTCAGAATACTAAACGTGTAGCTGTTGAAATAGTACTGAATGCATTTAAAATTGTCTGAACTATGCAGTTATCCAGGACGTTTCAGACAACTGCATGTATACTGAATATAAAAAAGAGAGAATCTGATCTTTACAAATTTGCAGAATACATTTCCATGGCTATGGACACTGGATCGTATATATATATATATATATATATATATATATATATATATATATATATATATATATATATCCCATACCACCATAGAACAAAATAGTTCTGTTAAAAGCAGTTTAGAAGGAAGATAAAATTATTTTAAGGACAATCTGTTAAAAGCAGTAGCAGTATAGGACAAGGCAGTGAGACCTAAAATTAAAAGTGGAAACAAAAGAACTGGAATGGATTGTAAGACTCAAGGCCAGTATGGGGAAGGGACTTAATGACAAGATTAACATTAAGCCCACTTTATTAGGAAGGGATTTGCTTAAACTATTATATTTTTTATTTTTATTTGTATAGGAACTCACTTTGGTTGTTATAATAATATTTATTTGTAATATTTATTTGTTATTTTTTTTACATGATACTGTGTTTGTAACATGCTATTGCAATTTTTATGGCTGTTTGCTCTGTTGCTTTAAATGTAGGTGGAGATTTTTGCACTTGCTTAATTGTCATGAACTGGTATAAAAGGAGCTTTTATGTTATGATGATTGTCTGATGAAGGGCTTGGTCCACGAAAGCACTCACCGTTTGTTTATTGTGGAAATAAATTTTTGTATTCTTTTACTTCGCAACCTTGGTCTGTTGCTTCCAGTGTTTTTATGCTATATATATATATATATATCTATATATATATATATATATCTATATATATATATATATATATATATATATATATATATATAGACAGCTGTTTATGTTATGTTGAATAATTCATGTATATTGTTCATTATTTTATTGTCACTTGATATCTATAACTATATGGGTACAGAATATTGCATTTTGTTCATTACTGTATGATTAAGAGATGATTATAGCTGTTAAGATATAGAATATTTCTTGAATGTAAGTTTTTTTGGAGCTTTTGTTCATTACTGTATGATTATGAGATGATTATAGCTGTTTTGGAATAGAATATTTCTTGAATGTAAGGTTTTTTGGAGCTTTTGTCCCCGGGCCTTTGCTGAAAATGGATCTGTGTCCAGTCAGACTTTCCCGGTTAACAAATGTAAAATAAAATAAATAAATTGTTTCTTGTTCCCTGATGAATTTTTGATTTTTCTGATAAATCATTGAGGATTACAGTCAGTCAACAATGCTTGCCATCACAAGTCAGGTCTATAGAACATATTTATGCTAGTACATATACACATCTGTTTCTTGCTGTTCTGCTGTACTTCACAATTTAATCCTTCCACCATTCTTCTGATTCTTTAAACTACTCCTTGCATCTCTCTTACTCCACATTTATAAATGCTGTATACAAGGCTAAACCTAGAAGCCAACAATAGTAACGTACACTTTTGGTTTCTTATTTGCAATTGATCGGTCAAGCATCTCACTCTATCTCTCTCTCTCTCTCTCTCTCTCTCTAGCTCTCTTTTTATAGGTTCATAGGTGTGTACTGGGCTAATGGCCCTGAAGCCTTTACAAGCCTAGCCCATAGGATTACCCTGGCATCGTGCCACCTCACTTTAGTTCCTAGTGCCTCTGACAAGTAGAGCCACTGGAGTGATACCTGGTGTGAATTTTCTATTTCCCATCCACTCATCAAGATTTCTCTTGAAAAAAGCCAGTGAGGTTCTCTGTTTGACATGTATGGGAAGTCTAATCCATAGCATGGGCAGTCTCTGGGTTATGAATCTGTTCCTCAAGCACATTCTGTTGATTGTGATAATGAGGTTGAGGTCTCTGGAATGTGTAGTGCAGGGGGATTGTGATTTCTTTAGATGTAGCATTTCTGACAGAGCTGGGTCAGACATGGCTTTGTAAGTCAAGCAGAGATCGCCTCTAGGTAGGTGATATGAGACAGAGAATAGCTGGAGTTTTTTGAGTCTGTCCATATAGGACAAGTTTTTAAGGCCTAGGATCCTCTTTGTGAGGTAATTTTACAGCCTCTCCAGTTGTTGCAGGTGTCTAGTGAGGTACATGCCAAATGGCTCATTGTACTTGATGACTGGCCTAATAAGGGAAGAATAGAGGGATACAATGACCTCTTTCTTCCTGGATGCAAAGCCCTTAGTAATGAGATGTGCCACATAGAAGGACTTTTTGACCACAGTGCCAATGTGGTGGTCAAAAAAGAGGTTGCTATCAACCTGTGTTCCAAGAGCTCTTATAATGCCTTCTGTGTTTAGTGGACTTGGGTTTTTTTCCCAAAGGGGATGACAACGCATTTTTTGGTATTGAGCATAAGGCCATGGTTCTGACACCAGTCGCTGGTCTCAATGAGGCCTTTCTGTAAGATGTCAACATCACTTGGGGAGTTAGTAATAGCTCCCAACTTGCAATCATCTGCAAACTTTGTCAGCCAGAGCCCCTTCATGTTGGCTTGGATTTCAGAGAAGTAGATAGCAAAAAGGAGAGGAGCCAGGACCAAACCTTGTGGGGCACCACTCATGACTGGTCTGCAGTCTGACTTAGAGTCAGCTACTTTCACACTGTGGGTTCTATCTGTGATCCAGTTTGCAACCCACCAAGTGATATAAGGGTTGATACCTAGCTTAGTGAGTTTTGCTATGATTCCTGATTGGGGAATGGTATCAAAGGCCTTGTCCCGATCAAGGTAGGCTGTATGAACCACCTTTCCTTCATCCATAGCTCTCATGACTGACTCAAAGAAGTCGACCAAGTTGAGCAGGCATGACCTACCCTTCACAAAACCAAACTGTGTGGGATCCAGAGTTTATTCCCTATATCCTTGTTTATTATGTCCATGATGATGCATTCCATAGCTTTGCATATCAGACTTGTCAGGCTAACGTGGCAATAGTTCCCAGGGTCTGTAGTCGCTCCTCCTTTGTGGAGAGGGATGACTGTAACAGTACTCCATTCGGTAGGGACTAAGCCTGAGGTGAGGCTGTAATTGAACAGGGCACACAGGTGTGGTGCCAGTTCACTGTGTAGTTCATGTAGAACACAGCCAGAGATATTGTCGGGTCCCATGGAAGCTGTATTCTTGGCCTTGGACAGTGCTGTTTTAACCTATACAGCAGCAATACTGGGTACCTGGCAATTTACTGGTATTGTGAATGGTCCTTTGGGGGGTAATGTTGGCACTGAATCTGTTGGCCAGTATATTGGCAATATCTGCTGGCTCAGTATAGGAGGTACCATTGTGCAGTAGCTCAGAGCAAATCTGGGTATTGCCATGGGGATTCTTTACATAATTATAGAAGGCCTTGTGGTTGTCTTTACTATCTGCTGCAATTCTGTTTTCATAGCTAGCTTTAGAGGATTTGATGAGGGATCTCAACTTTTTGTTGAGGCTAATAAGAGAGTTTTTCCATTTTTGGGACTTCACCTTATTTTGCATCAGTTTCCTCCTTCTGTTGTAGAGTTTGTTTATGGAAGGGGACCATCATATTAGCTTCCTTTTTTTTGGAGGAGAGCATCTTGGTTCTATTGGGTATGGTGAGATCCATGCATCAGTGCATTGATGTATGATTCAGTGGTCATGCAAGTATTCTCTATTTGCATGGGTGCTGTGAAGCTAGCCACCTCTATTTTTAGGAGCCCAAAGTTAGCTTTGGAGAAGTTTTTCATGGTGGTTACCTTTGCAAGAGGGGTGGGTGGGAGTTATGTGGATTTCCAAGGTGATTAGTTTGTGGTCGGATCTAACCAGGGAGGAGTTGACTATTGTTGTAGAGCAATGGTCACCCATGTTAGCATTGACCAGGTCAAGGATGTTGCTATCTTTAGTGTGGATAAGAATGAGCTGGTCCAGGTCATTGGAATTAATGGATTCCAGGAAACGCTGGGCCAGTGTGTTGTACTAGTAGTTTTCCCAGTTAATGGAGCTGTAGTTGAATTCACCCAGTATGAAAGTGTTAGGTTGGACCCTAATATTCTCCAGGGTGCATAGGAACCTGGAGTGTGAGTCTTGAGACATGGTTGGGGACCTATAGCATGCTACAACCTGAATCTCTGTCTTACCCAATGTTAGCTGAACCTAAGTATCTCTGATGCATTATGTTGGGCCACCAGTCTGGGGGTGTGCGGACCCTTTATGAAGATGGAAACATCACCGCCTTTGGAGCTTTGGTCCAAGTTCTGGGGCCGAAAGGTGTAGAATGAGTTATAGGCTGGTAGTGCAGGGGAGATTTCTGCTGTCTTGAACCAGGTCTCTGTTACAGCACATATGTCAATGTTCTCAATTTTAACGAGTGCTTCAAGCTAGTGCATTTTGAGATTTAGACTTCTAGCATTGAGCAACATGACCCTCAGATTGCATTTGTTTGTAGCTGTTATGGAGGTAATTTGGTCTTTGGAACACCACCTAAAAAGGCACTGCAGGGGTGGCAAGAGCCTTGGCAGTATCCAGAAGCCCAGGAGTGACAGATGCAGGCCATCTCTGGCAAAGCATCGAGGTCTGTCAATCACATCATCCCAGGCAGACAGATACTGGATCCCCTTAGAATGACACAAGAAATTTAGCCAATTGTTGAAATGCAGCATTTTCTGCTTGTACTATGGTATCATTCTGGGTGATGGTAGTATGCTACTCAGGGCTAGGGTCATACCCACCTGGACTACATAATCTGAGAGCTCCTCCATGTGTCTTCTCATTTAGTCCAGGGAGGTATGTCTCAGGTCATTCACACCCACATGTACAATGACAGAGGCATATTTGTACCTGTTGTTGAGGGACCTGAGTGCATGTGTTATGTGGCGGATCCTGGCACCTGACAGGCAGCTGTTACTTTCTCCTTATTCAACCTAATGAGCGGGACATCAGTGTACCTCACTGTCGAGTCATCTATGTGGCTAGTATGCTGGGCATGCTGTTTTGCCTTAGGGTCTTTGATTGGGTGGCACACTGTTTAGGAGAGTTATGTGTCTCGTGATTAGTGTTGTGTTGTGGTGGTCGAGTGCATTTCTGCCTTGGATGTCTCTGCTGTTTGGGTAGATTTTTTATTGAGAGCCTTGGTGAAGGTGGGTGTGCGGTTTGTGATTTTATGTGAAGGCAGTGCTGGTGTGTGTTCTGGAGGGCTATGTGTTCCATGTGGTGTGGTGCAAGTGTTGACCTTCTCTTCTTGATCAGTTGTTCCGGTCTTGGCTCCATGGTTGTTGATTAATTTACACCTACAGCCATTTCTGCAACATGTTTCAAGCAAATAGCACATTTCTGTACTGTAGTAGCTTTACTTAGCTGTTCTTTATGTTTTACGTATTTTACTTCTTTTTACTCTAGATTTAATAGTTAGGGCTCATTGCAGTAACATGCACTTTTTGTCTTCTAAACATTAACTGAAAGTTCTTTGTATTGTTTTATTAGACTTATAATCCTCTTTCTTACTGTAACCTTTATTGTGCATGTATTGTCTGAAGCTTTTCTCCATGGGCCTATTCTGAAAAGGGGCCTTGTCCCCTTGTGCCCATTCTGATTATGCCAATAAACAAATGCTAAAAAATAAATATTACTTTCATATATCCAAAATGATAAGATTACAAGAAACATACATTGCATGTCAGCAAAGTAAATGAAAGATATGGAATTCCAAAGATAAAAGCATTTGAGATCTCAAGATAGTGTAAAAGTGTCATGTAAATCCATCAGTACATGCAGAATGTTACAGATTTCAGAAAATGTAAGAAAAAAAATCAAAGAAAAATGAAAAGTTAGGTACTAGAATTTCACAGTTTGGCAGAACACTGTATTTTTATTTATTTGCTTACCAAGTAAATCCTGTTTACACGGTAGGAACACTGTTGTTGTTGTTGTTGTATTGAACACTATTTGATTTAAATAACTTGTTCAGAGTCACATAACATGCAAATGGAAGAACAGGTACACAAACCCTGAATGAAGGTCTTTAGTAACTCGTGGACTTGATCCTCTAGAGTAAGTGGTGAGATGAGAGTAAGAGTAACGTAACACAACCTTAAAACTGATTTGTGTGAGGCATGTATGATGAAGTATATGACAAAAAGTGTAACAACACAACTGTAAAATCGATTTGTGTGAGGCATGTATGATGAAGTATACGATAAAAAGTGTAACTTAACACAACTGTAAAATCGATTTGTGTGAGGCATGTATGATGAAGTATACGATAAAAAGTGTTGCCAAAGTAAGACATAACATTAGACAAACAACTATGAGCACTCAGGTCCATGGAAACAACAGCTACTAATGCTATCGAATTATAGCAAGGTGTGACCTTGAGTACTGTTATGAAAGAAACCAGGAAATGCACACAAGTATAATTTTATTACAGTAAAACATCTTACCATGACAGAGATTGTTGATAGAAAGAGAAACACTATAGGAAGTGTCATAAGGTAAGTCATATCGATGAAATGCGTACGATGTGGTATTATACGTACAAGATGCAGAAAAAGTGTATTTGTGGTAACAAATATACATTAAATGATCAGGTAGCTATGATCACACCAGCACCCTATGACTACAGTAAGAGACATTTGTTCACAGGACAATGCATCCATTTGGAACTCATATGGTTTATAAGTGAATCCTATCAATTAATGGCAACTTATACAGACTTACATTTTGATTTTTTTTTTTAATTTTTAAAGACAGTAACAAACGGTTGCTATGCATTTTATAAACATCCTATGCAATCACTATTTAATGACAGCAAAGAATGTTTTGGGAAAGTGTGCTTGTTAATGTAGCAACCTAATGAATTGTTACTATCTTTGCAAAAAGAACTTTAGCAGTTTACAGGCTGTCATTAATCATAGGTTCCTAGGTTCATAGGTTCATAGGTGTGTACTAGGCTAATGGCTCTGAAGCCTTTGCAAGCCTAGCCCATAGAAGTGCCCTGGCATTGTGCCGCCCAGTCAGTTTGTATTCTGTTACAGACAGCAAAGATTACAGTTTGATAGCTTACAAGCTGTGTGTAAGTCTTAATTACTTACAAACTGTTCTTGTTTTTAAGGTTGTATACCCAGATTGGTACCATCACAAGAGGATACCTGAGGGAGGTGTCCTGTCCACCCCACACTTCCTTTGACTGCGAGTGTAAGGGCATAAAGACTAGACTAGAATCAGCTCAGCCGGAGGCAAACTATTTGCAACACACAATGTAGTTAACAAGGGATGTCTGTGCATCTGTCTCACTGTAAAATGGCAAGGATTGAAATAAAAATAAAACTGTAAACAGGAAGAAATGTTTATACACATACTAATGAAAAAAACTAGGGATGCTGCTAAGGACCTATACCAGTGAAAATGGGTCTATATTATTTGAACAAAGTTTTATAACTTCGAATACCATATGGTGACACCGTATGGCTGAAGTTATAAAACTTCGAATAGTGAAAAAAAAAAGAAAAGACTAAACCCTAAACTAAGGGTTGTAGCCCCCCCCCCCCGCTCTTTAAATGTAACAACTCCGGACCGCAGTATAATGTGGTAAAGGGAGGACTTCCCTTTACTGCACTGTAGTGCGATCTCGGAGTTGGTATATTTAAAGAGCGGGAGGTGTGGGTGTTGCAGCCCCCCACGAGGGGGATGCAGGGGGCTTGCTCCCCTGCTTTAACACGTTAGGTGACTTTTTTTTCACTATTCAAAGTTTTATAACTTCGACCATATGGTGTCATCCATATGATATTTGATGTTATAAAACTTCATTCAAATAATATAGACCCAGTGAAAACAGTTCTTTAAAGGTAAAT